>NC_042615.1:356494223-356816048 GCF_901001135.1 Rhinatrema bivittatum | reverse complement strand
TCCCCATTCAGTCTGGTTTTTCAGAATATCCATACTGGAAGCAGTGCATACGACAACACTGCATCTCTTGCATATTCACTGCGGGTATCTTAAAAACCAGACTGGCGGGATGAGTCCAGAGGACCAGACTGAGAACCACTGTTCCAGGAAGGACCATGATCTGAGTCTCAATCAGAGGATGGGAGGAGAAACATGAATTAGAAACCCAGGTAGATGTGAATGAAGGCTTAAGGTGACGGAGCATAAAAAATAAAGGAATGCATTTCTTTCATTGATTAAACAGAGCTTAATATCTCCGATACCATTAACCAAAGGGTGGAGGCAGTTGCAGTTTACTTTAGAAGTTGTAACAACTATATTTTTCCTAGCTTTTGTTTTGCATCCCATCAAGCTACATATTTTCAAGTGCAAACTTAATGGGAGGTAGAGGAGAAGAATGCAGAGGAAGGGGCAGAGGACAGTTCACTATTACCTAATGCATTTAAATGAGTATTCAGCATTTAGGCATATCTACACCAAGTGAATAGCCGGCCAGAAACTGAGATAAATGATGTTACATAATGGAATGGGAATTTGGAAGGAGGAGTGAAATACATTTTAATGTATTAAAGATATTACTGTCAAATAAAACCAGGGTATATTCAGCACTGGGTATTCAGCTTAGTTTTGCTTGGCAACACTTTACTTTAAAAGGCAATCCAACATAAGATCAATTAACAATATCAGTACAAGGAAAGCCTATTAATATTTAAATTACTACTAATGACTGAGGCAACCTCATTCAGGAATTAAGCGATTTTTACTGCATTTAGATTACATGCAGACCTACCAACAAACATACCATCACCAGCCCTAAGTATTACCTGTATGTCAGCTAATGCTTTACACATGATTGCGTATTCACTTTTCTAGGTATGAATGACTGCAACTGTCTTACACACTCTGGGAAGGACACATATACATATGGAAGGTCAAGTCCAATGGGCCAAGTGTGCTGGTCCCTCCTCCTTTAATATTCTCCTCCGCCTTGCACAGAACCGAGATTTGCTTCATCCTAAAACTTTCTGGGAATGTAAAAATCCCAGCTGCGATATAGTAAGGCACGTGTGCTTCTGGCACAGACAAGGCTGCAGTCTGGATATGCTTGGGACATTATATGCAGGTGTTCACAGAGGGTATCAAAGGAATGCAACACGTCAATGTTCTGAGACAACACTAAACTATGCACTGCCATGAGCCTTGCAATGCACTTGATGCACGTCTTGCACATTTGCATTGCACTTTTATGCAAGCCATCGTGCATTACCGAACCCTGTATATAGCTTTTTTGTTCTATGCCTGCTGCTACCCACATTGTTAATTTTTTACTGATATGCCTGTTTCCGGCAAGTTTATTGACCGGTTGTTCCTCTATTTTTCCACCTTGGCAGTGTTGCCAACCTCGCTTATTTACCGCGAGATTGGGCTTCTTTTTGAAGTCATTCGCGGTTTTTTTTTTCCGACTCGCGGGTTGCTTTTAATTGGGCTTATTTTTTCTTTCGGTCGCGTTTTTTTGGGCTTGTTGGGCGGGACCTGTGCGCTGAAGTCTGAATCATGTTACACTGATTGGCTGCTGCTACGATGAAGCCTGTGTCCTTAGCAGGCGCATCCTATCCCTATATTGCAGCAGTAAGAGCCAATCAGAGTGAGCAGACAGAGCTTTTAATGCACGCCACACCCGGTCCCGATGTGAGGAGAGCACGTTTTGTGGGCAGAGCGCAGGCAGCGCAGCAGACCCAGCCAGCTGAGTACCGCGTCCTCCATCCAGCACTGCATCGCACGTGGACGGGAAGGCGGGCAGCACGGCATTAGAGCTCAGAGCAGCAACATCAAAGGAATCAGACTGCAGCTACAGCCAGGTATCAGGAGGGGGGAATGATTATGTGGGGGCCAGAACTGTGCTCGATGGGGAGAGGGGAATGATGATTATGTGGGGGCCAGAACTGTGCTCGATGGGGAGAGGGGAATGATGATGATGTGGGGGCCAGAACTGTGCTCCATGGGGAGAGGGGAATGATGATGATGATGTGGGGGCCAGAAATGTGCTCGATGGGGAGAGGGGAATGATGATGATGTGGGGGCCAGAACTGTGCTCGATGGGGAGAGGGGAATGATGATTATGTGGGGGCCAGAAATGTGCTCGATGGGGAGAGGGGAATGATGATGATGTGGGGGCCAGAAATGTGCTTGATGGGGAGAGGGGAATGATGATTATGTGGGGGCCAGAAATGTGCTTGATGGGGAGAGGGGAATGATGATTATGTGGGGGCCAGAACTGTGCTCGATGGGGAGAGGGGAATGATGATGATGTGGGGGCCAGAAATGTGCTTGATGGGGAGAGGGGAATGATGATGATGTGGGGGCCAGAAATGTGCTCGATGGGGAGAGGGGAATGATGATGATGATGTGGGGGCCAGAAATGTGCTCAGAGGAGGGAAGGTGTGAGAGAGGCAGGTATTTTTTAATTTGTTCTACTCCACTTGATTTCATCTATTTTTTCCCTCATTTCTTCTCCCTGCAGCAGATCACCTTTACAAAAAAGATCCTTATTTTGGCAAAAAAAGCTTGTCTATACCAGCTGACTACAGGTAAGAAATGTGACATGGAAACTTTCACTTTTAGCACTGCCTCTGAGTAACGCAGATGTTGAAAGAGTATTCTCTCAAGTAAATTTAATAAAGTCCAAGACAAGAAACCGTATGGCAAATGCAACTCTTTCGGCAATATTGCAAGTACGTTATGGCATGAGACGCCAGGGTATTTGCTGTACCAGCTTCGTGCCAGGTAGTAATATGCTGAAGCGATTCAATGAAAATATGTATCGTGACAATGCTGACCTTACAGACAATGAAGAACTGGCTGATATCAATTGTCACACTTGTTTTAGTTAACTGTGAGAGCTACAATTTATTACAATAAAGTCAGCCATTATGTGTGCATTACAAAAGTATTTCAAGTGTTCAATGTTATAAGAAATAAAAAAAGTTTCAACTTCACGTGTTTTGGGCTTGTTTTGGGCTTGTTTTTTTTGGGAAAAGTGCTTGTTCTTTCATGAAAACCTGGCAACACTGCACCTTGGCCTCCTCATTCCTTTTGATCCCAACCCAAGCCCTGTTCTATGTATTTTCCCATCTTTTTGTTGAATGTGAACCGGCATGATGTGCCCACTAATGCCAGTATAAAAAAGTTCTAAAATAAATAAATAAAATAAAAGGTAACTACAATGAATAAAGGGGAAAAGAGTTTCTGGCAAGATAATTCTGATACACCAATACTGCACCATCTATGTTGAGATTTATCCACAACACCCTGAGGGCCTGATTCACTGATGCTTTTTTTCCCCCCATTTTCTGTCTATGAGAAAATACTTTGATGAATCAGGCCCTAACTCCTGAAAAAAGGTCCACAGAATTTTTAACGTCCACATTATCCCAAGCTTAATGCTTCACCCACTCTCAGCAGTACAGTGCTCTCTACTACCACACAGAGGAATCTATTCATCACTGTCTAAGAGGTAAAAGTCTTTCCTACAGAACCACTAATACAACTTTCTGTAATGCCCAGTGGTACCTTGGAAGTCTCTACCAAAGAATTGTCCCAATCCAACCTTGTTTTGATTCTGATATCTCACTGCACCAGAATACCAAGTGGCACTGTTACAGATATATCAAGAAATGACCTATGGGACCTCTCTGGGGGTCTAAAATACACCTTAGTTAAAGATGTCTAATCACCTGGAATACTCCTGGATGAAGAATCAAGCTTGTTTCTGCTGTATGAAGTGAATGTGAAGCAAAGGTCAAAACATGTCAAACAAGGAGCAGCTGAAAGAACTCCAGGATAACATTAATAGACACAGATTGGGAGAAGGCTATAAGAAAATTCTAATTTGTTTGAATATCCCTTGGGGCCAGTGGCATAGCTTTGGGTAAGCCTCAGGAGCCTGTGTCCCTTCAGGCTCCCAACCCCAGCAGTAGGGTCATGTCCCATCTAAGTCAGTCCCTTGAAGGTGCAGCAGTTAAAGGGCCTAGAGACTTTGCAATCACTGCCAGTCCATTATTCCCTGTCTCTTTAAGGGGAATAACCTGAATGTGGGTGGGGAAAACAACACTGCCCTTGGGCTAAACCTGTAAATGTTTGGGGCCATCAAAGTCTTTCAGTTTACTTTTGACAAGAAATTATTTATCCTCCCCCAACACTTCTTAGCCCCTTAAAAGTTCAGGAATGTTCGGGCTGGGTAGAAGCCTAATTACATACCGTATTTTTCGCTCCATAAGATGCACCTGACCATAAGACGCACCTAGGATTCAGAGGGGGAAAATTTTTAAAAAGGTGTGCTAAACCGGCTCTGTTCCCGGGCGTATGTGTGTCTTATGGAGCAAATTAGGAGGTGTGCATACAATTTTTTTTGTCCCCGTTTCGTTTTCGAGTCTGGGGAGGGCCATTTTGGTCCACTCCCCGGATCAGAAAACTTTTATCGTTCTCTTTCGTGCAAAAAAACCCCAAACCAAAACAAAACCCCACCCCATCCCTTCAAATTTAATTAACTATAACCCCCCACCCTCCTGACCCCCCTCCCCCCAAGACTCGCCAAAAGTCCCTGGTGGACCAGGGAGCAATCTCCTGCTTTTGGGCCATCGGCTGCCAGTAAGCAAAATGGTGCCGGTGGCCCTTTGCCCTACTACTGACTATCCTAGGTTTTTTCTTTTATTACTTACACACCATCCATAGTAGTAGTAAAGTTATGAGGCAGGGGTCTCTGTTGCACACCTGTGCATGTAAGTATATACACGCACATCTATTGGCCTCCCCCCCACATGCCTATGGCACGCCCTTTTTTCTATATTTTTTCACATGTATGCATAGCCGGAAATATGTGCATACTTGGTTGGTTTTTAAAACCCACGCGGCATGTGCCAACCAGTTTTGCGTGTATCTCCTAGTTTGGATGCACAACATGCTAATACATCACACACCGCAATATTTTGTCTTGGGACACAAGATTTTATCGCAAGTTACGAAATTTACCTACACAATGCGGTATTTAAGAAATTTGCCTAACCAAGCCCCTTTTTTGTCATAGCCACTAACGCGCCACATTTCCTTGCAGTTTATAGCAATTTGATGAATCTAGGCCTTAGTCAGCTAAGTGGTGCGGTCTGAATCGACCTCCATTAGTGGTCCCACTTAACCCGACTAACAGTTTATCAGGCTAAATAGACACATGAGCAAAGGGAAGGGCGGGGGTGATTGGGGGGTGGAGCTATTTATCGGCTAACTTACTCAGATAAGTGCCGATATTCAGCCTTATCTGGCTTACTGAGCTGGATAAGTAGGACACCTATTTGATCACTGACTATCTCGGCCAAGTTAGCAGATAAGTTTAACCCGTTAACTGGTTCAGTCGGATAGTGACTGAATGTTGGCTTCAGTGTCTTTTACTTGAGCGCCCTGAACTGCGAGAAAATGAAAGATAAATTCTTTTAAATAAATAATAAATACAACAAGAATCTGGGCATTAAAAAATAGCAAGAAAAAAATAAATGATGATAGCAATAGTCTTCATGTTGAGGACTTTTGTACTGTTTAGGAAACTTCCCTGCGGTTGACATTTTTCAAATGACCATGCAGACTATCTCTGACCTCAAGCGAAGTATGGGGATTTGTGATGTCTTGGCCTCTAAATGCTGAATGGAACCTTATCCACTGATGCAAGGAAATGTTTTCAGATGGTTTCAACTGTCCTCCATCAGCTTCCAGTATCTTATAAAACATGCCTAACTTATGATGGTTAGATGTAAGGGAAAACATATGGATCGATTTTAAAAGCGTTGTCGTGCAAAAACTGCCACATACATGCATATTCAGGCTTTTGATGGATTTCTTTGTAGGCCTTGCATGAGCAATGCACATTTTAAGATATCAGGAAGTACACACATACATGCCCATGTGCAAGTCAAGAAAAAGGCGGCGGAAAAGCGGTGGGGCATGGGTTTTCTGAGGCAAGACGAAGATTTACATGCATACGTCTACATTTTAACAAAGGTGACCATGGCGGGCATTGGCTTGTTATTTGCCTAATGTTACGGGAGCAAGTCAGGAGATCTCGTGTTTTAGAGCGTTTAGCACAGCGTGAGGGTTCAGGGTCAAGTGGAGGGTTTGCAGGATGAAGAACCAGGGACTTGAAGATCTCAATATAGAACTGGGCAAACTGGTGAACTACTTGGAAAAATTGTTTTTTTTCCCTTGCATGAGCATGTTTAAAAATCCACCTTCATATGTGCGTAAAAACCGCTGAAGCTCTATCTGAAATACTTCTGGGTGGGATACTTTAAATGATAAGCGAGTACTCGCGAGCACAATTTAAAATTGCAGCGTCTCTTCACTTGTGCGCCAATACACACGTTTATGGGTGCATGCTCGTTCCTTTTAAAATCGACCTGATAGGCAGAAGGAGGAGTACTCTCTTGGGATGGTAATGAAGTACTTGGGACATAATAGCCCATAGCATGCATCGATTTTTAACGCAGAATGCTGAGTGAAGAAAATCCTTCCAGTAGAATCGCATTTAAGGTATGGATACCTGAATACCCTTCTACTTTCGACTATTACTTATCTCTGATTCATTAAAACGAAAGGTTCTAAAGTCTACCACAACACATGCCCTGCTTCTCTCTCATATATATTTCAAAACAAGCACTGGCAGTGTCTAAATTGTGTGCTTATGTTCTAGATCAATGCATACTGATTGTGCAGGGTTGACATTGCCAAACCAAAGGAAAGTATTCGAGCATAAAAGGACACATTTAATGTGTGCTGAATTTAATGCAAGTTTTCATATAATACAAAGGCTTTGCTGCCAAGAATTACCAGGAAAAGATATTTAAAATAGAAAATTAAATTAATGGTTACATAATGGAAGCTGAAGGAGGGCAATAGAAATCATCTGAAAAAGCTTCCTTGCATCAGTGGATAAAGCTCTCTTCAGAATTTAGGGGCCAAGACAGTACAAATCCCCACATTTCACTGACAGTCAGAGATAGTCTGCACGGTCCTTTGAAAAATTTCAAATGCAGGAAAGCTGCCTAAACTGTACCAAAGTCTTCAACATGAAGATTATTTGATTGTTTATTTATTTATTTTAAACCATTTCTTTATCGCCTAACAGATTACATCTTCCTAACATGTATTAAAACAATTAAATACAGTTTCTTCAAGATTAAGAGAAAAACCTCCATAAATCCATTAACCATGCTGAATAATATTGTTCATCTACTGCTAGCTATATTTATTTTCTTGCCTTTTTTTTTTTAATGCCTGCATATCAGAATCTAGTCCTACATCTGACTGCAGAACACAAGGATATTTGAAATTACCATATCAGAGCAACAAAATCTGCATTTACACTGCTAAGATGATACAAACCTCCAATTTAAAACTATTAACATTAGGGTAATGAATAATAACTACCGAAATGGTGGTGCTGACAGCAGGATAAAGAACATTCATTACTAGATGAAAAAGGAGGATATGTTCACAGTCCTGGCTTTTACACTGAGAACCTTGAGTACAAACACTGCCTACACCTCTACAGTTACCCAATGCCCAGCACTGTGCTAATTTTATACTGTTTGTGCACACTATGCAAGGGGAATATGATAGCTACCTCCCGTGGCCATTCCAGGTCATAATATCGGTGCAATAATATTTAATTTTGCCATCTAAATTCCTGCTTAGCATGGTGGTTAAATATTTTTCTTTTTTCTGATGTCCTGTATTGTCTGTTTGATAATCTTTGTATGTTGTCATTTTATGAGTGTTATTATTGTCTGTATACCATGTAAAACTGCCGACCCCAGGGTTTATAAAATCTAAAATAAATAAATATGGAAATTATTGGTTTTTTTCCAAGGTATCAATGCCTAAACAACTTGAGCATCTATGATAATGTTGGGGGCTTTTATTTCACATTTATTTCTAATTCAAAATTTGTATTAATTGTACTATATACGCCACAAAGGCCACTCTCAGTTCCCAATAAAGTGCAGGCTACAATTTAGCTTCAACAGTGACCCAATGTTTTTCCCACATTGCCAGCGCTCTTGAAAAAGGATGGTTGCTTTAGGAGCTAATTTTTTAATAAAGTTTCCTTGTAGGGATGATAAGGAGAATTGTTTTCCCCCAAAATTTGGGTGAAAAGGAGGAGGGGGATCAGTGGGCCTGTCGGACCTGCTACATTTTTTATTTATGTGTGCAGGAAGGGGAATGAAGGAGCTATTGGCCTCATATTGTTTGTGTATTTGGAAGGGAAACTAAGCTAGTGTTTAGTTTCAATGACAGCCAGCTTAAGGACCCAGCACCCTCATTTTAGCTGGCCACAAGGCTAATCTATTAAGGGAAGAAAATTTTTACTAAGTTAGTTTAGCATATGAAAATAGCAAATAGTACATGTTTGCACTATTTGCCATTTTAGCAAGCGAAGCAGATTTTGAAAATTGTGCCCTTTGCAAACAGTAAAATGTCAATGTAATTCTACACTGGCGAAATTTTAAATACATTGCTAATGAGGGTACTGCGATGAAAAATTATGTATAATTAAGTTTAAATTATGCTCATTGTGAATATTGGAGGGTCTAAATATACCTTTTTTGATGTGGAACAATTAGAGGGTTTTTTGCAAAATAGGACTTTACCTAATGATGCTGTCCCAGAGGTGTTTTGAATCTGTTTTTCTTTTCTTTCCTAAATAACCTTGAGTTTGTGATATATATATATATATATATACACATTTCTTTTCTTTTCTCTCCCAATTGTGGTTTAATTAATAGTGATTATGCTTTTGCATTATTTTTCTTTTAAATCTTCTTTTAGTTCAATTCCATGCATAATATCCATGATTTTTTAATGTCAAGTTGTTCTCAATTTGTTATTGATTTTGACATTCAGCACCAAGAAATTAATAATAAAACAGTTCTTGATATCAGACCAACATCAGTACACTGTTCCAGCCTGAAACTTCACAAGAGCACAAAGCTAAAAGCTTTTAGCAGAGACCGGGGAACTGTAACACATCTGGCTCCTGGCTGACAGGGATGAAGCTACCTCAGATAATCTCGTCTTCCTACTCACTCCAGGCTCCAAAGCTTTCCCCTCTGTACCCGAGTCAGGCGTCACACAAGAATTTGCTGCAGGCAAACACAGCGTTTCTGTTCTGTGCAACACTTTTCAAAAGGCACATCTGAAAAATGCACTGTATATGGTGTTTTAGTCGAACCAAGCCATGCAAAATTCTTTTTATATTTTTTTTTGGTTGTTTTGTTGGGGAGCAGGGGAGAGGAGGTTTACGGAAAAATGTCTTGGAAAGATTAATTTTCACTTCTCCTATTCCATAATTATCTCTCTTTTCAAGAGTGGATTGCACATTGCAGACAGCAAAAGGGCAAGGCATTTGGTTCTCAGCTTTATCGGGAATCTTTATAGGTTGTGCGATATTTTAAAAACCCAACAAATAACATGTTGTAGTGCATGAGCTTCTAAGATCACAAAGGTCCCTTCTTAAGGTGACCTCAACCTTGAGTAAAATGCAGGACTGACATTCGCAAGCAAGCCGGATAAAAATACTTGCAACTTTTCAGCTCCTCCAAATAGCAAAACCTCTACAGCCCACAATTACTATGGAAACAAACTGAAAGAGCAGCCACCAAAACGCCAGTTTGCAAAATGTTGACTACCAAAGAATTTCCTCTGCGCAATTCCTATATTTTTCACTGCTGTCACAGCAGAGAGATTATACAGCAAGAGAGTCCTGTTGCTCCTAGGGGACCGTTGATTTTACAAGCAAAATGATGATACTTACTCACAGTTTCTGTCCTGAATATATACTGTCCAGATCCTTAAGTGCAAAAATAGCAGTAAAGACAAAATGGCCAGACAGTGCACGTCAGAAACTGCAATACAGAAACATCTGTACTAAACAAACACTGTCTAAGTTCCACCATACACTCTCATGAATGGTTCAAATCCCACCCTAAGCCTCAGTAAGTAATGACAGAAAAAAAGAAGAAACTGAAGTGAATGCAGGACTTCCTAATTATAACTATAATCTTAGATTTGAGGCCTGGAACTATTACACTTTTTTTTTTTTCCACACAGATGCAGAACAGGAGAAAAGCCTTAGTATATCAGGCCCTTGGTTATTTATTACTTACCAATTTGCAGCACAGGGGCCAGAACCACCACATAAGAGCAATGGCCAGCAAGAGCAATATCACTAGAATCGCGATAACAGCCACAATACCATTTGACTGCAAAAAGAAACAGAAGATATATTAATTGATGCCAGCTGATTTTTCTTAGTTATAAAAACCAAAAGCCAATATTTTCTTACAGCACTTGCGTTGCCCCTGCTTGGCCACTAGTGTCAATATTTTAATGTTGAGATTCTTCTAACAGCAGGAAGAGCAGAGAAAGTTCAGGGGGGGGGGGGGTTATGTAATTTACTAGATTTACAAGGTGGGTCTTCCCCCAAGGGGCTGGAACAAATGAGGGAATATAAAAATGCATCCCATGAGGCACCAAGAGGAGTTGGTTAGGAGTTTCTGATTTGGAAAGACCGGTGAATGGAGAAGCAGTTTGAAGAGTAAGGAGCTGGGAAAAAGGGGGAAACAATCAGAAGATGTTATCTTGTCCTGCCTCTCCACTTCTTTGGATTGTCTGTGGGAGACAGAGAACCCTTCCTTGGTAGCCCAGAGGTTAAGACCTAGGGCATTTCCCTAGGTTTAACCTCTGAACTACCAAGAAGCAAGTGGGAAGATTTTTGGGGGGTAATCTACTGAGTTGTGAGTATTGTGGGACAGATCAAGAGATACTCTGTCACATCTTCTCGAAATAGCAGAGAACTTGTGAAAGAAGGGGCAAAGGGCTAATCCTGGAAGAGACTTATGGAGTATAAGATATGATTTCTGGAAAGTAACCTTGAAGTAATATTGAGCTGGGTATACTTGTATTTGGATGTTTCTACTGTGAAATCTGACCTTGAACTGCTGAAACTGGTTCTCTTCTCAAGTAAGCTTTTTCTTTTTGGACTACCAGCACTGCATGGATAGTGTGTTTATTTTGATGGTAAGCTCCACCCAGTTTGGCTTGGAAGTGTTTCCTGCTCCCATTCCATGGGACCCAGAAACCTTTTGCCCACCCCGGTTCAGAAAATCCAGTGCCCTCCAGGGCTGGGAAGGTGACCCCCTGATGTGCAGTGCCAGCCATCTAATTTGACTAGCCAGCTCTGGGTGCTGCAATAGCAGCCTAAATCTGTCTGACCAGCACTCATCAACCCTCTCCCTTTTTCCAGCCTCCCCTCTCGCCCTCCTGAGCAAAAGATCTAGCGGCGACAACTGGGCCCTCAATCCACCCTCCCATCCACTCGATTTCAGAAAAAAAACCTTCCCCACTTCATCCCCACCTCGACCCTACCAGAAGCCCCCCTAAAACCCCTGAAAGCTTCCCCAGCTGAGCCAGGAGCAGGACAGGCTTACCTTCTCCTGGCCTGGTATCCAGCATTACTCTGACAAGGAGGTAAGCAGGTATCCCGCTCCTTGCTATGCTAGGGAAGATTTTGGTGGGTGTGGCGGAGGCTGGGGGGCTTTTGATGGGTGGGGCAAGGATAGAGATGATAAGGAGAATTCTTTTTTTCACCAAAATTGGGTGAATAGGAGGAGGGGATCAATGGGCTTGTTGAACCTGCTACATTTTGTATTTATGTTTGCAGGAAGGGGAATGAAGGAGCTATTGGCCCCATATTGTTTGTGTATTCAGAAGGGTGGGGGAGGACCTGGCCAGCTAGTGTTTAGTTTTAATAACAGCCAGCTTAAGGATACAGTCTGAGCATCCTAAGTTTTGCTGGCTACAAGGCTAATGTATTAAGGGGAGAAAAATTGTACTTAATTTAAACATATAAAAATAGCAAACAGTACATGTTTGCACTATTTGCCATTTTAGCAAGCGAAGCAGATTTTGAAAATTGTGCCCTTTGCAAACAGTAAAATTTCAATGTAATTCTACCCTGGTGAAATTTAAATATATTGCTAATGAGCTGCTGCGATGAAAAATTATGTAAAATTAAGTTTAAATTACACTCATTTACTATTAGCGCATAGAAAAGCTTTGCAGCAAAATTTTGTACACTATTTTTACCAGGCTAATCTGCATGTAAATCATGGTAAAAAAAAACTGCAGACAGAAAATTGCTAATGGTGCACAAAATCTGGCGCACCATAGTAAAACAGCCCTTAAGTTTTAATTGGCTAGATTTAGGTTGATTTTCGTTTAGCTATGTTTAGTGCCCAAGCATTTTTTGAGAATTGGCCTCCTAGGAATCTCTTCACATAAGGTCCCATCGCTGCTTGCGCATGTGCACTCAAACTTGCTTCTGTCTCCCATAATGTTAGGTGTCACCAGCTCAGTCAGTGGATGTGGTGCCCTCTTTCCTTGCAAGGACTGCTATCTTTGTATCTCTGAAGCAATAAATACATATTTTATATACATATTGATCATGGAAAACGCATTTCCCTAAACTTTCTACATGTTCGTGCCTTGCTGTGCTTTACTATTTTGTTCTGTCTATTGAGGTCTAACTTGTCCAGCTACCAAATTAAAATATTTTAGTGGGATTTTTTTCAATCTTTTTTATTTCTCTACCTTTCTTAGGTTATTTTCTCTCTATTGTCCATCCATATCATTTCCTATCCCCACATCTTTCTCTTCAGATAGTGCTTCATCTCTTCCTGAACAAAAATGTAAGACGTCATAGAAACACAGAAACATAGAAATGATGACATAAAAAGAACCAAACGTCCATCCAGTCTGCCAAGCAAGCTTATGGTAGCATCAAAAGTATCAGGCTTTTGTAGTAACAGCCGCATCAGCAAGTTATCCCCATTCTTATTTGTTTTCCCAGACCTTAAAATTTAGTGCCCTTTGTTGGTTGCTGTCTGAATCGGATTTCCTCCCCCCTCCACCCCTCACCGTTAAGGCAAAGAGTAATATTGGAGCAGAGAGCAATATTGGAGATGTATCAACAGTATGAAGGCTTATTGGTTAAGGGTAGTAACCACCACATAGCAAGTTACCCCCCATGCACTTTTTTCTTCATTTCTATCCTTTAGCCCTTAGGGATCCACAGTATTTATCCCATGACCCTTTGAAATCTTTCACCGTTTTTGTCTTCACTACCTTCTCCGGAAGGGTATTCCAGGCTTCAACCACCCCCTCTGTGAAGAAATATTTCCTGATGTTGGTTCTGAGTCTTCCTCCCTGGAGTTACATTTCATGACCCCTAGTTCTACTAATTTCTTTCAAATGGAGAAGTTTGTTGATTGTGCATCAGGAAAATCTTTCAGGTATCTGAAGGTCTGTATCATATCTCCCCCGCACCTCTTCTCCTCCAGGGAATACATATTTAGGTCCTTCAACCTCTCCTCATAAGTCATTTGATGGAGAGACCCCAACATTTTTGTTGCCCTTTGTGGACCGCCTCCATCCTGTCTCTGTCCCTCTTGAGATATGGTCTCAGAAATGACAATACTCCAGGTGAGGCCTCACCAAGGACCTGTACAAGGGCATTATCACCTCCTTTTTCTTACTGGTTATTCCTCTTTCTATGGAGCCCAGCATTCTTCTGGCTTTAGCTATCACCTTGTCACATTGCTTTTTCCATATTCAGATCGCTAGACACTATCACCACAAGGTCGCTCTCTTGCTCCGTGACAGCAACCCTTCACCCCCTATCACATACAGCTCTTTTGGATTACCACACCCCAAAAGCAGGACTCAGCACTTCTTGGCATTGAATCCCAGCTGCCATATCTTCGACCACTGTTCAAGCTTCCTTAAATCATGTTTTATTCTCTCTACTCTTTTCGGCGTGTCCACTCTGTTGCAGATCTTAGTATCATCTGCAAATAGACAAACTTTACCTTCTATCCCTTCTGCAATGTCGCTCACAATGATATTGAACAGAACCTGTCCCAACACCGATCCTGTGGCACTCTGCTTAACAATGTTCTGTCTTCAGAGTAGGTTCCATCTACCATCACTTGCTGCCTTCTATCTGTCAACCAGTTTGTTATCCCCTTCAACACCTTGGGGCTCACTCCCAGTCTTCTCATTTTATTCATAAGCCTGTGTGGGATTGTATCAAAAGATTTGCTGAAATCCAAGTATGTCATATCGAGTGCTCTTCCACTATCCAATTCTTTAGTCACCCAATCAAAAAGATCAATCAGATTTTCTGACAGGACCTTCCCCTGGTTAATCCATGCTGCCTTGGGTTGAGCAACCCACTGGACTGTGTTATGGTTTTGAATGTTTGTGGGCCCCTGGGCCGACGGGAGTGAAGGTACCACCCACAGGGAGGAGCCCTGTGAGTCTCACCATCAGGAGGCAAGGTCTCGGCAGGTTTCAGACACAGCTGTGGAATAGAATCTTTATTAGAGAGAGAGGGACTGCCCAAGAAGTGGGCAGTGCAGAGACAAGCACAATGTTCGTGAGATGGGGTAGACCCAGAGGAAATACCTCCTAGTAGTAATCCAGTAATGGTCCGCAGAGCGGGGTACACCGATAAGGTCCTCTCGTAGAGATGGCTTGGTAGTGGCCTGCAGCACAGGGTACACCAGCAGGGTTTCTCAAGTAGGTCAAGAATGGTAGAGGCCCACAGCTCGGGGTACGCCAGAGGATTCCCACAGATGACTGTATGAAGGAGGTCCACAGGATGAGGTGCTCATTGGAGGTCCTATGAAGGTGAATGCAGTAGTGGCCCGCAGCGTGGGGTACACCCGAGATAGGAAGCAATCCAAGGATTCAGAGTACTCACAGCAAGGTGCGTTCCAGCAGTAGTCCTGAGATGCAGGGTAGAGCGATAGCACAATGCAGAAGGCCCTCCAAGGAGCAGATAGCCAGAGACAAGGCAGGGCCCCTGAGAAGCGGGTACCCAGAGGGTGTCTTGCCAGAGTAGGAGCTGGAACGGAAGTCTGTAGTGTGAGGTGCGGAATCAGCAATGAGGGAACTCACTGCCAAGTCGTCAGTGGTCAGGTTCGGTCGGCTTAAGTATCCGGGAGTGGAGACATCATCAGCGGGGGACACCCCTGATGTTCCCGCCAAGCAATGCTTAACCTGACCTGTATGCGCGCGTGCCTATGTGATCCCAGAGTCAAGATGGTGGTCGGCAGCGCCCATGCCGTCCTGGGAACGCCAGGTGGGTCAGCAGTAGCTGGCGGACGCCGCCACTTTCCCCAATGGAATCACTGAAGAGAAGAGAGAGGTGAGCAGAAGTGGTCGCAGCCGTCTGAGACCAACGGGTGTAACAGATTGTAGATAGTTCACTCTCCTTTTCTTCAGCAGTGTCTCCATTAATTTTCCCACCACTGAGGTGAGGCTAACCGGCCTGTAGTTTCTAGCCTCCTCTCTGCTCCCACTCTTGTGAAGAGGGACCACCACCACTCTTCTCAAATCTTATGGCACCAGTCCCGTTTCCAGGGATCTATTGCACAGGTTCTTAAGTGGACCCGCCAGAACATCTCTGAACTCCTTCAATATCTTTTGAACTTGGGCTCTTTCAATGCCTTTTGAACTTAGGCACGTCACTTCATCTTCCATTGCCTCAGCTACCAACTTAGGGCTTGATTTACTAAGGCCTTTTTTTCCTGTTCTATGTCTATGGGAAAAAAAGCTTACTAAATCAGTCCACTACATCCTTTTTCTCTATGGTGCTATATTTTGGCAGGAAGAAGGCATATATGCTTCAGAGAAGATCATTCTTAGCACCAGCACATGGAAATAGATGTAGAGATAAAGGTACTAGACACACATGTAGAGAGATTACAAGCAGTGTCCTCAGGTATCGCTTTCTCGGGCATTAGCACGAGTGTTCCAACAGTGATCCAACATTAGGGATGTACAGTTGGGAGAAACGAAATAGGAAATGACAACAAAATTTTCTATTTCATTTTAGATCATTTTCAAAACAATTTAAATTTTGATGAAACTTAATTGGAATTTCGTTTCGTTTTGAAAATTTAAAAAAGTCATTTTACAGACCTAGGCCTATGCCTATGCCTGAAACTGGGGCCTGCCTAGGGAATTGGCTGAGAAACAAAGCAGGAGCCCTGGCCTGCGCCCAAGCGTGACTCTGGCACCACAACCTAGCCATATGCTTGAGGCCAGGACTTTGCCTACATATAGGCTGCAGCCTGATGCAAAGACTGCAGCCGAATGCCTGAGCACAACATTGGAGTTTTAGACTAGGCCCTGGCCTGAAACCAGGGCCATGGCCTAGACCTGAGCCAAGGCCCAGACCTGGAAAATTTCCAGACACCAGACTTACTTTATCTGTCGGGGATCCAACACTTTGACCCAGCCCGACAATTGGGTTTCGACCAAGCCATGGTCCAGGCTCGGGCCCAGGTCTGACACCAAGGCCTAGCCAGGTGGCCGGGTCCAGATACCTGCTGCTGGAGGCAGGAGTGATTGCCACATAGATCCTCTTCGGTCTTCCTTCTTCTGTCTTCTTTCTTAAAATGACGGCATTTGCTGGGGACACACTGGAGTAAATTAACTTCAGTGTATCACCCTCAGCAGAAGGATACACCAGAGTTAATTTACTCTGGTGCATCCCCAGCAGATTCTGTCATTTGAAGAAACAAGACAAATGAAGGAAGAAACCTATAAGGCCTGGGATCCAGCCTCCGAGGCTGGGCCTGACCCTGGGCCAAGGCTCATCATCGGGCCTAGATTGAGGCTGAGGCCCAGGCATAATGACCCAGCCTCTGGACCAGGCCCTGGCATCGGGCCTGTGCCCAGGCCTTGGCTTAGGCCAGGTGTTGGGACCTGGCATCCGGACTGGGTCCTGGCGTCGGGCCCAGGTTTTAGGATCCGACCTCCAGACTGGGCCTGTGCATCAGATCTGGGCCAGGGCCTTGTCCTAGGCTGAGACCAAGGCATCAGAACTAGGACTCCGTCTGAACCCTGCATAACCTAATGTGGCATGGGCCTACACAAGGCCGAGGCTTCAGCCTGAGCCTAGGCCTTGCCTGTGGATACCCCGGGACCAGGTAAGTTGGGGGAGGATCCCGGCCCTGGCATTTTTCCAGGTGGCGGGGATGGGTGGTGGGGACAGGAGGCCTTGGGATGCCCTGTTTCTTTTTTTCCCCCCTTTTTTAATGTATATTTTGTTTTTTTAAACTAAAAAAAAAAGAAATAAACATTAAATAAAACTAAATTTGGGGGGGGGGAAACCAAAATCGGAAAATGAAACATTTTTTTTCCTTGTACACCCCTACCCAACAATCACTGTTCAACTGCTCAGTCACTCATATGAAAACAAATTCACTGCACACATCCTTTCACTGCTTTTATGATGCAGGTGTCTAAGAAAAAGGATGAACTATTGAACTCCCTGCTAGTGCACACTTAAAAGACTTTTCATTTCCTGTTTGTTGTACAATGAAAGCATTTTGGACAAGAGGAAAATGTTCAGTTCATTTATTAGCCTGTTGCCTCACATCTTTCCACGTGCAGCCAGAGCTCCTGTGTGTTATTTCAAAGCCCCAGTTCCTCCAATCACAAGTGTATGCATTTATATGTCACACTGCACCAGTGCTTAATGCAAACAGAAACTGAAAGGAACTCAGAACCTGCACGTAAAGATCAAGATAAATTTAAAAAAGCATGGATGATGTGGAAAAGAAAATGCAGAATAGCTATTTACCCTTACAAATAGTACTAGGTTTAGGAAATACTCTATGAAACTAATTGACAACAGATTTAAAGCAAATGTAACAAAGTATTTTTTCAAGCAATACACAATGAAGTTGTTGAATTTACTGTCAGATGGTGTGGTTACTGTTAATAATATAGCTGGGTTTGGACAAGTTTTTGGAGGCTAGATCCACTAACAACTATTAGTCAGATAGGCCTGGGGAAGATCATGTCTTACTGTTAGAGCTGGGAATGGTCAACAGTGAATGGATCTCCCCATTAGGATCTGCTGGGTACTTCTTTCAAGACACCTCAGATGGCTGCTGCTGAAAACAGGAGTTTGGGTTCGATGGCCCATGCTCTGACCCAGTATGGCATTTCCTAAGTTCACTTATCTCTTCAACAGGATAAAATTCAGTTTAGTACATGGGGAGGGTAATATTGAAAGCCATTTCCATGGGCAAAACCGTGTTTCACCCGCAGAAATGATCTTTTACAAAATTATCCACCTAATATGCGGTCCAACTTACATGTGTATGGCCTGTATGTGTAAGATTACCACGACTGACTACAGGGGTTCCCAGTGATGGAACTGGGGGAGTTTGCACCTACGCACATACTTCTGCATTTCAAAAGCATGTGCATAATTTTTTCTGAAAAAGCTCTGCATACATATTAGCAGGGGTAAACATGGGTAGCTTTTGTGGGATCATTTTCAAAAGGGAAAAGCAGTCATGTACTGTCCCTTTAAAAACCGGTGTAACATCTGTGGGTAGAAAGTATCCTATGACTTTACACCAATGAAGACATTAAACATTATCCACACAGAGGGTAATTTTCAAAGGCATTTCCACTGGTAAAAGAGTGCTTTAGCCATGGAAATGGCTCGTTATATAACTACCTGCTCAGTATGCAGGTAAACTATGTGCTTATGTGGCGATCTCTTTGGGATCAAGTCCAATATCACACTGGAGCTCTAGTTGCACTCAAACGTATAGTGTACACACAAAAAGTGCAAGAATAAATTTTTTTCTGGTCAAAGTTAAAAAATAAATGCCTTTTAATTCTTATTGCGGCTGCTCCTCTTATTTGAACACAATTTTTAGTGTGACCATAGTCAAAGACCTGGGAGGAGACTGTAGGGGTGGAGCAAATCACTTGCCACAGCACCACTGTGTGGTAGCTGCAGTGGGAGGCTGTAGCTTGCTCAAAAGCAGGCTGCAGCACAGATCTCTTTGGCATTTTGATTTGGCAGTTGGAGGAGAAAGAGTTCTTCTGGTTGAGTTGGGTGTTCCCATATTCTTGTTGTGCTAGGCCTCATGGCTTGGATTTTGCACTGAATAGGAAGGGGACTATAACCGTGCTGATACACAACCTGTCTAGTGAGGGTGCCTCAAGTTTTCAGTAAGATTTTTGGATTTGCTTTCTGGAAGTTTTTCCTGTGAAATCCTTGGTCCCTGACGCAGGATAGGGAATTTTGGGGAATCATAAGAAAATAAGAACTTAAGAAGTTGCCATACTGGGTCAGACCAAGGGTCCATCAAACCTAGCATCCTGTTTCCAACAGTGGCCAAACCAGGTTAAAAGTACCTGGCAAGTACCCAAATCAACTTGATTAATAGCAGTTAATGGAATTCTCCTCCAAGAACCCAGCAACAAATTCCAGAACTAAACTGTGCATTGAGTGAAAAATAATTTTCTCTGATTTGTTTTAAATGTGCTACTTGCAAACCTCATGGAGTGCCCCCTAGTCCTTCTAATATCTGAAAGAGTATTTAGCCGATTCACATCTACCCGTTCTAGACCTCTCATGATTTTGTAGACCTCTAGCATATCCCCCCTCAGCCATCTCTTCTCCAAGCTGAACAGCTCTTACCTCTTTAGCCTTTCCTTAAAGGGGAGCCATTCCATCCCCTTTATCATTTTGGTAGCCCTTCTCTTACCTTCTCCAGTGCAACTATATCTTTTTTCAGATGCCGTGACCAAAACTGTACACAATACTCAAGGTGCTGTCTCACCATGGAGCAATACAGAGGCATTAAGACATTTTCCGTTTTCTTCACCATTCCCTTTTCCTGGCCTTGCAAGAGAGTTCCGGTTTTTGCCTTTTTGTGAACATTTGGTCTTTTGTTTTGAGGGGAAGATTTGCTACTATTCTTCCTGCCCAAAAGTGAGGAAGAAAAGAGTCTATCCCACTGTGTGGAGAACCAGTTTGCCAGCCAGAGAACTGTGAGAACTTTTGTTTATCTGGAGACCCTCACTGGAGTCTTCATCCTGGGAGAACTGAATTTGGGAGTTGTGGAGTGTAGGATAACTTTTGGACCTTGAGTACTTTTGGGAAGTGACTTCTGCCCACATCTAGAAGACCCCCTACTCATCTGGGATCCTCAATTTTCCATGCCTTGGAGCATGAGATATTCCTGGAGCCCTAATACTGAAGGACAACTGAATAGATAAAGAAAAGCTTGGAGAGCTGAGAACAAGTGTTGCTAGTAAAATTCATTTTAGAACACCCAACCCAAGTGTCCCGCCTGTTTGTTTGGCATTCATATCCACTACTATACCCAAGTATAAAATACCCAGAAGAGAGAGAGCTTGTCTCCCCCACACCTTGGGACCTTGGAGATATAGTCTCTCCCCCCATCAGAAGAATCTGACCCCTGGGGCCATGGGACTTTGAGTGGATGGTGCCCCAGGACACTCTGTGACCCCCCTGCCTTCCCTGCTAACAACCAGAAGTGGGGGCTACACTTTTGTCTGATATGCACTTACGTTTATTCATAGTGGCTGGAGGTATCTGTGGAGGCGGAATTGGGGAGAGGTTGGGACTTACCTGCAAACTGTTGGATTTTCAAAACTATGCAAATGTCCTTGAAAATTTCCTGTGTATAAATTAGCAGGTCTAATTGCGTCTGGGTACTTTTGGTGGGATAATTTTCAGAGCAAACATACGTGTGTAGTTCTATGGCGCATCTATGCAAGTACTTTTGCCAACTCCAGGGATATTCATTCCCGTGGGTGAGATTGGGGAAGAGTTTGCACTTGACGCACACAGAATTTTAGAATTTTCAAAAGGATGCATGAGGTTTTTCCCAAAATCCACCACCCGTGCAAATTAGCAAGTTGAAATGTGTGGGATCATTTTTCTGAGATAATTTTCGAAGTGAAGGCACCCATATATATTTTCAATTTAAAACATTCCCGGAAGATTTTGCACCAGTGAGGACTTTTTTTTTTTTTAATTATTCCCATAAGCTATATTTTAAAGCTCCCCTTTACTTACACATTCTGTAGCTGTGACAGTTAATGCACTGGTGATAGGAGTCTGACCGTCATTCAAACTCACCAAAACATCAAGAGTTCTAAAAGAAAACCAGAAAACAAAATACATACACAGTCTTATTAGTTACTTTCTAAATGGCTAAAACATTTGTATAAATGATTGCATATAAAAAAAAAGATTATAATAAAAAAAAAACAACCCACTAGACATTTCCAATTCTTAAACTCAGACAAATAATAACATATTGAATAGTTGGCATCAAAGCAATTCACTCATCAAACATGTAACAATTCCAGAATGCAAACTGTGAAAAAAAACCAAAAACCCTTTCTCGTTAAACTTAGTAATCTAGGTTTTTCTGCATGGTTTTGCACATGGCTTTCATTTTAAATAAGCACTGCATGCTCAAACACTGTGGCACAGGGGTTTTGCTTGCTTTATATTTTCCTTTAGATTTTTTTTTTTTCACTTTTCGCATGTTGGAGTTGCAAGGTGGCTTGAGGAGTTGTCACAGCGCCAGCTACTTACAGCGGTGTTACTAAAATATAGCTAGGTGGAAAATCAGTCGTGCTTCCCTACCGGGCCGTGCCAGGTCACCAACTTGGAAGCATTTTGTCACCAACCTGGAGCCTTTTTGAAACTTGCTCCCTTTCATTTATTTCTATTCATTTGATATTCCATCTTTATTTTTTTCCCAGGTAAGGCACAAGGCGGATCGCATGCAGTCAGATAATGCAGTATCCTTTGCAGCTGGTGTGGAAGGTGAAGGTCACTGCTGGCCCCAACCTGGGAACTTTCTCTTTAGAAAACTGCCATGGTGGAAGGTAATCGCTTTGGCGTGCTGGCGGGGCACCGTGATATGTAAAGCACAAGAGACAGGGTCGTCCTTCCCAAACCCACCCAATGCAGCAATCCCAACAGAACAGAGAAGGCCTCTAAATGGGGACAGGATCCCAGGCAAGTGAATACAAATCAATTCCAAACCTGTCATTTACAAATCCATAACAATGCCTCAAATCATAATAAATATTTAACCTGAGAATGCCACTGGGAATCAGAAAGCGCCCCAGGAACAGTGAATTTCATGGCACCTATGCTCACAAATGGATTTAAGACACTGTCCCACATGTATCAGAGGGGCAAAGGCAAGGACCTTTTACTTAACTAGCTTCCAGTGAACAGAATTAGCATACGCTAATTATGTGAGAATATATAAAATAACAGACCCACTTTCAATTCCTATTTGAAGGGGGCTTTGGGACTGTTCTTGTATGATTATGGGGGATACTATAAATGCATTGTGGGTAGTAAGTCTGTTGAAAAATGACAGAAAGAAACCTGGCATAAGCCCTCCAATTTGGAGCTGGACACACTTTTTTCATTTACGTATATGAATGAATATAAATATGAAGGCAGACTTGCTGTATCTGTATGGCAGCTTGCCTTTGGGCAGTGGCTCTAAACTCAGGCCTCAGGACCCAGTGTGCGCAAATCTTTCTCATGCACATTCGTTTTGGATATCCTGAAAACCAGGCCAGCTGATCAAAATCACTGCCTTGGAAGCAAAAGGACAACTGAGCCCTTGGATCAGGGTGGCCAACGCCAGTCCCGAAGAGCCACAAACGGGTCCCAATTTCAAGATATCCGCAATGAATATGCATGAGATCAATTTGCATGTGATGCCTCCACTGAATGCAAACGTAGCTCATGCATAGTCATTATGGATATCCTGAAAATCAGGCCAGTTCGTGGCTCTTGAGGACCAGACTTTTGGTCACCTCTTTCTTGGGCAATCAAATGCTTCTGCCTAACATCACAGCTGACTTTTCTTTCTCTCGATGTCTCCATCATAGTTATGTAAACCATGCACAGACCCTTCTAAGCGCTGCAAAAGCAATGGCCATGACAAGCAATGAAAAAGCAGCTTTAAACCAGCCATGGTTTTAAGTGCAACCTTATGTGCAACGTTTGGACTAAAGCAGCACTTATGAGCCAAGAGAAACCGTGCTTTGTCTAAATGCTAGCATTAGGAAAGAATGTGTAGCATCAGGGGAGGAAGATAATATTCTTTTGACTGTTTTCTTTCTAATGTCATCATTGTTTAGAGTTTGTTCCTTCCAGGACAACATTAGTACATCTTTATCAGTCTCCAGGAATGCAGAAATCCAAAATGCGTATTTGCACAATCAACTGTCTTCAAACAGACAAGAAATGGCCTCAGAATGGGCAACCACTGCATGCAGCAATGGAAACAGAGTCGGTGGAAACAGATAATTGCTTACATTTTCTAAAGGGAAACTCAGGGTAATTAATTCTAACAGTTCACCTATGAAATGATTAAAATTAAAATTGCAGGGCTGCCAAGTCACGCAGTTCCAGTAGGGAGATTTTTTTGTCAGTCCTGGGGGGGGTATGTAAGCCCTGATTTAGTCATGGACATCAGCGCTGCAGGTACCAGATTGCCTTAGGATGGGGCTGTCCCAAATCCAGGATTGGCCCAAAATCTCCCTCCTGGAGCTGGGTAACTTGGCAGCTCTGAAAATTAAATGGTCATTTTCAAAAGCATTCCCACATGTAAAACACTGCTTTCCCCGGTGGAAATGGCCTTTTACAAAATTACCTGCTGGTGATGCACCCAGACTGAGTGGAGGGGCTCCCAAGGGTTGGAGCTGGGGAGGGGTTTGGACTTACCGTGTTTCTCTGAGAATAAGACAGGTCTTATATTCTTTTTTAGTTCCGAAAAAACAGTTAGGGCTTATTTTCAGGGGATGTCTTATTATTTTTCCATGATTGGTGAATGAGGACAAGGCTAAGCCCGCCTCCTCTTTCATTCACCAATCAGATTCAATTTTCGGCTGAACCTTTTGATTCGGCCTTCGTTATCGGTCCACCACGGGAAATTTCGTTTTCTCGTGGTTTGGGCCGATTTTATTTTGTCTGTCCCCCCAAACGAAGCCCAGAGAGGGGGGGGAGGGGCAGACAAGGGGGTTGTAAAAAAAACAACACATAAAAAACCCAAACCCACTCCAATCCTTCAAATTTAATTCATTGCAACCCCCCGCATCCTCACGACCCCCCAAAGACTTACTGAAAGTTCCTGAGGGGGCCCAAAACCTGGGGGGCAGACGGGGTGTTGTAAAATCCCTGGGGGGACCCAAATCCCAGGGGGGCAGACAGGGGGTTGTAAAAAAAAACAAAACCCCAAACCCACTCCAAACCTTCAAATTTAATTCACTGCAACCTCCCCACCCTCCTGACCCCCCCCCCAAAACTTGCCGAAATTCCCTGGTGGTCCAGCGGGGGTCCCGGGAGCAATCTCCCGCTCTCGGGCCGTCGGCTGCCAGTAATCAAAATGGCACCGATGGCCCTTTGCCCTTACCATGTGACAAGTTATCGGTGCCATTGGCGGCCCCCCCCCCCCCCCCAGGGACATTCGGTAAGTCTTGGGGGGGGGGTTAGGAGGGTGGGGGGATTGCAATGAATTAAATTTGAAGGGTTGGGGTGGGTTTAGGGGGGAGGTTGTTTGTTTTTTTTTTTACAACCCCCCGTCTGCCCCTCCCGGGTTTCGGGCCCCCTCCCCCAAGGGACTTTCAGTAAGTCTTGTGGGGGAGGGGGGAGGGCAAGTCTTGGAGTGCAACTGCGCGTCTACCTGTAACAAGGGCTTATTTTTGGAGTAGGGCTTATATTGCAAGCCCACTCCAAAAATTCTGAAAAGACAAGCTAGGGCTTATTTTCAGGGTAGGGCTTATTATCGGGGAAACACGGTATGTGCATACCTGTGGATTTTCAAAAGTATGCATGTAAATTGCCTCAACAATTTCCTGTACACTAATTTGCAGATGTAATTGCATGGGGGTAGTTTTGGTGGGATCATTATGAAAGTGAGCATACATGCAAAGTTAGCTTTGAAAGCTGGGGTACGGATGCACGGATTTGCTGACTTTCTTATCATGTCTGTTACACAATTACCGCCTTAAAGAAAAAAACAACCCACACCATTTCCTTCTTTGTACAGATGTCATAAAATCTTTTAATATTAAAGCCACAATCCTAGCAAGAGTTCTCAAAAAATCAACTTCTTGTAACTTCTTCTTTGAATCACTTGCCATTTTTGTCCAAACACAATTTTTTTTTCTTTTTTTTGTAATGCAAACTGTACTATATTCATCATGGCCACATCCTTGTCTAGATTAGGGCTTCCCTCACCTATCCCGGTAACCCCCGCTGACATTTAGATGTTCATACTATCCTCTGTATAAGATGGCCTCTACTGTATGCAGATTTATCTCATGCATATTCATTGTAGATATACTGAAAACCTGACTGGCAGGAGGTCACTAAGACAGGTTTGGAAAGCCCTGGTCTAAATAGTTTCCTTCAATGACTACATTAATAAATGATTCATGTTTATTTAAGAGTCAGAGGGTAATTTGCAAAGAGTATAAGGTCTGCAGGTAGTTTTTACCTGCAGAATTTACACTAATTTTCAAAGCAAAAAAAAAACTTACATTGAAAAATACCTGCACACATTTAGAAATGATAATATGTGCAGGGAGTCTTCCCAGGAAAATTATGTATGTACATTAAAATATGCACATAACTCAGAACCCCCTCCCTAAATCCGCCTCTGACAATGCAGAGAGGCTCTATGCATGCATTTTTACCCACATATCAGGCAGGCAATTTTATAAAAGCCCACTGACCACCAGAAAAGCCATTTAAAATTACCCTCCTTGTGTATTTGTTTGATGTTTGCATGGAGTTCTAATGAAAGTCAGCACAGCAACTCCACAATTTACTCTGATTCATAGATGTGGGAGTGGTTAAATGGGAGGAGCTTTCAAAATCTTTAAACTTTATTTCCCCTCTCAGGAATGACAGAAAGAAAACAGAACAACAAGGGTGATCTTAATTTTCTTTGAACTACAAAGTTGCCTTTTTATTTCCTTTTTTTTTTTTTTTTGATACTTCTGTAGCTTTAAGAACGATTTGAGCCTCTCTTTAGCTTTCATCTAAGGCATTTCATTTTATGTGAATTATGGTTGACATTTCAATCCATGGCAACCTATTTGCAAAGTATTCATTTGCTCCTTGTTTTATGAGTGCCCAATAAAAGATTGCCATTTTATGATCCATTAAAAGAGATGAAGAAAAATTAAATAAAATTATGAAAGACATTCACTGAAAGCAATAAATAATTTACCTCTAATTTTCACACATTGAAAATTAAACTGGCAACTGTTCAAAAAGTTATTAAAATTAAAATGATGAAGATGTGTTGAAATCAAGTACTTTCTTTAAACGGGTAAAATACTGTACCTCGTTAAGAAAGAAAACAAATGAGGGCTTGTGAAAATCAGTGCATTTGGGGCCAGGGTGAAACCGGGGTTTGGGGGGGCTTTAAGGAACAGCAAGAAGGTCCGAGAAAGGTGTGGGTTCCTCAACATCACCTAGACTGGAGTTACAGTACCCCTGCCCCAAATCACTTCATGCTCATAGCAAAACTGCAAAACCCGCTCATTATATTCACAGTTGTTTGATGGTCCTATGAATGAATATTAATTCATGGACTGGACACTTTTTCTCCACAACACTGGGTGCTGAGTGGCAACATGTGTGCGACCCTGACTCTTAGAGGAAACAGCGGGATGAGCCATTTTACTCAGCAAGGACGTCGGTGGGTTCTTTTGCAGGCGTATCCACGGATGCCCAACAGCACCTTGGGAGGCCAACCTAGGGGAGACATTCTGGTTCAAGAACTGCAAACAGGTCTGTGTACTCCAGGATAAGCAAAGCAGGCAAATTGCTGGGCCTTTAAACCTACTATGTGCAATATATCAATTAATTATTCAGCATAATTATTTCTTGTGAATAGACCAAAAACCCCAGACTGCTATGTGGTAGTAAACTACAAAACTCTTGCTGGAAATCTGTTACTTGTAAGTCAGTGGGTCTACATGACAATAAAACACCACGGTCCTGAAGCACCAAGACTAAGACTGGGAAAGAAGCCTTTAGTGAATCGGGACCCAGGTGTTGGTATTCAGATAAGCACCGGGTAATAGGTCAAAATCAAAGATATAACAGTATCCACGGTGGATATTCTAACTTTAATTTGTTTTCTTTTCACAGCAAGTTATTAAGCTGGGTAGTTGGGATTCACATCCAACCTTTCAAACTAATACATCGATTGACAACTGTTTTCTGAGCTTTTAAACCATCAAAGTGGTGCCAGTAAAAAGCAGCGTCAGACTACATTCACAACAGCTGTCTCCTCCATCTGGAGCCACTCCTGCAGCCCAGGTAGTAACCTGACCACTATAGTTTAGTACAAAATAAAGAGGAAACAATATAGCAAGAAAAAGAAGGGCCTAAAAATCAACCAGAGGAAAAAAAAAACCATTAAAGAGGAATTTAAAAAGCCGCCAAAACTGGGAGATACGCAAATGTCGGGTCAGCGCAGGCCGAGCAGATTTTACAAGCCGCCCGGATACGCGCAAATCTCCCACTGCATGCACAAAATGTTTGTCTATAAAAAAGGGTGGGGTGTGGGCGTGACACGGGCATTCCTGGATTTCTCAATGAAATCAGCATGAAGATACTTATGCACACAAGCTCATGCCAGGGACCCTGCTTATTCATTAGATGTTTTGAAATATTTATGATTTCTGATTTATATTTCTTCATTTTATTTGATATTTTATGAGAAATGGTGATGTTTCTGTTTGATGCACTGCATACAGCATCTGGCTTGCTGTGATTTCCAGTTCAGTTTTCATCTGCATATTTATATTTATGCTTTATGCACTCTTTATTCTGCATTTGTCTCCAACAGTTAAATGATACCTGTGGGTATATTTTGTGTAATCTATAAGATCTTAAATATCATCTGAATAAGATCTTGTATCCATTTTCTAAAATTGTAGATGTGATGCTGTAAGCTGATTTTAAAAATAGTTTTGTCAGGTGGCTAGAACTGATCAGGGCTTTCTTTATTGCTTGTTGGGCCCTTAGGAGTTTTTCTTGTACTGTCTTACAGTCAAGTTGCCAGATAAAGTTAATGTCAGGCCACAGTATGAATAGTCGAGGGGTGAGCTCTACTTCTTGGTTATTTAGCCAAAACTTTAAATTTGTGTTGGAGAATTTCTGGCTAGTTTTGCTAGTGATTTGTGACCTAGGGTTACATGAGTGATAGAAAATGAAAAAAATTTCAATTTTAATGTATTTCTTAATCAGTCGCATATTCTTGCATTTCATAAATCAAAGCAATGCACAGTTTCAATAAACGACATCATAAATGCAGTACAAATAAATAAATTTATAGAAACAGAAGACATCATAGTAAAATATATATAGGGGCAGATTTTCAAAGACCTACGCACGTTAATCCAGGAGGATTTATGCACGGAGGGGGATTACGCACGCCGGGCCTATTTTCAAAAGGCCTGGTGGCGCGCATAAAGCCCGGGACGCATGTAAGTCCTGGGGCTTGAAAAAAGGGGCAGGGCGTGGGTGTGGCATGCCGGTGTGATCTGGGGGCGGGGTGGGGGCGTGGCAAGAGGCCTCCGCCCGGCCACTGGGCCTGGGATGGCGTGCCGGCAGTCGGCTGGCACGCGTAACTTACTTTAGCCCTAGGGCTGAAGTAAGCTCTGGAACAAAGAAAACAAAAAGGAAAAGGTAGGGGGGAAAGGGCGGGGGAGGTAGGGGAGGGGAAGGGAAGGTGGGGTGGGGGGTAAGGAAGTTCTCTCCGAGGCCGCTCCGAGGCCGCTCCAAGGCCTGGGAGGGAACAGGGGAAGGCAGCGTAGCTCGGATAGGGCTTGGCGCGTGCAAGGTCCACAATTGTGCACCCCCTTGCGCGTGCAGACCCCGGATTTTATAACATGCCAGAGGAGTGGAAAACAAACCTGACTCGGCCAGTGAGGGCTATGAGGATCATAGTCCCTTTGTTTTCATAAAGCTTCAAGAGAATCTTTGCTGCCAGTGGTGCTGGAGGATATGCATACAGAAGACCCTTGCCCCAATGATGGGTGAAGGCATCTAAGGCTGGTTTACTGCATGTCCTGTACAGGAAGCAGAACTGACAAACCTTCCTGTTCCAATGCTCTGTGAGGAGATCCATGTCCAGACTCCCATAGGGCAGAAAATCCGATTCTAGACCCTTTGATCCAGAGACCACTTGTGGGGTCTGAAGGTGCGACTCATTCAGTCCGCTGTCACAGTCTCCATTCCAGCCAGAAACGTGGATCTGAGCACCATCCCTTGGGAGAAGGCCCATTGGCAGATCTGAAACGCTTCCTGACATATGAGAAATGATCCCATACCTCCCTGCTTGTTGACATACCACATGGCGACTAGATTGTCAGTCTGTATTAGCACAATTCTGTAAGACAACCAATCTCTGAAAGCCCACAGTGCATACCTGATCACCAGAGCTCCAGGAAATCCAAGAAGAAGGATACAAACCAAAGGCAGTTTTTAATGTTGATGATCAGACTATTTCTGGAAGTGAATGCCTGAAAGAACCTTTGTTGCTAAGGAAGAAAAATCTGCATCAGATTTTAAAATGGCCAAAGATCACTTGACAATTCTCCTGAGAGTTAATCATGTACGTGATTATAAATTGAAGGCACTGCTGGTGTACCATTCAGAAAATCCAAAGGCCAAGAAAGGCTATGCAAAACCAAATTTACCTGTCATTTGGAACTCAAACACAAAGACCTGGAACCTATGAGCATTTTTCTGAAGTGGCTCATGACTTATTTATTTATTTATTTATTTAAAGGTATTTATATACCGTTTTTTAAAATAAAATTTTATCAAAACGGTTTACAACATGTTAAAAATAAAAATAAAAATAAAATATAACTAAAATAAACTTAAATACATAAATTTGACTAAATAGCTAGATGATAACTAGCTAAAAACAAATTATTAATTAAAATTAAAATAAAATAAAGGTAGCGTGCCTTGAGCAAGGAGGGCAGGGAGGGTAAAAAGGGGGAACGAGAGGGGACGAATCGTAATATCCTTAAAGAACACTGATGGGAAGATAGGGGAAGGGAGAAGTTAAAGTGAGATGTAACTGATGAGAGAAATTTGGGAGATGAAGTTTCATTTATGATCAGGGGGTTGCTTAGTGGAAGTAGTAAATGCTTGTTGAAAGAGGAATGTTTTTAGAGCTTTTTTGAAATGATGAGGATTTGATATTAAGCGAAGAGGGTTGGGTAGTGAGTTCCAGAGTGATGGTCCTGCTACTGAAAAAGCTCTTTTCCTGGTGATGTCTAATCTGGCCTGTCGTGGTGATGGAATGTCTAAGAGATTTTGAGTAAGTGATCTTAAGTGTCGGGTGGGTTTGTAAATACGGAGTAAGGTGCAAAGCCAGGTGGATGAGGAATTATTAATTAGACTGTGAATGATTGAGGTTACTTTATATTTTATCCTGTACTTTATGGGTAGCCAATGAAGAGAGTGTAGGATGGGTGTAATATGATTGCGAATGGAGGTACCGGATAATAAGCGAGCAGCACTATTTTGAACTAGTTGTAGCGGATGAATTGATGAATCAGATAGACCTAGATAGAGAGCATTACAATAGTCTAGACCAGAGAAAATGAGAGATTGAAGGACAGTCCTGAAATCACGATAGAAAAGAAGAGGACGAAGACGTTTCAGAAGCTGTAATTTATAGAATGATTTCTTTGTTAGGGAGGAAATTTGTTGTTTCATGGATAAATCTGTATTTATGGTTACTCCTAGATTTATGGCGTGACAATTAATTGGGATGGTTGAACCATTGAATGTGAAATGGGATGGCGGACCTATAGAGGAATCTGTAATGGATGTTAAATGAACCAATTCAGTTTTTGATGGATTTAATTTTAAACGATTATGAGATAGCCAAGAATTAATGGTAGATAGGTAGAGTGAAACTAATGAAAGGGTGTCAGACCAGGAAGTTTTATAGGGTACCAGAAACTGAATGTCATCTGCATAAATTTTGAATTGTAAATTGAGTGAAGATAAGATGTGGCAAAGTAGAAGAAGATATATATTGAATAGTATGGGAGACAATGAAGATCCTTGGGGAACGCCAGAGGGAATTGTGTAGGGAGTGGAAAATTGATGATTGATATTAACTTGTTGAGGGCGATCTGTAAGAAAGGATGAAAACCAACTTAATACTGTTCCAGTGATACCTATTGCTTGTAGTCCTGAGATGAGAATTTGGTGATCAACCGTATCAAATGCTGCTGAGATGTCTAAAAATACTATAATATAGTCTGTGTATGAATCAAAGGCCCGGAATAATGTGTCAAAGGTAGATAGAAGAAGTGTTTCTGTAGAGTGTCCCTTTCTGAAGCCATGCTGGTTAATGTGGAGAATGTTATTTTCGGATAGAAAATCGGAAAGTTGACGTAAGACTGCAGATTCTATTAGTTTAGCTAATGATGTGAGAGAGGCGATAGGTCTGTAATTATTGAGATCAGCTGTACCTTTTGTTTTTGATTTTAGAATAGGTAGAATGGATGTTTTTTTCAAATTGGATGGGAATTGTCCTGTTTCTAAAGATTGGTTAACTAGACTACTAAGAAAAGAGTATGCATGATGACCAATAGCTTTAAAGAAAGCTCCTGAACAAGGATTGTATGGTGAGTTTGAGGGTTTTTGTTTGCTGATTATAATTTGAATTGAATTGTCTGAAACTGGATTAAATTCGGACCATTGATAATTAGGTTCTTTCTTGACACAGGTGGGGTAAGGTAGTTGTGAGAATTCTGTGGAGATGGTGGTTACTTTTGTTTTAAAATGGTTGGCAATTTTTTTGCAGAATGTTGTATCGTGTTCTGTGAAGTTTTCGTTGTGTGGAGTAATTAATGTTTTAACTATATTGAATAAAGTATTTGGATTTCCATTGGCTTTAGAGATTAACTTTCCATAATAGAGGTTTTTGGCTTGATTTATTTCTTTGTAATAGTGCCGAAGGGTACATCGATATGTGTTTTTTGCTTCGGTTGTTTTTTTATGTCGCCATTTTCGTTCCAACTTTCTAAGGTGTGTTTTTAGTTGATGTAAAGAATTTGAGTACCAGGGAGCATTGGTCTTTTGTTTCCTGTTATTTATTTGGTGTTGTTTATATGGAGCGATCAGATCTAACGTAGAGGTAATAGCTGAGTTCCATTTAGATATTGAGTCTTCAATATTTGATGATATGGAGGTAGGTAAATTGGGTGTTACTGCTTCTACAAATGCATCTTGGTTGATAAATTTCCTTTTAAGTATTGTAGGTTGTTTTCTAGTTGTGTGTCTACTATGCTCTAGAGTAAGAGAAAAGTGAATTCTGTGATGGTCTGACCAGGGGATGGGAATTACTTTAGTATCTTTCGAGGTTGGTGTGAAGGAGAGTGAATTAAAAAACACGAGGTCTAGAATTTGGCCTTTTATATGAGTTGGAGTTTGAATAAGTTGTTCCCATCCTAAGCCGGCAAAAGAGTCTAAGAGTGAGTTTGTAACTGTAGATGGAGTGAGTATATGTGCATTGAAGTCACCTAATAATATAGTTTTACTTAAGTCTACAGGAAGTGTTGTAATGGCTTCTAGAAAATTGGAGATCTCTGAATTGAGACAACCAGGTGGGCAGTAAATAATGCCTATATTTAATACTGTCGTAGTAATTAGTAGAATTTCAAAGGAACCAGAGAAGGTTATTTGTTTCTTTATCGGTTTCAGTGAGGATTTTATGATGGCTAAGAGACCTCCACCTCTACGGTGTGCTCTTGGTTCTGATATAGTAGTATAACCAGGGGGGGTTAAATTGTTTACAGTAACAATATCAGTATTGGTTAACCAGGATTCCGTGATTAAGAAGAAATCTGGTTTGTTTGCGTAAACAAGATCTAATAGAATGGGCACTTTCTTTCGAACTGACTGAGCGTTACTTAGTCGTCCTGAAGTACAGATTGACTGTGCCAAAAGGAATCTTGCCAACAAGGCATTGATCTTCATAGATAATGCCCCAAGCCATCCAGTCAACCAAGAAAATCTGTTGGACAACTTGAAGGTTCAGTACCTACCCAAGAACACATCACTGATTCAATCTGTGGATCAAAGAGCAAAAATCACATTCAAGGCTTATCCTCGCAATCAGTTAATTTTATAAGTTACCAAGAGGTTTTTTTTTCCGATTGTAACAATCTACTATAAACCAGGTTCTTTCCTCCATGAGCTTATCATGTGTTGGGAGTCTTACAATGTGAACTGAGCTGCATCTGGATCTAAGTGATGTTTTTTGCACCTGTCAAAAAGGGGTTTTCAACCCTTCAGAGACTTCAAGCCACCGCAGCCAAGGTGAAGGGATATAAACATACTTCAAAACCCATGTGTGCACTCCTGTGAATGAAAAATGTTCTGCAAAAGCCAGCACCCAGCACTCACAGTGTTAAGAACTTGGGAAAAGGGCTATACTGTTTAGCCTACCCAGTGAACAGCACCACATAGCCAGCAGAGGAGAAAGCAAAATGAATGTTGGGAGACCGATTAAAGTAGAAAAGGCACAATTTGGCTGTCTCTGTCTGTGGGTGCAGGGCGGGATCTGCCAGGAGTTGTAGCCAGGAGCTAGGAAGAGAGGAGTGCATCTGGCAGCCTTGCAATCAGTTCTTCTCCTGAATAGCTAATTATTGAGAGGAAGAGACAGCAGTCTGCTTCTGAGGAAATAGAGAGACAGACAGCTGTTCTTGCTTCATAGCTGAGCTACATGTAAAATCCCAACAAAGGTCGGAGGAGCCAGAAGCTGATAAACTGAGAGACTTCCTTTCCAGAGATATCCATGCCCAGGAGCACATGGATGGATCACCCTCCTAAGAGACTGAATTAAGTAATCTAAACTTGGTCCAGAGAGTATTTTAGCAGAGGAGGGAGAAGGTTTATTTCCTTGCCTTTTGTCCCCAAATTCAGTATCTCATTTTAACTGTTTCAGCCTTTCAGCCGAAGTCAAGCATAAACACTTGCTCGGAAATAAAAAACTGGCGGACCGTGCTCCTTCGGTAAGAGACCGAGACCAAGCCAGCTTTCTGTTTAGTACCAAGTAAACCATTTGGGGAAGCTCCCCAGGAGAGAGAGACCTTTCACACACTGCAGTGCTCATCTATTTGGTTTGTCATCTAGCCAGCTCCATCATCAAGAGGCACTCATTCATTTTCTTGACTGATTTCTTTTTCCACACAATTTTGTTTGGGACAGGGTGCACCCTTTACAAACTGGTGACATTGGGGTGGATCTGATAATCCCCCATTTTGAATACTCAGGGGTAAAGAATTTTTGAAAGCTGTGTACTTCACTGCCTCCCCCGTCACACACACACACCTTTATCTATTAGTGTTCCTTATTTTACCAGTTTTATTTTTGCATTGCTTGATTTAAAATAAGAAAACTGCACTTTTCCTTTTATTGTTCTGGCTGCATTTGCTGTCTACTTACACAATACCAGTAAAAGGGTTAATTATTGTTTTTATTCTGGTGTGATGATTTTATCTGGTTTGTGGTGCCACAAGTGAAAGGTTGTTTGGGAAGGGTACAGAATTGTGGTATTGGGGTGACTGGAACCCTGTCTCATCCTCCACTCAGGCTATGAACCCCAAAGATAAATCATATTAGTGAATATAACTTTTCTTGTGGTGCTCCCCACCTCATGCAGAGTGGAAAATCATAGTCCGGACCAAGACGGGGCAACAACATGCTTGCACTTGTGCTGCTGCTGCTGACAGAACAGTACAAGAAGCGCCAGGGGTAGTTAAAAAAGAAATACCTCACTCCTGGCTGGGGTTTTCAGGATCTGGAGATTGAGAATGGGCGGAGGGAAGGAATGGTGGTGGAAGAGAGAGAATCATATTAAGACATTTAAAAAACGGGGCCGGAGGGGGTGAGGGCCAAACTGTGGACCCTGCAACTTTTTTAAACATTTTTTGGAGGAGTTTGGGCCCCTCCAGTTATGAAATATTGGAGGAGGGTGATTACCCTGCGGTGCATCTTTCTTTACATTTATTTTTTACTGTGCCACTTAACCTGCTATATTCTTTTGAATATAGCTGGTTAAGTCTTAAGCTATCTGGCTACAGAAGACTGGATAACTTTACAACTGAACAGGTTATATTCAGTTAGGTTTTTGAGTAGCCAGATAATTTTAGGCAAATATTCTCAGCAAGACGTTTATCCTTCTCAATATCCAGGATAAGTTATGACCTCCACAGTTTATATAAAAATAAACCTGGTCACTAGTTAAACTCTGGTTCAGGTGAGTAATGACCAAAGATCATTATCCTCAGAAAGTTGTTTGGTGACCAGAGAAAAAGGAATCGGTGTTTTCAATCCAGTTTCTAGTTGACAGGTATGCATGTGCAAGAAACAGAGAGGGAAGATTAAGGATTGACCTGAAAAATTACACAAGAGGGGAACTAGGCAGCTGAACTTCACTTAAACCAGAAAGTGGCTAACTCAGGAAGAGAGGTTTTCTTGCATGTTTAAAAGCAGATCTGAAAGGAGCGCCGGGCATGAGGCAGTGATACCTAGATACTGCAACAGAAGCAGGCTTTAAATGCAAGCACTGTATAGACTGTGGCCGTCTAGAGCTGAAGTTACATCAAGTGGAGAACTCTGACCAAAGAGAAGTTCCTAAACCTCAAAAGGTCCATAAGGCTGAGGTTGAGTGTGTTGGGGAGAAGGACTGGATTGTATGCTGTATAGAAACCAAAATAAACCCTCCATCTCTTTAAAGACGTGACCCACATCCAAAGTGAGGCCCGAGACCACTGAGGGAGATCAGATCATATCACAAGAAGCCGCAACCACAATTTGTCACTAATCGGCAAAATTGCTGTCTGTGTCGACAAAGAGGCCAAAGATTGGACAGACATGGAGAGGGAATTACCTGCTCACCACTAGAGGTAATTCCTCCACTGCAGGGTTAATGCACATTGGTAAGGTTGAGAGAGTAGGCTTGCACCACTGCTACCAGCTTTCTGCTCATTCTGAGGATAAATGCAGGAGTTATGTTTCCAGTGTTGTCATATGGAGAAAAACTTCAAAATCTATGGAGAGCTATTCATGAATAAAGATTAGTGAATCAATGTCCTGGCTGGAGAAGTTTAAGGGTCAGGGACTTGTTAGAAAGACCTGGCAAGCACTTTCATTGTACAATAAATACAAGAGTAAAGAATACAAAAACCGATGGAACCCATACAAGAGAGCTAATCAGAGTCAGTCAGGGGTTCGGAATACTCCAATGAATTATATTTCTTAATGGAAAAAAATTCCAACCTTCTGTATTTCACATAATTGTGGGATGATATCGGAGAAAACCATCTGTGATGTAATATCAGAAGTCCAAAAAAGTCTGCACATGGGGACAGTCCACCCAAAGGGAATATTGAATAACACAGAAACAGTGCCCAAATAAGCAATGCAGTAAGCTAAGTATCAAGTCTATTTGCTCAGATGTTCACATAAAGCACACTTAAACAGGTCCATGAGTGTCTGTTTCAGAACTCCTTGTAAGTCCATCAGACTCGTGGGGAAGGCACATAAGGAAATATATGCCACTGCCGAGTCATAATTTGGCATCTAATGCTGTTTTTGACAGAAGATCAAGCACACTTTTTCATCTGCATCAGGAAATGCAACTCATAACAGAGTTATGAGTTACATAACTTGCCTACATCTTTTTTTTACTTCTTTATTAAAAGCAAAATAAATGACTCTACAATACCCTTTGAAATATCAATGCAGGAAAAATTCCTTTAAGTATAAACGTGATTCTTAATGAAACTTTTCCTGCACTGAATGATGTAATGATGGTACAATAAGCTACAGGTGTTGAGGGGTATTCAAGGAAGAAGCAAAGGCTTCAGCAGTGCAAACAGCTGACTTTTAATTTTGGGAGAAGATTTAACTTACAAGCAGAGGACTGCTGGTGTCCATCTGCATAAATCCGCTGCCATATCACATAGGCAGTAAATTATTTTATTTATTTATTTATTATTTTTATATACCGACATTTGATCTCAATTGAGATATCGCACCGGTTTACATTCAGGTACTGTAGGTATTTCCCTATCCCCAGAGGGCTTACAATCTAAGTTTTGTACCTGAGGCAATGGAGGGTAAAGTGACTTGCCCAAGGTCACAAGGAGCGACAGCAGGACTCAAATGCTGGTCTCCTGGTTCATAGGCCACTGCTCTAACCACTAGGCTATTCCTCCTCCCTATCACAGTGATAGAATGATGAGCATCAATGCAATGCTTTGATAAATCATATTGTGACTTAATTTGCATAAGCCAAAAAAACCTAGTAATTTAGGAACACATTGAAGATACTGCAAATCCTGGAGTATGCTGGTCTTTAACCTACTGAGCAGTGACCAGTTTGGATTTTCTGCATCTTCATCATCACCACTATAGCTATTATAACAGTTAATTTACTCAATATAATGAATAAACAACATACAATAAGTCAAAAGGTACAATAGATAAGGGAATTCTTTGCCCCAAAGACCATATAAACACACCTGTTTAAGCACACCTTTTAAACACACCTTCTCTGATTCATCAGTCTTCTTTAAACCATGCATAACTCGGACTTTGTGCACATCAACAAGGTCTATGTACCCACATATCACATTCTAGGCTACCCCTTTAATTATTCAAGATATTTATTCACGTTTTAAACATTCCCTATATTTATCCACGTCCTGTTGATGAGTTATTATTATTATTGTATATGTAATATCTAATTTATATTATTTATATTTATGTTATATGTTATATGCTACTCATATGTTAAGAAACGCTGTTTAATGTAACGCCCTATTGCGACAGTTTTGTTCTATGTAAACCGACCTGATTCGATACCTGTATTGAGAACGTCGGTATATAAAAATCCGAAATAAATAAATAAATAAATAAATATATCTGCATAGGAAGAAAGGGGAACACAAAAGACATGAGGATGATGCAAGCTGCAGGAATCACATGCTCCTAGATCACAGTGGAGTTGGTGGGTCAAATAAAACTAATGGAATGCCTGGCCTAAAGAAGTACACCTTTAGATGGGTAGGGAAGGGCAATATGTCCTTAGGGGATAGCCTACCTTAAGAGGAAACACCTAACTAACCTCGGAGGATTTCTGTTAATGGCAGCCAGAAACGACTGCTGACTCATCGAGCAGGGTCTGAAGACAGCATAAAACCTCAGGAAGGGGAGGAGCTGGAGAGCAGCAGGATGGAGCAGGAACTCAAAGAAGGGCGGAAAAGGTATACCAGGCTGGCAGCACAGAATCCTATGCAACTGTGCCGCAGAAGCCTGGGCATCTGGTAAACAGATGTGAGACTAAGGGCTACTGGCTGGCAAAGCCACCAGCAGGCCAACAGATAGAGACTGGGTCAATGCAAGGTGGGCCCACTCTGTGAGAGTGTCAAGTGCCAAGCCAACCTTATTTAAACAACAGCATCAACAGACAGCAGACAGGAGATTTCTAGCATACCCAGTGGTTCTAGAAACAAATACAGGCTTTCTCAGAGCATGGAGTCAGGACAGTTCTCTAAGGTTCAGGACTTGATCAAGGTACTGGTTTGACAGTTGCAGAGATTAAACAGACAAGTCTGATAGTATCAGATCCAATGCAGTTCAAAGTACACACAACCAGGTCGGATAATTCAGATCAAAATATATATAACTGCAGGTCAGGTTCCACAGTGTGGAGCTAGACAGCTCTTAGGTTGCTAGCAGCACTTCTATATTCCCAGCAACCCATTTTTCAATGAACAAGGGACCATCCAATACCTCAGGAGTGCAGTCACACGTCCATGATTCAATAAACATCTCTTTGCTTGCATATGCCTGAATTTACCAGTGCCCAGGGTCTGCCAGAGAGATTTCTGTTTGGTTTCCCTTTGTTGCTCTTGCTTTGTTGTCTGGATCTAGGGGTTTTAACCAGGAGATGCCAGCATTAGAGGAAGGATACTAAGCAGTGGAGAAACAGAAATGCAAGGAAAGGAGAAACCCTGAATACATGCTCAGTAGACTAAAGTGTTACGGCCCCGGTCGCCGCGTTGGCAACCGGGTCCTTACCTCCTCAGCGAGGTCACTTCTGTGAGTCAGTTGCTGTTCCAGGTTCTCCTGTTCCTGCTTGCCAGTTTCAGCGTTCCTGTTCTGATTCCTGCTGCTTGCCTCGACCACGGTTTGTCCCTCGCTTCTGATTCCTGCTGCCTGCCTTGACCACGGATTGACTCCCGCTTCTGATTCCTGCTGCCTGCCTTGACCACGGATTGACTCCCGCTTCTGATTCCTGCTGCCTGCCTTGACCACGGATTGACTCTCGCTTCTGATTCCAGCTGCCTGCCTTGATCACGGTCTGTCTTCACCTTTTCTCCTGCCTTCACTCCTGTTCCAGTTCCGGTCCGGGTTTCCTTCCACGCCAGCCTCTCTCCTAAGTCCCAGCGGTCCGGGTCCCTACGGGCTCCTCCTGGGGGGACCTCGGACTTCCAGGGCGAAGTCACCTAAGTCCTAGCGACCCGGGCGTTCACAGCTCCTCTGGGGGCGTCACGGGTTTCCAGGCGAAGAGCTTTCCACGGCTGTGCGTGTCTGCCTCCCGACCGCCTCCCAACGACGGTCGGCCTAAGGATCCACTTCCGGATTACAACAGTTTGCAAGGCCATGGATCCGGCAGATCTCGCCGGCCTACAGGCCATTCCGGGCCTGGCCCAGCGTCTGGTTCAAGTGTTGGACTCCCTGGCTGCCACCGTGGAACGGTTGGCTGCGCGTATGGATGCAGAACCTCTCGTACCAGATCCTGTACCTGCACCCGCACCTGTACCAATGGTAACTCTCCATTCGCCTACGCAGCTTCCGGCACCATCCCGATACTCTGGGGATTCCCGGGCTTGCCGCGGTTTTTTAAACCAATGCTTTGTGCGATTTGCTCTTTTGCCCAACCAGTTCCCATCGGATGGCGTTAAGGTGGCCTATATCTTTTCGCTGCTAGATGGGTGGGCACTGAATTGGGCATCTCCCAAGTGGGAGAAGAATGATCCGGCGTTGAGTGATTTGAGCCGGTTCGTGCAAGATTTCAAGTCTACTTTTGATGAACCCGCACGTCAGGCTTCTGCAACCTCTGAGTTGCTCCAGCTTCGGCAGGGAGCACGGACCCTTGCAGATTACGCTTTGGAGTTCCGCACCCTCGCCCTGGAAGTAGGTTGGCAAGACGATGCTCTCCGAGGCGTGTTCCTGGAGGGTTTAGCTGCCAGGATTAAGGACGAGCTGGCAGCCCGCGACCTCCCGGAGGATCTGAACTCCCTCATCGACTTGGCAGGGCGCATTGATCGGCGCCTTCAACAAAGGGCTAAGGAGGGACGTCCTCTTCGACGGTTGGCCTCCTCGTCCTCTGTGTCAACCAGAACAGCTAACTCAGGGCCTCGTGGTATCAACACTCCGGCGGAGACCTCCACGGAGGAGCCCATGCAGCTGGGCAGGTCATCCTTGACACCCGAAGAGAGGCAGCGCCGCCGTGATCTGAGGCTGTGCCTGTACTGTGGCGGTAAGGGTCACTTCCTTGCTCAATGCAAGGAACGGGCGGAAAACTCCCACGCCTAGGTATAAGAGAGGAGTGCTCCCTAGGCTGTCTCAATGTCCCGGAGGTTCTTTCCAGACGCAAGCCCTCGTCGACTCAGGGGCTGGAGGGAACTTTATTACAAAGGAATTGGTGCGACAGCTACATCTCGCCACACAGCTTCGAGAACCCCCTTTAAGGGTTACTTCGATCCAGGGTACGCCCCTGGCTGGCAGCATTTCCACCATTACCACACCACTTACCCTCCAGACTGGCTTGTTTCACACCGAGAAGATTTCACTTTTGATTCTGGAAAAATCAGTATACCCTGTGGTCCTTGGTTTACCCTGGCTCCAACAACACTCTCCTGAAATCCGCTGGAAAGACTTCCAAATTACCAGGTGGAGTCCCAAATGTTTCCGCTCCTGCATCCAACCCAGGAGGGGGCAACAGATTCCGCTGGCACATGCCGGTCCCTTATTACCAGCTCCATATGCAGACTTCGCTGATGTGTTTTCCAAGGAGAAGGCGGAACTGTTACCACAGCATCGCCCTTTTGATTGTGCGATTGAATTGCTTCCAGGCTCCACCCCTCCTCGGGGAAGAGTATATCCCTTGTCACAGCCCGAGACCAGGGCTATGTCGGACTATATCACTGAGAACCTCGTTAAGGGGTTCATCCGGCCTTCGAAGTCTCCCGCAGGGGCGGGTTTTTTCTTCGTTGCAAAGAAGGATGGTTCTTTGAGGCCATGTATAGATTACCGTGGCCTCAATGCCATCACCAAAAAGAATCGCTACCCGCTTCCGTTAATTCCTGAATTATTGGACCGACTCCAGGGAGCCCGGGTTTTCACTAAACTGGACCTCCGAGGGGCTTACAACTTGGTTCGTATCCGTCCCGGGGACGAATGGAAGACCGCTTTCAACACCCGGGACGGGCATTATGAATATTTAGTGATGCCATTCGGGTTGTGTAATGCCCCCGCGGTGTTCCAACACTTAATGAATGAGATTCTTCGGGAATTACTGCACACATGTGTAATTGTGTATTTGGATGATGTCCTCATTCACTCTCCAGACCTGATCTCCCACCGACAACACGTTCGACAAGTGCTCCAGATCTTGCGGGATCATCATCTATATGCGAAATTTGAGAAGTGCCTCTTTGAACAAGAGTCTTTGCCCTTCCTAGGGTATATTGTCTCAGCAACCGGATTTCGTATGGATCCCAGCAAGGTGTCCGCCATCAGGAAATGGCCTCGTCCTGTGGGATTGAAAGCTTTGCAACGATTCCTGGGGTTCGCAAACTTCTATAGACACTTTATTCCTCACTATTCCCGATTGGTGGCACCACTAACTGCCCTGACCAGGAAGGGCGCAGACAGTCGAGCTTGGCCTAAAGAAGCTTGTAAAGCCTTTGAAGACCTGAAAGAGGCATTCCTCCAGGACACCTGTTTACGACATCCGGACCCGACAAGGCCTTTCTTTGTCGAGGTGGACGCTTCTAATATAGCCGTAGGGGCAGTCCTATCTCAGAACTCTTGTTCCGGACATCTATTACCCTGCTCCTACTTCTCCAAGAAGTTTACCCCAGCTGAAAGCAACTATGGAATAGGAGATAAGGAGTTGCTAGCGATTAAACTGGCACTAGAAGAATGGAGACAGTGGCTGGAGGGGTCTCGTCACCCTGTAACCATTTACACGGATCATAAGAATTTAGAGTTCCTGAACCAAGCCCAACGACTTAATCCCAGGCAGGCACGTTGGTCACTTTTCTTTAACCGGTTCGATTTCATCTTGAAATATCGTCCTGCCGCGAAAAACGTCCGGGCGGATGCCCTGTCCCGTTACGAAGTACGGGAGGGAAAAGAAGATTTCCCTCAGCACATCATCGACCCTGCCAAGATCCAAGTCGCCAGTACCACAGTATCTGCTCTAGGGCGAGTAGTGGTTGCTCGCAGAGATCGCAAGAAAGTTCTGGCCTGGGCTCACGATTATCTCTCCGGGGGTCACGCCGGAAGAGAGAGGACACTCGATCTTCTTAACCGTTACTACTGGTGGCCCAAGGTACGACAGGAGGTTCGTCTGTATGTGGATTCATGCCCGGTCTGTGCAAGACAAAAGACTCCTAGTGGCCGGCCCTGGAGCCTTCTACAGCCACTACCCATACCCACAGAACCGTGGACCCACATCGCCACGGATTTTGTAGTGGATCTACCACCATCTGAGGGTAATTCTGTGATATGGGTCACCGTGGACCGTTTTTCTAAAATGGTTCATTTAGTACCACTGCCCAAATTGCCTTCGGCACCTGAACTTACCATCCTATTCACGCAACACATCTTTCGGGCCCATGGTCTTCCGCAAAGTATAGTATCCGACAGAGGGCCGCAATTTACTGCCCGTTTCTGGCGTGCCCTCTGCAAGAAGTTTGGGGTACAGCTAAATTTGTCTACTGCATTTCATCCTCAGAGTAATGGACAAACTGAGCGCATGAATCGTTCATTGAAAACTTTCCTCCGAAGCTTCATCTCCGAGAAAGGAACTAACTGGGTTTCTCTTCTTCCCTGGGCCGAGTTCGCCTACAATAACCATTCCCATTCGGTTACTGGGCAAACACCTTTTCAGATAGTGTTTGGGCGCCATCCGAGGCCTCCGGTACCCGTTCCAATTACTGTTCCTTCACCAGCTGCACTGGCAGTAGCCCATCAGATCCATCGTCGCTGGAAAACAATCCAACAAAGACTTTCCATTGCCGCGGAAAGAACTCAACGAAGCACCAATCGCTACCGGCGTCCAGCGCCAGTGTTTCTACCGGGTACTAAGGTATGGTTAAGTACCAGAAATCTCCAGCTACCTAACCGATCCCGTAACTTGGCACCTAGATACTGCGGTCCCTTTCAAATCGCTGAGCGAATAGGATTGGTATCCTATAGACTTCGTCTTCCTTCTTCCCTTCGCATACATAATGTATTCCACGTTTCCCTATTGAAGCCTGTGGTACTCTCACGCTTCCATCAACCAACGACTGATGCACTTTCTTCTTCCTCCACTGACGAGCCCACGTATCAAGTACGGGAGGTACTGGATGTACGCTTCCACGCCCGTCGTTGGGAGTACCTGCTGGCTTGGGAGGGTTGCGGTCCCGAGGAGAATTCTTGGGAGCCAGCTCGGAATATCCTGGATAAATCACTGCTAACTCAATTCCATCTGGATAATCCCGGAAAGCCAGGCCCTCTGCGGAGGGGGCGTAAGGGAGGGGGTACTGTTACGGCCCCGGTCGCCGCGTTGGCAACCGGGTCCTTACCTCCTCAGCGAGGTCACTTCTGTGAGTTAGTTGCTGTTCCAGGTTCTCCTGTTCCTGCTTGCCAGTTTCAGCGTTCCTGTTCTGATTCCTGCTGCTTGCCTCGACCACGGTTTGTCCCTCGCTTCTGATTCCTGCTGCCTGCCTTGACCACGGATTGACTCCCGCTTCTGATTCCTGCTGCCTGCCTTGACCACGGATTGACTCCCGCTTCTGATTCCTGCTGCCTGCCTTGACCACGGATTGACTCTCGCTCCTGATTCCAGCTGCCTGCCTTGATCACGGTCTGTCTTCACCTTTTCTCCTGCCTTCACTCCTGTTCCAGTTCCGGTCCGGGTTTCCTTCCACGCCAGCCTCTCTCCTAAGTCCCAGCGGTCCGGGTCCCTACGGGCTCCTCCTGGGGGGACCTCGGACTTCCAGGGCGAAGTCACCTAAGACCTAGCGACCCGGGCGTTCACAGCTCCTCTGGGGGCGTCACGGGTTTCCAGGCGAAGAGCTTTCCACGGCTGTGCGTGTCTGCCTCCCGACCGCCTCCCAACGACGGTCGGCCTAAGGATCCACTTCCGGATTACAACATAAAGATCATTGCCCTATTTGACTCTTCAAAGTTACAAATCTGTCTAGAATACTGTCCTCCTGCAACCTTAGAACAAAATTGCTCCCCATTGATAGAATTCATGATTGCCAACCTAACCCTCAATAAACCTATCATTATCCTTGGCGATTTTAACTTACACATGGATTCACGTCCCCTATCAGCCACATGCAAAACAATCATAGATGCTCTCGCAACAATGGGAGTAGAACAAATAGTCAACGGATCAACACACAAAGCAGGACACACCCTTGACCTAGTTTTTATCAACACCAATATCTGGAACTCATACCACATAAAAATCACCGAAATCCCATGGTCAGACCACTACCTCATCCATGCCACCCTTACTCATAACAGAATACCCACCACAACAGAAAACTACAAAAAAACTATTTCATACCGGCCTCCTTCTGACAGTGAAACACTGCAACAAAATCTTCAAGAGGAACTTAAGAACATTGACTTCACAAACACAGAAACAGCAACAACATCATGGATAAACATTACTAAAGCCATAGCAGATAAAACAAACCCAATTATCACAAAAACAATAAAGAATTCTAAACATAACAATCAATGGTACAATGACACCATAAGAACAGCTAAACGAGATCTCAGGAAGAAAGAAAGATTCTGGCGTAAGAACAAAACATCCCAATCACTCAATGCATACCGATCCCATTTAGCAAATTACAAAAAAATGTATTCATAATACAAGACTTCTACTCGTCCAAAATAATCAAATACCAACAGAACCCAAAAATGCTTTTCACTATCGTAAAAAACCTCATCAAATCACCTAATGAAACAAGAACACCTCTTAACACAAGTAAAAAGCAACAGCTTTGCAGAATACTTCACTGAAAAAAATCAGAAAATTAATAAACTCTAACATCAACTCCATCACATATACCCAAACTCCAATACCATCTCTGGAAATATCAACAACCTGGCATGAATTCGACTTTGCCTCATCACTTGAAATCCAAAAAATAATCAGAAAAATGAATCCAGCAAATCACCCCATCGACAGCATCCCCATACAAACAATTAAACTGCTTGACAACTCAATAATAAAAACAATAAAGAACATAGTCAACCTCTCTCTCACTGAAGGGATTTATCCTGAATGCTTAAAATCAGCAATCAAACTATTAATAAAAAAGAACAATCTAGACCCGGAAAACATCCAAAATTATAGACCCATATCAAATCTGCCTTTCATTGCAAAAAATCATAGAAAATATTGTCCATTCCCAACTCTCAGAATAATTGGAAACGAACAACATACTTCACCCCGCACAATTTGGTTTCAGAAAAAATTTAAGCATGGAAACATTACTCCTATCACTTAATGACACAGTTCTTCAAGGCTTTGACAAAGGAGTAAGTTACATTTTATTACTCCTGGATCTGTCAGCTGCCTTCAACATAGTTAACCATTCCATTCTACTTGACCGACTATCTGAAATAGGGATAACAGGCACTATACTAAAATGGTTCACCTCCTATTTATCCCAAAGAAGTTTCCAAGTAATATTCAACAACAACCTTTTGAATAAAGTGAACCTAAATACAGGAGTCCCACAAGGATCTGCCCTATCAGTTACACTTTTTAACTTCTATCTCCTACCAATCTGTCACACACTGGATCGCCTGGGATTGACCCATTTCCTTTATGCTGATGACATTCAAATACTTGTCCCATTTCAGAATTCGTTAGAAGAAACCTATGAGAAAATAACCTTCTATCTCTCAAAAATCAAACAATGTCTTTCCAACCTAAAACTCATAATAAACATCAAGAAAACTGAATTATCATTCTTGACAAAAAAAATCAATGACTCACCCATACAACCACTCAAAACAGAAAACCCAGAAACATTAATCTCTCCCGTTGACCATACTAGAAACCCTGGAATCACAATTGACAAAGAATTATCCTTCAAAACCCCCATAACAAATAAAGGGCCTCATTTTCCAAGCAGTTTACCGCGTGCGATAAATTCGCAAATCGCGTTAACAGCTGTTAACGCGATTTGCGAATGCAAATTAGTAATTTGGTATTCAGGGGGCGGAGTTGGGGCGGAGCATATGTAAAGCAGGAACCAGTTTATCGTGTGCGGCGAAACAGCCGCAGTGTTAGCGCGGCTGCTATCGCGGCTAATAACTACAACCCTCAAATTTGTGTTACGGGCCAGTAAAGGGTTATCGCGGTCCACGATAGTACCAGACAGCCTGTTTAAGGCTCGGGGGGAGAGAGAGAGAGAGAGCCTTACTATAGTGCCTATGCCCTAGACAGGTATTTTAATCCCTATGGGAGGGCCACCTACTAACTCGGAGTGGGGATTAGGTATGAGCGTCGGGGGTTGGGGGCCACTTTCGCATTCCACATGAGACCTACGGAAAGAACAGTGGTCTCTAGTGAAGATTTGCTGGCCGTTGGAGTGAGGAAACTCACTCCAAGAGGAGATTTGGGCAACATTCTCTCCACCTAGCTTGCTGGACACTCTACCTGGTCTTAAACCTTTCCTCACACAAAATGATTTTAGAACAGTCCTGCAACTTCTATTATTTGCAAACCTAGACTACTGCAATGCTCTACTCCTTGGCTCCCTTTTTCTACCATCCGTCCACTCCAGATTCTGCAGAACGCAGCCGCCAGAATTCTTACAGGAGCTAAGAAACAAGAACATATTACACCAGCTCTCATCTCCCTACACTGGCTCCCAATAAAATACAGAAGTGAATATAAAGTGTTATCAATCCTCCACAAAATAATCGCAGGACAGCAAAACTACTGGCTAACCAAACACATTGAATTACATGCTCCAAAAAAGAACCTTCACTCAGTGAATAAAGGCCTCCTCAAAATTCCTCACGCAAAAACCACGCATCTATCATCAACCCGAGAAATAGCTATATTCATCGCCAGCCCGTCTCTATGGAACTCTTTACCTCTCAATCTAAGAATTCAATTTGACATCAAAACTTTCAAAAAAGAGTTAAAAACCTGGCTATTTACCAGAGCCTTCTCAGACGCACTTAATCATCAACACCAACAGACTCCCAACCAAACAACACCAAGAAATCAGAGATAACAACCAGTCCACCCATGACATCTCAACACAACCATGAAACCTATAATAGTCGTTCAAGAACTTTTTCTATATATAAGAACTAACCTACTAGCATTTCCATCAATGTTACCTAATTTCAACTATAATACTCTCTGTTAAATCCCTAATGTTACTTTGTCCTCATATATATTTTTCCTGTAAACCGTTGTGATGGCAAAACCGAATGACACTATACAAAACATGGGTTTAGGGTTGTAACTATCGCTCTATGCAGAAATGTTACACAGATTACCCAGTTTCTTCATTTTCAACCTTTAGCTACTAGGGATCTTTTGTTTATCCCAGATGCTTCTGAATTCTATTACCAATCTTGTCTTCACCACCTCTTCTGGGTATCCACCATTCTAGGTATCCATCACTCTTTCTGAGAAGAAAAATTTCTTGACAATGTTCCTGAATCTATTCCTGTTGCGCGCCCTGTCCGCTCTTGGTCCTTGCACAGGCCTGCTCACCTCGCTAGCTCCTCTGCAGGTCACGGGTCGGCCTCCCCAGCGGCAGCCGCTATCTCCTCCAGGCCTCAGCGTCCCATGGTGGCGGTCGCCGGGCCTTCCACTGCGTACCAGGCCTCACGCCGGAGTTCGGCATCCACCGTGGCATCAGCCACGCCCCTACGCATGCGCACGCGGACTGCCCGGTCTCTTGTAGGGCCAGGGGTGGGTCCTAGCTCCGCAGCGCCCTGATTGAACGTACTACTTAATGAAGTTCCTGCCTGCACTTCCTTGCCTTGGCAATCGGGTCGGCACTGTATGTGTACTAGTTTGCCTCCGCGTTCACAGTTTTGTTCCAGTCTTGTTCCAGCGTCCTACTGTTCCAGCGTCTGTCTGTCCTGTCTCCCCAGGTAGTACCTTCGGACTGACTCTCTGGTACTGAGCTCTGCCTGCTCCATTGACCATTCTGCTCACTGCCTGGATCTTGACCTCTGCCTGCCTTCGTTACCTCGTATGACCTATGGAACCTGACCCCTGCTTCGTTGACTACTCTCGAGCTGATTCCTGGTATCTGACCCCTGCTTTGGCTGACACTCCTTAGACTGATACTCTGAACCTGACCCCGGCTGCATTTGACCACGTCTCTTGATTCTGGCTTTGTCCCTTGCCTTGTCTTCACCTACCCTGTACTGGCCTTCCCTGATTCTCCAGGCCCACAGCTTAGTGGCCAACTGCACTCCCTTGCTGCTTGTGGGCAAACCTCTCTACTACCTCTCCGGGAGACCCTGCGAGGCCCACCTAAGTGCAAGTGCAGTTATCATTATATTTGAGTTACTGGCTGACATTACTGTGTTGGCTTTATTAGAAAAAAAAAAAAAGCCATATTCTAATAATGTTAGCTGTCTTAAGTCAGCTCTGGAAATGCATAAATCCCCTAGCACTTCATAAATGATTACACATACTTTCTTAGAGAGTATTTAAATAAAATATTTTAAAAGAATATTTTCAGTCAATGCACAATTAAACTATGGAATTTGCTTCAAGAGAATGTGGTCAAGGCTAGCAGTAGTATAGCTGAGTTTTTAACAGGTGTGGACGAGTTTTAGGATGTCCATTATCAATTATTAGTTAAACTAACTTGGGAGTCTCCATTTCATATTTCTGGGAGTGAATAGGGAATTGACTTTTACTGAGTTTTTCCAAGTGACCTCGACTGGGCATTGACGGAGATAGCATGCTGGGCTCCATGGACTATTGGTCTGTCTCAGCATGGCACTTTTTATATTTTTATGCTCTTGCCAATGAATCCAGTCCCACAAGATTTGTAAACTAGCCATTCTCCAAGTTGGAAAAGGGCTACAGTCTTATTCCAGGGTAATCGCAAATCCTTAAGATCAATGTATTAACATTGCTATTATAATCAGCTGTTTTTCCACAAGGCTCAATTTTTAAGAGTGAACAGAGTCAAGTTAAAAAAAATAAAAATAATAACTGCTGCAGGAGGAAAAAGTATTTTACATTTTACTTTATTCTAATATTCTGGGATCCAATTGAAAAAAAAAAACTCCAGCCAAGAATGAGCAAGATTTTATTTCATTGCCCAACAGCAGAGAGAGCCCATCAAAACAACTGCATTTCACCAAAAAAAGAACAAGTTGTAAGGTAGCTTACATCTCTGTTATTGAAAATAAAACATTATACATTGGTTCTCTTTTTTTTATTGCATGGAATACATCTGGTCTGGGCTTCCAAGATCCACCTCAAACCAATCATTCTCCTCATCATGCTCGCCATCCAGAGGAAACGAGGTACCTTTTGCCCAAGAAAGGCAGGACCCCCGTGCTGCGAGGATCTGTGCTGTGCCACCCTGCCACATTTTTCTGGTAGAGAGGTGCATGTGGCCCTAACAGGGGATCACAGCTGAGCTCACACCTACTTGTTGCCATGCTTTGCTGTTTTGCCTCAGATCTCCTCTAAAAGCTGTTACAGGTCATCTTTGTGTGCCCCCTTGGTGTTTCTGCTCCCTTTTTCAGGGATGCTGGTGAAAAAGTGTGGCTGTTACTGGCCTGGGCACCCTGCTCTCCTGCTGGTGCTGCTTGGACCTTCCTCCGTTGCCTGCCAAATTTTCTCACTCCACAGTTGCAGCGCTTTGTCTCCTGTCCGCCGATAACTGTCCACAATAGTGGCCACTCTTTTCAAGGTGCGGGCTTCCTGTCCTGAGCTCTGGTCTTCCTCACTGCCATTCTGTGTTGCTGAGCTGTGCCACTCCGCCTGGCTCTGGATTCTGTGCACTCCCCTCTTCTGAAGCAGTTGATGGGCAAGGAAGAGGAAGTCCTGCCCACAGTCACACTGGGGCTGGCTAAGGAACTGCCCATCTGGATAAAACTGCCTGCCAAAAGAGAAGCTGGAGCTGGCTATCAGAAGAGAGGCCCTGAGCAAGCGGTCCTCCCTGTGGAATGCTGAAGTCCGCCAACAAGTGAGAGGGATACACAAAAGAAGAGCTGGCCATCCACAGGCAAAAGTAAAGCAAACTGGTATCAAGCTGGCCATCCACTGAAGGAAGTCTGGACAAGCAGAGAAATGCAACTCAAAGGCAGTGAAATGGATATTTGTGAGCATGCTCTGCTATCTCTGTGGGATGAAAACTCCAAATCACAGGCAGTGTTTTATTTATTATTTGTAATAGAAAGATCTGGTGTACATCCAGTATGCGCCCTCTGATAAAGAAAATGCCTGGAAGGTTCTGAAACAATGGTTTTGGTCAAAATAATACGCCTTCCTCTTATCATTACTACAGCACTACTAAACTATGCACAAACCTATGTCTTAGCACTATGCAGGTAGATGAAATGACACCATCAGCAATCAAAATATTCCTTTTATCCACAGAATAGGGACACTGCACACATGGGCAAACCGCACCATCACGCACTGCCCTGTCCATCTGGTTCACATTGTTTTAAAGGAGGCTACCTCTAGAGGGTCAGGGGAGGGTTATTTATTCATCTATTTATTTATTTATTTTATTTAAAAATGTTTATATACCGATGTTTCATGAGTACATATCAAATTGGTTTATATTAGTTAACAAATATTCATTTAAAAATATTTGCATTTCCAAAATGAAAAAGAAGTAAATACATAGTTTCATAATATAATTAAAAATAAAATAGTGAAATAAATAATCATAAATTTAGACAGAGCAGAGATAATATAATTAACAATATATTTACAGTGTTATATAATCAGTAGGTTAAAATCTTTAGGATAATAATTCTTGGAAGGCCTGTTTGAATAGCCATGTTTTAATGCCCTTTTTAAATATTTTAATGTCTGCTTCCATCCTTAATTCTTGTGGTATAGTGTTCCACAGTAGGGGCTCCGCAATGGAAATAGCCCCCTCTCTCACATTTTTTAGATGAGCAATTTTGGGGGAAGGAATTGGTAACATCCCTGTACCTGAGGATCTAGTAATTCTTGAAGGGATATGGAAATGTAATGATGAGGTTAACCATTCTATATTCATTGTAGAGTGTTTTATGAATTAGGGATAGAATTTTATGCTGAGCTCTGCATTTTACAGGCAACCAGTGAAGGTCCTTCAGTATTGGAGTAATATGATCAGATCTTCTACTTCCAGTCAAAAGTCTAGCTGCTGAGTTCTGTAATAGTTGTAATGGTTTTGTAACATTTGCTGGTAGGCCTAAAAACACTGAATTACAGTAGTCTAATTTTGACAAAACAAGAGCTTGTAAAACTGTTCTAAAATCCTTTGGGAATAAAAGAGGTTTCAATCTTTTAAGAACATTTAATTTAAAATAACCATCGTTAATGATTTTTTTAACGCATGTTTTCATTGTGAATTCGCAATCTAGGAAGATCCCTAGATCTCGTACTTCCAGTGAGATGGGGTAATTTTTAGCGGTTTCCTGAATTTCAAGTTCTTTTGCCTGGCTTAATTTAGGTGAGATGCATAGAATTTCAGTTTTTTTTTGTATTCAGGGAACGATTCATTTGAGTTAATACTTTATTAATGGCGGATTGATATATATCCCAGTGCTTAAGAGTTAGGTCGATTGATTTTTCGATAGGAATTAAAATTTGTACATCGTCAGCATATATAAAATGTGTTAGACCGAAGCCGGATAAAATTCTGCACAATGGAAGCATGTAAATATTAAAGAGGATCACAGACAGAGAAGATCCCTGAGGTACTCCCTACTGGAGATCAATTGGTTGAGATTCATTATCGAGAAATTTGACTTTAAAAGATCTATTCTTTAAATAAGAGTCAAACCATTTGAGCGCTGAGTCTTTAATACCTATTTCGTTTAGTCTATCCAGAAGAATTTTATGATTGACTGTATCAAATGCTGCTGAAATATCCAGCATGATCAGAAAGTAAGTTTGGGAGGGTCATTTGGTTTCCATGGCTCTTCAATCCTTGGCCATCTGCTGCCATTCCCTAGTAGGGTAATAATCACTGCCAAAAGTGCTGGACCCCTGTCCACAAGGAACCGAATGGAGATTGCCATTAATTCCACAGAAGCCAGCCCCAACAGTAATATGTGCATGTCAAATACATGCAGCATATGTAGCTTTAAATGTGGCTGGCTGCTGCCCCCAGGGAGCATAACCAGAATGCATTTCTGCAGAGGATCAAATGGGTTTCAGTGATCAACAGCTTTCAGTCACTATGAACCTGAGTGCTGGAATGCTCTGTATCTTTGTTTCCATTTGCTAAATTATCCATCTCCTTTGCTTTCTGCTTAACCAACATTATCCACATAGCATATTCCCACAGTAAGTATCCCCAAATCAGTTTTGTTTAGAAAGTAGTTTTTGGCCCAGAAAGACAGGGTCAGAAATCCTATATAGTTTCCAATTTGCTACATTCCTCTGGCACTTCAGTCATCAAGGCTTGCTACTTTTCACTGTGTATCCAATGATTTCATTTGTTTGATCTCAGCAGCATCCATTTGAACATTAACCAAAATACCAGGGACAGCTTCACCTTTTGAAAAGAATACAAGAGGTAACTTTGGTGCACTGGCCAGCATCACCAGAGACAGCACAAATGTGAATGCAGTATTTTGTGCTTTTCTTGCTCAGCAGTGGAATGGTCTTGGCACATCTGATTTTGACTACGAAGTTTCCTGGCATATCAGCTCAAACAGCTGTCTCATGTATGTTGCCTATAGCAACTGGTTTTATGTTGTATTTCCTGTTCTGTTTATTTTAAAACTGAATAAAATGCATAACTATTTATCATGTCCTTTGGCAAACAACGTGCAACTGTTGTTTTCAGTCCCATGGTAAAATGCAACCATTTCAGAAACTTACTGTGCTCTCTGTATGCTCAAAAGCCAAGACTGCATGCAAACGCCTTCCTTTTCAAAAGGCAAAAATTAGAGGAGCATTGTAAAAGCCGACTATGGCCAGTGGACACAAAGATGGCCCTTGATTTTACTGCCCATCTGTTTTAAATGAATGCATTTCTGAACACCTCACCAAGCTTCCATATTAAACAGTGATACAGCAGATTCCATGAAAATGATTCATTTCCCATCAACACACACCTCAATCCAAATTTTATAATGTAAGATAGGGGGTTGTCAAGGAAGGGGTGCAAGGGGCCACAGCTTATGCCAGCACAGACCTTTATAAAGGTCCTGATTTGCAGCATTTCCAGTGCAATTTTCAAACCGTCCAAACGGACACAAAATCAGCGAGTCCTTTATGTATTCAAAACCTTGGCTGACTGCGCGGCAGTGATCAAACAATCAAACAGAATGTTAGGAATGATCCACAAAAGGAACCGGAGAATAAAACTGAAAACTGCACCAATCCATGGTGCGACTGCACCCGAGTATTGGGTGCTGTTCAAGTCACCCCATCTCAACAAAAAACGACCCGGTGGAACTAGAAATGGTGCAGAGGAGGCCACAAAAATAATAACGGGGAAGGGAAGGGCTCTCCTGTGATGAGCGACAACTCAGGCTAAAGCTCTTCAGCCTGGAAAAGAGACGGCTGAGAGAATTATGAGTGGATTGGAATGGGTTATTTACCTTTTCAAATAACACTAAAACAAGACGATGCTCCATGAAAGTAACAACCAGCAGGTTCAAAACAGATTGTAGAAAGTGCTTTTCACTCAGGGCACTATCAAGCCGTGGATTCTCTTGCCAGAGGACGTGACCAAGGCGACAAGTTCCTGGAGGAAAAGTCCATAAAACATTATTAACCAGGAAGACTAGGGAAAAGCATTGCTACCCCTGGGAGTAATAAAAATCAGATCTACTTTATGGAATCCGCCAGGTGCTTGTGACCTGCACTGGCCACTGTTGGAGACAGGATGCTGGGCTCAATGGACCTTGGACTGTCCCAGCATGGCAATTCTTTTGTTCTTATGAAGAGATTTCGTACCATTTTACAAAGAGAAAGCATACATGTATTCTTGCTTTGAAACTTGCCATGGGTACAAATTACCAACAGTCATTCATTCCTGCTTTTACTGTGGGTACATTTGTCATATAAAAATAATGCTATGTAAATTTGAAAATACAATCCACATGCACTATTTTCCTCCCCAATCTAAACATGGCTTCAGGAAAACAACTGAAAACCCACGCATACTCTCCTTTTGGGAACTGGTGCAAAATGTGTGGGTACAAGTGCCATGTACTTCATGTCCACCCCCAGAGTTTTGAAAATCGCCCTCCCCATGGGTCTGTGCTCGTCCAAGGATGCACAAAAACTTATTCTGCAGCACCGGCTGGACCTTCAGAAAATAACTGAGCAAATGAAGTGCTTCATCTATCTTGCTTCAAGAAAACTGGGCTGCAAGACATAAAGGGCTAGATTTTTAAAATTATGCACGGGCGTAGATTTGTTCGCGCAACCCAGCGCGAACAAATCTACACCCGATTTTATAACATGTGCGCGCAGTCGCGCGCACATGTTATAAAATCCGGGGTCGGCGCGCACAAGGGAGTGCACACTTGTGCACCTTGCGTGCGCAGAGCCCTAGGGGAGCCCGATGGCTTTCCCTGTTCCCTCCGAGGCCGCTCCGAAATCGGAGCGGCCTCGGAGGGAACTTTCCTTCTGCCCTCCCCCACCTTCCCCTACCTAACCCGCCCCCCAGACCTTTATTTAATAAGTTGCGCCTGCCTCCAGGCAGGCGTAGGTTGCGTGCGCCAGCCGAGTGCCGGCGAGTGATCCCCAGGCCTAGCGGCAGTGGAGAGGCCTCTGGCCACGCCCACGCCCCAGACCGCCCATTTTTTCAAGCCCCAGGACTTACATGCGTCCCGGGGCTTGCGCGCGTCGCCGGACCTATGCAAAAAAGGCTCGGCACGCATAGGCTTTGAAAATCTGCCCCTCCTAGTACATCATTCTCTGACTTTAATGGTAATATGTATTCTCCTTTCTAAGGGATAAACTAAAAAAAAAAACTCATAGAAACTTAAAATATAACAGCAGAAAAGGACAAGACGACCTTTCTCTTTGCATTCTGCAACCAAGTATCCTCTTTGCTTATCCCATACTTTGCTCAATAAGGAGTCGATTTTAAAAGGAGCGCGCGCGCGTCCATGTGCACGCAGTTCCCAGCACGCGTACATGGATGTGGCGATTTTATAACATGTGCACGCCGATGGCCGCATGCATGTGTGGGTATCCCGCGACTCACACATGCGTGGGGGGGGGGGATTTTACAAAGCAACGCGCGGCGACGCAATCGGGCCTCCCTCAGTTCCCTCCGAGTCTGCTCCAATTAAGGAGCGAACTGGGAGGGAACTTTCCTACACCTAACTCTATCCTTCCACCCTCTTCCCCTCATCTCCCTGCCCCCTAAACCTACCCTAACTATCCCTAATTTTTTTATTTTAATACCTACTGCTCCTCCAGAGCAGAAGTAATCTGCCTGCCTGCGCACGCTTCCCCAGGACAGTGGCTAATGGCGCTGTCCTATTCCGCCCCTCCCCCCCCCACCCTGCCCAGACCTTGCTCCCCCTCCCTCCTGGGCCACCCCTATTCCCTCGGCCGGCACTTCTGCGCGTGGCCGGGCCCGTTGTAAAATGCACACGGCGTGCGCAAGGCCCGGCCACGCGCGTAAACCCCGAAATTTACGCGTACAGCCCTTTTAAACCCCGGGCTTTAGCCTCCATTACAAAATTATTCCATGCAGTTACCATTGTTTCTGTGAATATATATTTCCTTATGTTATACCTTAGTCCATCCGTTGTGGGCCTCTTCTGCTAGAACTACTTTTCCACTGAAAAATGTTTGTTTCTTGCGCATTACTTAACACCTTTGAGGTGCATGCATGACCATCCCTCTCAACCCAGCAGCTTTCTAAACACACGGTAGCTGCCCTTACCTTGGGAAAGAACTAATGGCGCTGCCTTCTTTTTATTTATAGACTTGTTTCAAATTCATTAAAATGAGTCAACCTAATGTTTTTTTTTCTCCCTAAAGCAAATTTAACCATAGCATATGTCTCCTGAAACTGTGCCTATCAAGCCGAGCTGCAGAATGTTATTCTCCTCCATTCTGTTCCGTTTCCTTGCCTCGCACTGTGCTTATGTACACTTTACCCAATTTGTTCTCTCCTCCTTGCCAAATTGCAGGTCTGAGATCTCAGCTATACAGGGCCAGCTGTGCTACTGTTGATGTCTTACAAAATAAAAAGGTCGCAGGCTGTGCCCGTTTCACCAGGCCATTGGTGACAGCTGCGTGCTAACCATCAGGGGCATGACCAGGGAACGTCCAGAGTTCACGGTCCTCCGAAAAGTCTGAATAAATCTTCCCGCCGAGTCCTTGGGGCAGCAATGATGATAAAGACCCATGTTAAGATGCTCTTTCTGGCGATGGTGAATGGAGCTGCTGTCAGCTCAGTCTAGCAAGCGGATTGGGGAAGGGGGGGTGGGAGAGCAGGATTCTCCTTCAAAAGAATTTAAAACAAGGGTTTCTTCGATAAAAGAGAACCTGCAGCTGACAAAACTACCTACTGCACAACTAGAAGCAATCACTGCCTTCTGGCGTTAACATTTCTTTTCTTCTTCGCGGTTCGCGTGATAGCAAGGTCCAGCTGACCCAGGCTATTGTCGTAAGGTCATCTGTCAAATGTGGGACTTATACTAGAAAAGAAATACCGAGTTAAAAAAAAACTATATATCTATTATTATTATTTCCAAAGCCGTCTGCATGATTCCCTAACACGTGAAAAAATCAATCCCACTTCAAGCCCACTTTCATTAACACTCCAAATTATTCTCTAGCACTCGTGAACCTAAGTCGATCCCATGGGTGGCCTGAAACAGATTATCCTACTCCTAACTGAAGCCAGCTAGTCCATTGTTATTTAAAAGGGAATTTATTTATTCTTAAGGACCAAAAACTGCTGCAGAAATACCAGAGGCAAGGAAATGCAATAGATGAAGCAGGCTAATGAGAGGAGGCACATGTCCATAGATAAAGCTGGGAGAATATGCAGCTGGCTTGGAGGCTGTCTGTCTCGAGCTGCATCACCAGCGGGCTGTTAATTATTTAAAGCAGAGAACAGGGGAAACTATCGCCACATCTGTCACCCACATACAGGCAGAACCTTCACTCGTTGCAGGACCAGATGTGTTTATTCGCAACATATACTAACTAGCTACTTAATGGGTTAGAATCCTTAGCCAAAAGTTAATTAGGCAAACATATTAAACATCAGTCAATCTACATGACCGTGCATTTCTTTGGTACACTGCAATCAGTTGCACAAATAAGGTAAAGGAGGGCTAGTCCGATAGCCCAGGTGACAAGTGCTGCGCACTGCCACGCAGAAAGCATCTGGTTTGATCCCCCAGCCAAGCCTTACGCTCCCCGGGCCAGCTGGGGGTGCTTCACATAGCCATTGCTTACGGAGAATAGCAGAGGGCCAGATTCAGGGGCCACGACTGCAAGAGGCATCAGTGCACAGACTCCAGCTCGCCACCGAAATGACCAGACTAACATAAGGACAGATATAACAGAGGAAAGACTAATGTCACCAGACTCCAGCCCTAGTTCTGACTGAGCTGGAAATAGAAAAGAGCAGAAGGAAACTACCAGCACAAAATAAAATAAATGCAAAAGAAAACGCACCTGCACACAAAATAGCTTCTGAATATAATTTCATTCTATTAGATTTACAGATCAAGCATGATGCTTGTTAAAGGGTAAAACACTGCAATGTTGACAATTTTGTTTATATATGTGATTCCATAAGGACTGATCTTTAAAATGTGTACTATTTTGTATTCTGCTTGTAATAAAAATTGTATTTAATAACTCTGGTTAGGGATTTAATCTGATACCCCTGTTCATGCTGGATGATATATATATATATAAAAGGGGGGGGGGTATTTGCCTTAGTTTTGTACTGCATTTTTAAAAATACATAAAATGACGCAGCTTTTCCAATAACATACATTAAAAAATAAACCAAACTTCATTAACCAAGATGTTTCCTTAAGTGTTTGATAGGCAACGATTTTCAGATAATCACTTGGTGCTGTTGTGCACCAAACAGATGAGGGTCTTTAAAAAAAAAAGCCTGGTCACTTTTACAGTGCTTAAGCCTAAGTGACCCCCCTCACCCTTCACCCTGAAGACATTAGCACTACCACTGCACTTTGACTGTACCATGAACCTGGGGATGCTACTGACCTGTTGACATGGAAGCAGCCACGCAATGTGCTAGCATCCAAAGACCAAGTTCAAAAGCAACACCAGGCCAGCATCCTTCCACGCCACTGAGCTACAATGAGGACATGCTCAATCCCTGAGCAATGGGCATTGATGCGGGACAATAAGCAATAAATTTTCTTAACTGGGGTCATTCTTAATGGGTACATACGGAGCATGAGATGAATCTTATCACCATGTGCCAAGTACATCGGAGGACTGGCTAGTCGACCTTGCTGCTTTGAGAACTATACACGGTACCAGGGGGTCACTCAAATATTAGGAGGCAGCAGATTCAAACTCATTTAACAGTTAAAGCATGGAAAATGCCTCTAGCGGAGACAATTAAACGGGGCACGGTCCTAGGGTTATTTACTATTATTGGATTTTCAGATTTGGTTAAATCCTGTTTGTTTTAAGTGCTGATCCAGTAATTCGGGCTCATTGACTTCTTGGAGTGACCTCGGCAACACAAGTTAAGATTCTACTGGCTTTTCTCAGGGTGAGAGGCTGCCTTCATCTTTGTGTCCTCTTTTCATCAAACTTAACCACTGCATGAAACTATGAGACAGATGTCCTGAAAGGTTTTCCCCATTATGTATCTATGAGAAAAATGCTCAGTTCACAGGCCCCTAAATAACCACGAGGACATTGCTGAATTTGCATAAAGTGTTTCTGTGTAAAGCAAGTACAAAAAAAAAGAATTGCAAAGCAATTCGTGTTGAGCCCTGTTTTCTAGAACAAAACAATAACCAAACCCCCAATGACTGTAAAATATGTTGTTAAGTTAGTTTAAGACTGGTTCCAATACCACCCTTAGGCAGGGTCATTCTTAGTGGGGTGGCCAGCAATTGGAGCTTTGGCAGGTCTTCTCCTTACAGCCCTCCGTCTGACATCACTTTCCATTTCTTGGAAGCATGGGTGGGGCAGGATCTGCAGCAGTCTGTGCACAGAGACATCCATACAGGCCAGAAGATTCAGTGACCATCCTCTTTATTTATTACTTTTATTTTAAACAATTTTATTCCACCAAACACAGCAAATACTGTTCTGGGTGGATTACAAAGCAATAACATAAAACCACCGAGATGTGCATGAAGTTAACAAAATTAGCAATACAGTAATAATGGGTGATTTCAATTACCCCAATACTGACTGGGTGTCACATCTGGACGTGCTCAGAGGAGGTAAAGTTTCAGGATGAAAATAAATGACTGCTTCATGGAGCAGCTGGTAGAAGAACCAACAAGAGGGGAAGATACTTTAGACCTATCTCTTAGTGGAACACATTTGGTACGAGAGGTAATGGTGTTGGGGCCACTCGGCAATAGCGATCATAACACATATTTATTTATTTATTTGTTTATTTGTTTATTTATTTATTTCTTTCTTTATTTATTCCGTTTTTTCACACTTCAGAGTGGATTACATTCAGGTACTTTAGGTATTTCCCTATATCCCAAAAGGCTCACTAGGTGATTCATCAAGCTGTGTTAGTGCTCTAATGTGCATTATATTGTGCAATATTGCATGATTTACATGATATTTTGCATCTCCCACCCAGATAACCTCCCTCATTAAAATGACATTCTGTGCATGCATGCATAATGAAAATGTATGCAAAGAAGGTCATTACTAGTTGGTTTTATGAAAATATTTTGCCGTGGCTGATCAAGAGGGTGGCCAGCGTCAATAAAATATCTACACCTATTTGAAATGCATCAGATTTGCAGCAGGAGGCCCAGGACCCTAACACAGGATTCCCGCTGCACATTTAAAGCGGCAAAAGAAAAAAAAAATGCTGCAAATGGGGAAGTTGAGCTGGGGGCCAGTGCTGACCCCTGTCCCAATCCAGGGCCACCAGTCAAGGTGGCCCTGAAAAACCTAAAATGTTAAAAAGTTAAAAAAAGAACCGCACAGTGATAGACCCTGCCCCCTTCCCCAAAGCACACACATAAAATGTGGCCCCAACCCCCAACCCCAATACCCCCACCCCATAAGTCACCACCTCAAGTCCCCCCCATGCCCTGAAGTCCAACATTAAACCTCCCCAATGTTCAACATCAAACCCCCCCACCCACAAAAAACAAACAAAGAAAGGTGCCGGACCCTCAACCACCAACCCCCTGACCCTCCCCCCACCCGACACCCATCCAGAACCCCCCTAGAACCTTCAAAGGAAGCCTACATAGGGGCCAGGTGGGGGTATTGATATCGGGGGCCGGGACCCACATTTAACGTTTGTGCTTTGGGAAGGGGGGCCGGGTCTGTTGCCACACTGTTCGGGGGTGGGGGGAGAGTGCAGGGGGTGGTGAGTGGGGACCTTCACCTTTTCTTTTGTTGTTTTTTTTTGGGGGGGGCATGATCCATTGATTTGGGGGAGGTGGGGGGTTTGATGTTGGACTTTGAGGAGATGGGCTTGAGGTTGTGAATTGGGGGATGGAGTTCTTGGTATCGAGGGCCATCGCCATGTAGTTCTTTATTTTAACTTTTTCACATTTTTGGGGAGTCAGGGCTGCCTTGACTGATGGCCCCAGGTTGAGACAGGGGTCATTCCTGACCCCCACTCAATCTCCCCATTTGCAGAGATTTCTTTTCTTTTTAGGCCAATGGCCCTTTAAGACAATGGTAGTCTTGTGAGGTTGGGGCCACCATCGTGTTAAAGGGCCGGTTGCTGTGCTCTTCTGTGCCGTGGTATTTGGCCGTGACATAAAAGAACGCACCATACAGCCACGATGCTTTTTCAGCAAAGGGGCCCCACTATCGCAGCGACACCCCCTCATGATAGTGAGACCCCCTCCTGTGATAAAACATAGAAATGATAGCAGAAAAGGACCAACTGATCCACCCAGTCTGCCCAGCAAGCAGGCTTATGCCAGTATCTGCTGCACTGTGCAGGTTACCCTCCTGCTTATCAGTTTCCCAGACCGAAAAGGGCCCTCACATGCTGTTTGAATCTAATTTCTCTTAACCCTTGCTGGGAGGCAGAGAGCAATGATGGAGCTGCATCAAAGGTTATCAGGCTTAGTGATTAAGGGTAGTAAGCGCCGCACCAGCTAGTTGCCCCCATGTTTATTTGTTCCCCAAACCGTAAAAGTCGGGGCCCTCAATGCTTGCTGTCTGAATCCAATTCCCCTTTTCCCACTGCTGAAGAAGCAGAGAGCAATGTTGGAGCTGCATCAAAAGTATCAGTCTTAGTGATTGCGGGTAGTAAAACTCAAAGTATAATTAAACTCTGGAATTTGTTGCCAGAAGATGGAGAAAAAGCTGTTGGTGCAACTTGGTTGAAAAAAGTTTTGTACAAGTTCCTGGAAGAAAAGTCCATTAACCATTAATAAGGTAGACCTGGGGAAATCCATTGCTTATCCCTGGCAAAAGCAGCTTGGAACCTATCAACCTTTTGGGATCCTGCCAGGTACTTGTGACCTGGATTGGCCACTGTTGCAAACAGAATGCTGGGCTTGATGGACCTTTGGTCTGACCCATATGGCATCTCTTGTGTTCTTATTAAACAAACAATAGACCAAAAGCAAAAACACACAAGACAATCATAAATCTCTGTACAAAAATCAGCGGCGAGCCGGTAAATGGCCACATTCCACCAGGCAGTGGTGCGGAGGGGCAGCCCACCAGTACCGGGCACCTTTAGGGGCAATCGCTGAGAAAAAAAGAGACCAAAAAGACCAAAAAAATTGAAAAAAACACTTCGCGCTGAAACTGAGAATGCTGTGAACTCAGGGATGAAGAGACCCGCCCCCCCTGACGTCATCATGCTCAGCGGCGAGCCGGTAAATGGCCACATTCCACCAGGCAGTGGTGCGGAGGGGCAGCCCACCAGTATCGGGCACCTTTAGGGGCAATCGCTGAGAAAAAAAGAGACCAAAAAGACCAAAAAAATTGAAAAAAACACTTCGCGCTGAAACTGAGAATGCTGTGAACTCAAGGATGAAGAGACCCGCCCCCCCTGATGTCATCACGCTCAGCGGCGAGCCGGTAAACGGCCACATTCCACCAGGCATCGGGCGCCGAAGGGGTGCGCCAAAGGGGCACTCCCCTTTGTGCACCCCTTCGTGCAATCCTTTGTGCTACGCTTATTTTAATTCCCTTAAGTTTTCCTTTGCTAATTAACCTTTTTCATAGTGTTTAGTAATCCTTTGTTTATTAAATATGTTCAATGTATTTGACTTAGGAAACCTATTTTCCTGCATACTCTGTTTTTAATGTAAACCGGTATGATTTGTATCTGATACAAGAATGTTGGTATATAAAAATGCAAAATAAATAAAAAAATAAAATAAAAATACAAATAATAGGGTCAAACTGACCTCAAGAAAACACTGTACTTCATGGTTCCGTTTTATCTAAGCGGCTAAAGGAAATCTTGCTAAAATATAAGGGTTTTCATCTTATTCCTAAAAGAAGGAAGGTCAACCTCCTCCTATAGCAGTGCATCTCAAACTATGGGTCAGGATCCCTAATAGGGTCACATAACCTTCAGATGGGGTAACAAGGCCTCAAAAGGCGCCAGAAGCAGCAGCATTAGTAGTGGTAGTAAGCGTGGAGCATGCGCATCACAGGAATTCACAGGCCATGCAGTGGCCTGTGAATGAGTTTCTGTGTGTAACAGGAAGCCCGGCATGAGGGGGGACTGGGACCCTTCTACAGCCTGTGAGCTTGCACTGGTTCATAGGCCCCATGCTGACTCATTACTAGCACTGCTGCTTAGAGATCACAGTAAATAACTTGGGACCAGTCATGAGGGGAGGGAAGGGCTAAGTGTGCATGGGCCAGTGAAGACTGTCACAGCTTTTCTCTCCTCCTCCACCATTGAGCCTAAGAGAAAAATGCTGCCCCTGTCATCAGTCTGCCCTCCCCAGTTGTCACCCACCTTTTAACCAAGACCCAAAGAAAAATACCACTGCTGGTTCTTGCCCAGAGCAATGCTGAAATAAGGAGCTATTTGAAGGGAGGGATCAGATGCAGGAGGGGTTTCAGGGTTGGATCAGCTGGAAAATGATTAGTTTTAGAGGGAGAGAGCAGAAATGCAGAAGATCAACTGGGAAATGTAAGAAAGGAGCTGGGGTATGAAAGGAGATTAGCTGGGGGGGAGGGCGTTGCGAGAGAAGGGTTGAAGAGGAGGAGGTGAGGCTTTTGGGTGATAGGATAAGGTAAAAATAAGGGGTTGACGGAGGATCAGTTGGATGTTATAAGAATGGCTTGGAGTGAGCGAAAATCAGCTGGAGCAATGTAAAAAGTGCTGAAGGGGTGCAACGAAGAGTGAACTGGGGAAGTGATAGCAGAGAGGGACATAAGGAGATCAACTGGACGGCTAGAGGTTAAGAGAGGGTGAGATTGGAGTGATTTTTGGTGGGGGTTTCCACCCCTGCTAATTTTGTTTTTAGTCGTCCTCTGGGGTCATGTGAATTTTCCAGTGCTAAAATGGAATCACGCTGAATAAACGTTTGAGAAGAGTATTTCAACTCATGGGACTGGTCACAGAAGAAGTGCAATTATGTGTGTTTTGCAGATGACAGCACCAAGCAGAGGGAAAACCAAGCAGTGATTTCTCAGTCAAGCAAAGCATGCAGGAGGGGATATAAGACTGTAGCAGCTCTTTACTACAGTCTGGCAGTCTTTTACAATGCCTTGAATGTTAACAATAGTGTAAACTTTGACCAGACGGCAACAGGAAACCAGTGGAGTTCATTTCATCTGGGGGGGAATGTGGTTTGTAAGGCTACACCTGGTAATCAATCAGGTAGCCAAGTTTTAAATCAATTGCAATATCCACCTAATAAATTGCATGAGACAGGTTTGCATGCATTGCCTCCATTATATGCAAATATATATCAAGCATATTCATTATACCTATCCTGAAAACCAGCTTGTTTGTGGCTCTTGAGGGATGGAGTTGACCACTCCTGGACTACTGCAATTCTGTTTAACTGAGTCACTCCTGCAATAGTCTAAAGGGCATAGACCCATGGCATCTACTACAGAAAGTCTGTAGAAAGTCTGATTTACAAAGTAAATACTCAAGGCACCTTATCAGTCTATGTTTACAGACGGTGGACTTTAGCACTGCTTTAAGGTAAAGCTAGAATCAATGAGGATGCCCAGAGCCCAGACTTATGTCTGGAATGGATACAACTGGTCTTTGACCTGCAGGCTAAGTGGTTTTTCTGAAACAGGGCCCCGGCTTGCCCAGAGCCGCACTTCAGTTTTCGTGAGACTGAGTGCCAATCTATTGCGGAGCATCCAGAACTCGGTCACCTGAATGCATCTGGTGAATGAGGGCAAAGTGGCCTGAAGAAAGGGCCACTGGCAAGTACAGCTGAATAACATCAGCATAACGTTTACAATGAACGCGGAAATTGAAAAGCTACGCAGGAGGGGTATAAGCAGATGTTCAGTAATGCTGGAGACAGGGCAATGCCCTCTGGAACACCAGATGTAAGTATTTTGGTAGGGAGTAATAGTCAGCTGGTCCGACTTGGTGCATGCAGCATGTCAGGAATGATCAAAATCAACATAACGCTTCCCATCTCACCCCAACAGACATCAGCCAGTCGAGTAGCACGTTGTGACAAAGAGTATCAAATTATCAAGTAGCACAAGTATCACTGAGCCACCTTTATGTGCTGTAGCTCATAAGTAGGCCGATGCAATACTGTGCGCTGCAGCCAGCGCATGGCTCAACACTCGATTGGACACGCGTCCATAACCCCCAATGAAAACGGAGGTTAGCGCATCCAATCGAGTGCGTAGCTAACAGAGTTCATCACATATAAATTCATGTTGATGAGGCTATTAGCTATTACCCCCTGTTGCGGTTCTGGCTGCGAGCACCGCGGCCAGGCCCTTACCTCCGGGTTCCCGGACCTGCTCCCGCTTCCAGAGGCCTGGTTTACGGCCTGGTTGGCGGCGTCCCTGCTGGTGCTGTGCCGCTACAAGCCCTCCCATGGACGCCCGGCTCCTAGGCGCGCCCGCGCGCACCACTTGGGTGCTTTTCTAGGCCGTTTCCCGCCAGTGGTGACTCCGCCCAACTTCTGACGTCAGACGCCGTGGCCTTGATAAGCCGGCCGTGGCCATCCAGTCTTTGCCTTGCAACGGGTTAGCCTCCTGGTTTCCTGTTGCGCTGTCCCCCGGAGTGACTCGCCTTGCTTCGTCGCTCCGTTCCTGCTACAGTACCTGCTTGGTTCCTGCTCACTTGCTACTGTACCTACTGGTTCATGCTCGCTTGCTACAGTACCTGCTGGTTCCTGCTCTCTTGCTACAGTACCTGCTGGTTCGTGCCTGCCTGCTCAGTAACGGTTTGTTTCCTGCCAGTCTGCTACAGTACCCGGTTGGCCCCAGTCCACCTGCTACAGTTCTTGCCTGGTCCCAGTAACCGAATCCTGCCACAGTTCCTGTCTGGTTCCAGAAACCGAACCCAGTTACAGTATTGCTACTGTCTTAGTCTGGTTCCAGTTACCTGTCCTGATCCACAACCCGCCTAAGTCCCAGCAGCCGAGCCCCTACGGGCTCCTCCCGGGGGGGCTTCGGCTTCCAAGGGTGAAGCCACCTAAGTCCCAGTGGTTGGGCTCCTACGGGCTCCTCCCGGGGGAGTACCAGCTTCCAGGGTGAAGAGCATCTACGTCCCGCCTGAACATCTGCCTCCCGGCCTGCTATTCATTAGAGACATTGACCACCTTTCCCAGTCTCCAGCAGGTCGGCCCAAGGGTCCACTAAACAGAGACTCCCATAACACCCCCGATGGAAAAAAAAAATGCACCCAACGCACACGTTTTGACTCTGAAAAGTTAATGCCTGCCCTGGAGCCCAAAAAGATTACAGAAAAGCAGAAAATACTTCTTTTATGTAGTTTTTCGTGGCGATATTAAGTCGGAGAAGCCGAAAAGGGAGAATGGTAAAAAAAAAAAAATAAGTGTGCCAGTGGTCAGGCTAGGAAAATGGACACTCAATTAATGACAAATGACAGCTTTCTCTAAATAGACCAGGAAGATATCTTCAAAACAGAGAAGTATTTACAACATTAGTTAGTAACTCAGCCAATACATGCTTTAGAATGCACCCAATCCAAAACAGACAAGGGCACAAAGAATATCCAAGGGACCTTAGAGAGTGTCAGCCACATCAGAGATGGTTACCTTGTGAAAGTTATACCAGTGAGGTTCAGAAAGACTAAACTAAACAACAGGAGAGAACATCAAAGTTATAAGATTGGACAACTAGTAGAGTTAAAGATCTCATGAAGTAGTGTGGTTTTATTGACATAATAAAGTGCCAGCATGTCACTGTCTACTGAACAGTCTAACCCAGGGGTGGCGAACTCCAGTCCTCAAGGGCCATAAACAGGCCAACCTGGCCTGTTTGTGGCCCTCAAGGATCGGAGTTTGCCACCTGTGATCTAACCTAACAACTTGTTGTATTTGAAGAGGCTCCTTTGTTATTTGGAAGAGCTCTTCTAGGCGATTTAAAGAACTTTGAAGTCTCAACATGAAAAATGATTTTTTTTTTTTTTTGCTGCATTAAACACTGCTCTGTATTGCTTCATTGCGATCTTATAGTCCTCTCTGGTTTATCACTCGACATTTATGCCATTGACATTCAGCATGTTGGATATTTTTCATAAACACTGACCACTCACCTGAGAACCAGGAAACACATGAGCCAGATCTATGGGACCTCACCATTTTAAGGGGGTTTACATGCTCCAAGGTCTGTGACAAACCCAGAGTACAAGGCAACAACATAAGTGGAGATATGAGTGGGCAGGGTCTTCAGGCAATAGGAGTCAAACTCTGTTCGGTTGATGGAATCCCAAATGGCTTCACAGAACCAGGAACAACTTGGTCAGGTGAAACAATTATCAACTTAAAACTACATCAGAGAATGGTCAGAGAGGTGCTAACGAGCTTTGAGTGTTGATGGCTGCTTGATCCCAATTGTTCTCCCAGCCCCTATACACATATAAATGTTAAAGTGCTTTTCAGAAGATTATATACCAGTTTTAAAAAGCTGTAAAACTTCACTAAGCTGTCTGAAAGACTGGGACAGACTTATGAATTAAGTCTCTTCCAGAGCTTTTTTTGAAGGAAATTGCTGACAGCTGAGGCCTACAGCAGAAGGCTCATATCAATTCCAGATACTTCATGGTAAGCCTTGCTGTCAGGTGGTACATAATTTGATGGCAAAATAGGAGTGCAATATAAATGCAGGGACCAGGAGACAGTTGCAGGATTCAATAATGGTCTGAGACCTGAACTGAGGTGCAAGACCTGTGCTAAGCGTGGTACGAGAGGAAATGGAAGCACCTCAGCAGAGTGGGTGTTCGTAGTATCCCCAATAGCAATGAGGAAGGAGCGGAGATTAAGAAACCGGTCAGATTAAGAAAAACTGCATTGTATGGGAAATCCTTAAAGGGGAATCACATAGAGAAGGCAACGATAGAAAGTTAAAACTTTCACTGTTGGATCCCAGGGTTAAGAGGTTCTCATAACCAGAGCATCGCAGGGAAAACACAGTGAATAGGAAAAGGTAAAAAGGGGAAAGAAAGAGGAAGGGAAAACGAAAAGGGAATTAATCATGTTGATATAAGGAAGGACTGAAAGCATTGTCATGTCTTCTAAATCCAGCTGGGCTGAAATGCAGTCCAAATACAGAAATACCAAGAACAAGTGACCATTGGAGGGTGAGCACATGGGAGTCCAGCTAAGAGATGTTGCATAGGAGGTGGATCCTTGGGCTGAGGTGGGGTTGAATGCAACCTGTAGGCGAGGGCCTACGGATCCCCACCGTCAGCAGGCGGAGTGGGCTGAACCTGGAGGCCACTGAAGCTTCATCTATACCAGCCCACGTTCCCTTCGGGTTGAGTCTTCGGGTTAGGCTGGTGTTGCAATCGTCATTGCTCAACGTCCTCACTCCGCCCTCTTTACCTCTGTGGCAACTCCCTCCGGGTCTGATGGACAGCTGGCTGCCACGGTGTCTCCATGCCGCCTCCCTCCAGCGTTCCCAGACCGGCTCAATGCTGCAACTCCGTCATCTTGTTCTGATGCCTACGGCATTACAGATTGCTACTCCTTAGCAAGACAATATCTGAGACACTACAAGAATGCTGACTCCTCCCTCTCCAGGAGCCCACTATACAGAGCTTTCTCTACAGATTGCTCCTCCTATCTGACCGCTCCTTCCATCAAGCATCAGATTTCTAACAGATTGCTAACTCCGCAGTCTAACCACAACAGATTGTCAAATCCCTAGCAAAAACCTCCAACAGCGGGCATCAAGGTTGAATTCAGGTAGGAGATGGTTCAGCCCAGAGACAGCAGCCTGTAGGTGGCATGGTCCTATCCTGGACCGGATGTGGAACAGGAACTCAAGCACCAAGGGTCTAGAAGGAACAGAAGGTGCCTGAGCAAAGGAAAGCCGAAGCCTTAGTAGTCCGTGTCCAGAGGATAGGGACAGAGGCGTCACTGTCAAGGTTGAATAGAAGCTGGCGGCACTTGGAAGGTGTAGCAAGCAACGTGGAACTCTGGACTCAAGAAAGTCTGAGGCGAAGTCATTCGTAGCAATGGTCAAGGCACGGAGAAGGCAGGTGCGGTCAGACGTAGCAATGGTCAACATAAGAACATAAGAACATAAGAAAATGCCATACTGGGTCAGACCAAGGGTCCATCAAGCCCAGCATCCTGTTTCCAACAGTGGCCAATCCAGGCCATAAGAACCTGGCAAGAACCCAAAAACTAAGTCTATTCCATGTAACCATTGCTAATGGCAGTGGCTATTCTCTAAGTGAACTTAATAGCAGGTAATGGACTTCTCCTCCAAGAACTTATCCAATCCTTTTTTAAACACAGCTATACTAACTGCACGAACCACATTCTCTGGCAACAAATTCCAGAGTTTAATTGTGCGTTGAGTAAAAAAGAACTTTCTCCGATTAGTTTTAAATGTGCCCCATGCTAACTTCATAGAGTGTCCCCTAGTCTTTCTACTATCCGAAAGAGTAAATAACCGATTCACATCTACCCGTTCTAGACCTCTCATGATTTTAAACACCTCTATCATATCCCCCCTCAGTCGTCTCTTCTCCAAGCTGAAAAGTCCTAACCTCTTTAGTCTTTCCTCATAGGGGAGTTGTTCCATTCCCCTTATCATTTTGGTAGCCCTTCTCTGTACCTTCTCCATCGCAATTATATCTTTTTTGAGATGCGGCGACCAGAATTGTACACAGTATTCAAGGTGCGGTCTCACCATGGAGCGATACAGAGGCATTATGACATTTTCCGTTTTATTCGTCATTCCTTTTCTAATAATTCCCAACATTCTGTTTGCTTTTTTGACTGCCGCAGCACACTGAACCGACGATTTCAATGTGTTATCCACTATGACACCTAGATCTCTTTCTTGGGTTGTAGCACCTAATATGGAACCCAACATCGTGTAATTATAGCATGGGTTATTTTTCCCTATATGCATCACCTTGCACTTATCCACATTAAATTTCATCTGCCATTTGGATGCCCAATTTTCCAGTCTCACAAGGTCTTCCTGCAATTTATCACAATCTGCTTGTGATTTAACTACTCTGAACAATTTTGTGTCATCTGCAAATTTGATTATCTCACTCGTCGTATTTCTTTCCAGATCAAGGCACGGAGAAGGCAGGTGAAGTCAGGCGTAGCAGAGGTCAGGCTTGGAGAAGGCAGGCGAGGTCAGGCATAGCAGAAGTCAGGCTTGGAGAAGGCAGGCAAAGTCAGGCGTAGCAGAGGGCAGGCTTGGAGAGGGCAGGAGAGGTCAGGCGTAGCAGAGGGCAGGCGAGGTCAGGCGTAGCAGAGGTCAGGCTTGGAGAAGGCAAGCGAAGTCAGGCGTAACAGAGGTCAGAACCAGGTAATCGATCCAGTAAACAGACAACATGAGCACAAGGAACAGGAACCAGGAATCACAGGAACAAGACAAGCGCAAGGCAGCTAGAACTCGGAAAACCAGAACAGGAGACCAAGGCGACCTGTTGCAAAGGCAACGCTGAGGAGCACTGCCTGGGCTTTTATATGTTGAGGGAACTGACGTCAACATCCAGGTTCACGCCGTGTGCCCTTTAAAGGTTTCACTGGTGCACTCGCCCAGGGAGGGGCATGGCGCTGTCCGCAGCATCTCTTCGCGAACCCCGCAGAGAGGCCCGACGGATGGAGGCATCCTGGCTGGAGGTCCCGGGAAGCGGAGCAATGCCAGAGGAGCTGATGGAAGTCTGAGGTTGGGCCCGGCGGCCCTCTGCCACCAGCGACGAGGAGCTGGAGCCTGAAGCTTGTGTAGAGGTGAGAGGGTCGCACAGCAGGGCTGCCACGGGTGGCAAACGTAACTGTACCCCCCCCCCTTTACACCCCCCTCCTGGAGGTCAGGGTTTGCCCGGATGGGCACGATAGAACTTAAGAGGAGGGTCTTGTCACTACACAAATTCAACCACACCTGGCTTGAAGAAATGCCTCGCTTCCGCACATCGAACCGCCCCATAAGAAGTGCCCATGCAGGCTCCTTACACACCCCTTCCCTTAAGTCTGCCCATCTGTCCCTCACCAGAGAAAGGGCATTCTCCATAGCTGGTACCTCCCTCTGGAACTCCCTCCCCGCCCCCCTCCGTATAGAGCCATCTCTCACCAAATTCAAAAAAGGAGTCAAAACCTGGCTCTTCAAGCAAGCCTACCCCGATACAAACATAAAGTAGACCTTAGCCTAAACAGATCTCGCTTTTGACCTTTTCCCCAGCCAGCCTCCCCCCCTCCGCACCCTTCCACCTCTGGCACCTCCCTACCTCATAATTTCCCCTGATTCCTTTTAAACTCTACCCCTTCTCCTCCCCTGAATCTTGCTTGGAACTCCCTCGACCCACGAACTCTTAGTTAAGATAACGTTGTATTGATTGTATAAAGTTCTTCTCTCCCCTGCATTTCTGCCCTTTTGCTCACTTAGCCCTCAAATATCTGTTTTATAATGCCTCTTTTAGGTATATAGCTCCCTCTTTTTTACCTCTTTGTTTTGCTTTGACTACAATTTGGTTTTTTTGTTTATTGTATTTCCTCCTTTTTCAGTTCATTGTAAGCCGGCATGATGTGCCTTACGAATGTCGGCAAAGAAAAGCCTTTAAATAAATAAAAGATGTTGCGAGCAGACTCCAAGAAAGTTTCCTCGGATCCATAACCCTCCCAAGAAAAGAGGTACTCGCATCGGCAGCCTCTACGGTGGATGTCCAGCACTTTATGGACCTTATACGTGGTATCAGTCTCTGCCACCAATGCAGGTGGCTCAGGGACCTTCCGAGCAGGCCAGGACAACACTACCGACTTAAGCAATGAAACATGAAAGGTATTATGTATACCCAAGGAAGGAGGCAATCGGAGCTGGTAAGTCACAGGTTTGATGAGTCGGGTAATCAGGAATGGTCCAATGAATCTTGGAGCAAATGTCTGCGAAGGAATTCGGAGTCTAATATACTTGGTACTCAACCAGACTTTCTGGCCAGGAAGGAATTCAGGAGCTGCACGGCGATGACTGTCAGCAGTCTTCTTGGCCTGGGAAGGGGTCTAGCGCAGGCGAAGATTTGTCTGTTCCCATAATGTCTTAAGGGTATCTGCAGTAGCCTGTGCCGCAGGAGACGGCACGGAGAGAGGTATGGATAATGGTGGTCGAGGTTGTTTCCCATAGACTATAGAGAATGGTGATGTTCCAGTAACTGTGGCGATGTGAGAGTTGTGTGAAAACTCTGCCCAGGATAAGAGGTCCGACCAGTTGTCTTGTTGGTCATTGATATAGGCCCGCAGGAACGCCTTCAGGGAGCGGTTCATCCGTTCAGCTTGCCTGTTGGCTTGGGGGTGATAGGCGGTTGTGAGGCTGATGTTAATACTGAACTTTTGGCAAAGGGAGCGCCAATATCTGGCGACAAATTGAGGACCTCGATCGGAAACAATATCCATTGGCAGGCCATGAAGTCTGAAAATATGATGAAAAAAGTGATGTGCTAGCTCTGGTGCAGATGGTAGGCCCGGAAGAGATACAAAATGGGCCATTTTTGAAAAACAGTCTACGGTGACCCATATCACGGTATTACCCTTAGAAGGGGGCAGATCTACGACGAAATCCATAGATAAGCGAGTCCACGGTTCCTCAGGTGCTGGAAGTGCTTGTAAAAGTCCCCAAGGTTGCCCGACCGGGGGTTTTTGTTGTGCACACACATTACAGGATTCAACATATGTCTTAGCGTCAGAGACCAAAGTAGGCCACCAGAAAAACTTCTGGAGCAGTGCCATGGTTTGTGCACGTCCTGGGTGGCCGGAAAATTTGGAATCATGTGCCTAGCGAAGAACTCTTTCCTCGAGTCGTCGGGGCACCACGGCTTTCCTGGAAGGAACTGGATGAGTGGCAGACAAGGAAATACAAGCTGGGTCAATATTGTGAGTTGATTCTTCGGGGATGTCTTCAGGTTCAAAAGATCGGGATAAGGCGTCTGCCCGGAGATTCTTATCCACAGGGCAGTAGCGGAGCTTGAAATTGAACCTTGAGAAAAATAAGGCCCATCGAGCTTGACGGGCATTGAGGCGCTGAGTGTGACCTAGATTTTCTAAGTTTTTGTGGTCAGTGAACACCGTGAATTTATGTTGTGCGCCCTCAAGCCACAGGCGCCACTCTTCAGGAGCCAATTTAATGGCGAGCAGTTCATGGTCCCCAATACTGTAGTTCTGCTCTGCCAACGAAAATTTTCAAGAAAAGAATGAGCATGGAGCTGTGGTACCAGAAGCAGTGCACTGACTTAGAACAGCTCCAGCCCCAATGGTGGAAACGTCCACCTCCACTAAATTGACGAGTCGGGTCAGGGAGACGTAAGCAGGATCCCTTTTCGAAGGCTTCTTTCAAACGATAAAAAGCGGTAAGGGCCTCGGGTGGCCAATTCCGTGTATTTTGGCCCTTCTGGGTCAGGGCTGTCAGAAGAGCAGCCAGTGTGGAGCAATGCTGGATAAAGTGGTGATAATAATTAAGGAATCCCAAGAAGCGCTGTCAAGGTTGAATGGAAGTTGGTGGCACTTGGAAGGTGTAGCAAGCAACGAAGAACTCTGGACTCAAGAAAGTCTGAGGCAAAGTCGTTCATAGCAATGGTCAAGGCAATGAGAAGGCAGGCATGGTCAGATGTAGCAATGGTCAAGGCATGGAGAAGGCAGGCATGGTCAGATGTAGCAATGGTCAAGGCACGGAGAAGGCAGGCGAAGTCAGGCATAGCAGAGGTCAGGCGTAGCAGAGGTCAGACTTGGAGAAGGCAGGAGAGGTCAGGCGTAGCAGAGGTCAGGCTTGGAGAAGGCAGGCGAGGTCAGGCGTAGCAGAGGTCAGGCTTGGAGAAGGCAGGCGAAGTCAGGCATAGCAGAGGTCAGGCTTGGAGAGGGCAGGAGAAGTCAAGCATAGCAGAGGTCAGGCTTGGAGAAGGCAGGTGAAGTCAGGCATATCAGAGGTCAGGCTTGGAGAGGGCAGGCTAAGTCAGGTGTAGCAGAGGTCAGAACCAGGTAGCCGATCCAGTAAACAGACGAGATGAACACAAGTAGACACAAGCTCACGTTATTCGCTTTAAGTTAAGTACTAATTTTCGCATTTATAATTAGTTCATGTCAATCGTATATATGAAGAGTTCTGTGTAAAGCGTTATTAAGCTAAGTTCATGTTTTAATGTAAACCGATGTGATACTCACAGTGTATGTCGGTATATAAAAAACCTTAAATAAAATAAAAATAAATAAAATAGACAGACGAGATGAACACAAGGAACAGGAACCAGGAATCACAGGATCAAAACAAGCGCAAGGCAACTAGAACTCGGAAACCAGAATAGGAGACCAAGGCGACCTGTTGCAAAGGCAACGCTGAGGAGCGCTGCTTGAGCTTTTATATGTTGAGGGAACTGACGTCAACATCCGGGTTCGCGGCCAGGTTGGGGTGTGGTGCTGTCGGCGGCGTCTCTCTGCGAACCCCGTGGAGAGCCCCTGCAGAGAGGCCCTCCTGGCTGGAGGTCCCAGGAAGCAGAGCAGGGCCGGAGGAGCTGGTGGAAGTCCGAGATCGGGCCCGGTGGCCACACCACCGCCAGCGACGAGGAGCTGGAGCCTAAAGCTTTTGTAGAGAGGTGAGAGGGCCGCCCGTGGGGCTGCCGCGAGCGGCAAGCATAACAGGAGACACATCGCCTCAGGAGACAATCCCCCATTGATGTTTTGGTTTACAAACCAGACCTGGCAGCTCTCATCCACAAGTTTCATCTTCTTCCCATTGCGATATCACAGCTCACAGCTGGATTGCAAAAAGATGTCAAAAACCTTAAAATACAGAGTGGAGCAGAAAAAGCTGCATATAGCTTGGCCCAATTTACCAAAAGATCAAATCACTGGAGCAAAAAGTTCAAACCTTATAGACAAGCAGGAAGAAATGGAAAATAGGCAGAGCAGGTCCAATGTGCAAATCCTGGGATCCCTGCAGGGAGTGATACAGAAGATGTGGTTTGAATTGTTAAGGAAATCTTCCAAATGATAGTGGGCAGAGAGAATGGAGTAAGCCCTATATTAGAGAGAGCACACTGCACATTTGGTAACAATTAAAAAGGCATGAGCTAGATACAATAAATTTAATTTAATTTAATTTAATTTAATTTAATTATATTTAAATTTAAAAAACGCTGGCAAGAGAACAAGGTCTGAAGTGGTTTATTTCCACTCCTTTCAGGATAAACAACTCCTGATGAGTAGAGCTCGTGGGGAGGAGTTCATTTACAAGGGAGCACAAATAAAAAGTTTTGCAACTTATCTCAATGCTGTCTAAAGAAGCATCAAAGAATTCATTCCCTGACAACCTGGCTACAGTCCAAAAATGTGAAGCATCCATGGGGGCTTCCATTCTCTTTCAGCTTCTCCTTTGATAAAGATTACGTTGAGTTACAGTTCTGGCCGCGAGCACCGCTACCAGTCCCTTACCTCAGAGCTCCTGGACCTGTTCCCACTTCTCGTGGCCTAGTTCGCGGCTGGTTCGGCAGCATCCCCGCGAGGGCCGCGCCACAGGGAAGCCTCCCATGGACGCCCTGCTTCTAGGTGCACGCGCATGCCACTTGGGCGCTTTTCTAGGCCGTTTCCCGCCAGTGGTGACTCCGCGCAATTCCTGACGTCAGATGCCGCGTCCTTGATAAGCCGGCCGCAGCCATCCAGTCTTTGCCTTGCAACAGGCTTACCTACCGGATTCCTGTTGCTTCGTGCCCCGGAGTGAGCTGCCTTGGAACTCGCTCCGTTCCTGCTTGCCTGCTACAGTACCTGCTTGGTTCCAGTACCCGAGTCTTGCTACAGTTCCTGCCTGGTTCCAGTATCCGAGTCCAGATACAGTTCCTGCCTGGTTCCAGTATCCGAGTCTTGCTACAGTTCCTGCCTGGTTCCAGTACTCGAGTCCTGCTACAGTTCCTGTCAACTGTTCTAGTCTGGTTCCAGTTCCCAGTTCTGGTCATCAACCCGCCTAAGTGCCAGCGGCCGGGCTCCTATGGGCTCCTCCCGGGGGGGCTTCGGCTTCCAAGGGTGAAACCTCGCCTAAGTCCCAGCGGCTGGGTTCCTACGGGCTTCTCCCGGGGGAGCACCAGCTTCCAGGGTGAAGAGCTCCTCTACGTCCTGCCTGAACATCTGCCTTCCGGCCTTTGGTATCTCAAGAGACTTTGTACATCTTTCCCAGTCTCCTGCAGGTCGGCCCAAGTGTCCACTAAACTGAGTTTCCCTAACAACGTGTTTGCTCATTGTCTGCATTTCTTTGAAATGGTGCCTGATGACCACATTGAATCTGTTGTGGAGCAAGACACAAAATGTGGAGAGAGGCTTGGTTTAAAAGAAGAAGATTGTCTAACAGAACAGGGAGCAGGGAGACAGGCATCTGGAAACAAGGATGACTCTAGAATGGAGCTCCTCATGGAAGAGGGGACTGCATAGGTAGAAGGCTCCTTCTGAAAAGAACATAATGGACTTCATTAGCCCAACTGTGGTCTGTAAACTTGCTTGAGAGTCTAATTTGGGATGAGTGATTGGAGAAGAGTTTTTGAATTTCCATGTTCCTCTTTTCTCTCCATTCCTTAGATGTCATCTGTTTCTCCTCTCTTTCAAACTATGGATTGGGAGAGGGAGGAGAGATGAGGTAGGGAAAGGATAAGGAATGTGCTATGTTATTATTCTGTCTTGATTTTTACTAAGCTGAGTCTTTGAAGAGAAAATCTTGGACTTCCAAGACTGAAGCACAAGACACTCCCTATGCCTGTTAAAAAAATGGGAATGGGCAGAAGGGGAGTGTTTTAATGAAGCATGGTATGACATATTAGGAAAGTGGGAGAGCAGGGTAGGGGCGGGTGGGATATTCCCTATGGAGGTAACACCAAGGAGGGGCATGAAACAGTTAAGTGTCTGAGGGATTTTCCAATTATTAACATGGAAAGATGTGTTGCTGTTTAAGAGTTGGAGAAAGAAATATTTGGAGTTGTTATTTTGCACTTTGATGTTTGTACCTGATAGTTGTGAGGGAATAATAGGGAGGTGTTGATATGTGAGTATTAACTTTTCTTTCTAAAGGGGCTGGAGATGGACTAGTGAGGACAGAGATATCAGTATAGGAGGAGATGGACTAGTGAGGACAGAGATATCAGTATAGGAGAAAATAGCCAAATGTTTTTTTATGCTCAAGCAGGTAGGAAATTAACACAATTAACACAGATTAGGTATATTGGCTATTCGGGATTCCCCTCAATGACATATGGGAGGAGTTAAAGACAGAGCGTGCTAGACGCTTAATGTAAAACGATTAAACTCTCCAGTCACGAGGGCAATGCTTTACAGGGAAATGGCAAAACTGAAGTCAGACATACTTTTCTTACAAGAAACAAACATCAAAAGGGGATGGGAATTTAAACTAATCAAAAGGCCAGGGAGTCCTACGAGGCATCATTTACTGGGAAAAAGCATGGGGTGGAGATATCGATTTCTAAGAGAATGCATGTACTAGCACATAAAGTCAAGATAGACCCAGATGGTAAATATATTCTGGTCAAAGGGCAAATCTCTGACCAAACTATCACCTTAGGGTCTGTGCAAGCACCTAATTGTGAGAAAATTGATTTTATTTCACAATTTGTTAACTGAATTTGCTCTCTTCTCTGAAGGGTCAGTGCTTCTGGGAGATTACTTCATTACTGCCCCAAATCCAGACCTTGACAGAAAAGGATCAGAGAAAGAGGGCATCAGAAATTTTAGGGAAATTCTGGAGTTACCACGTGATGCGGTAACTTACCACTTCGCATCAGTATTATCACACTGTGGGGCTAAGTTTACTGCACAGTGTGATAAAGCCTACTTTTTTGTATCCTGCGCTGGAGGAGGGGAGGGGAGAAGATATAGCAGCTTTTAAGTTAGAACATGGGGAGAGCCATCAGCTGTAGCTATTCACCGGCTGGATGAACATCTACACCAAAACCTTACGCTTCTAGTGCGGCTGCTAAACACTGAGCTGGAAGCGCCCGGGATCACCACGGACTGCGATCTTGGAAGCAGGCTGAGGAGGTGGGGGGGTGGGGCGCCCGTGCACCATACCGCCCACGTCACACCCATGGCAGAAGCAAGCCCCTGAATACTGAGTGGGAACTTGCTGCCGCAACCAGCCGGTCCCCTCCTTCAAAGATTTGGCTGCTACCGCACAGAGAAAAGTTTTCACAGCCACCGATGAGGTCTGATACAATAACCTTCAAAATTAAAAAGCCCCCTCTTCTCACAAATTTAAGTTGTGTAAATCTAGGTTAACTGGCTTTTTTTTTTTTTTTTGCAGGACAAGTTCAAGGAATACTGGCGGCCAAGCTGCAAAAATAAGGAGTACTTGAACTTAGAAGCATTACAAAGAGGGAAGGCTTTTCTCTTAGTATTGCTGTACATCTATGCATCTTACTCTGAGGAAGCTAGGACAAAATCGGCAGCGTGTTGGCCACTGGATAATGGTATGCAAGTGCTCTTGGCAGTAACAGAGCACAAGCTTCTTCAGGAAACCGGAATGTGTGGTGGCCAGACAGGTTCGTTTTCCATTAGTCCCGGGATAGACATTAGGGGCGTACACTATATTAATGAGTTCCAGACCTTACTTTGAGTTTAGTTTTGCTGCAAGGTAATTCTGGAGAAATAGAAGAGGATAAGTAGATTTGTGGATGCTTTATAAATCTTAGGTAAGGATTAAAAACACTTCTTGAGCCCAACACGCCCCTGTGCAACTGCTGGTTGGGGGACCTGCGCTTGATGAGCCTAATACCACATAATCTTATAAAAGGATAAAGTCACACAAGCCGCCTCCTAGGCAGTGCCAAAAATTAAAGCCACACAGTATTCTGCAGGCATCCAAGCTGAAGTGCAGTGCTTAAAAATAAACGAGAAGGAACTGCAGCCGAGCAAAAGATTCACGACCGATACAAGTTTATTTTGGGTAGCTTGGCACCACATGCCTCTTGTTCACATATTGCTCATCCCTAAGGAACTGACTGTATCAAATCAGATAAAGATTACAAAGAAACTCCCCTGCATGCCAAACGGGATACTACAGAGACAGCACAAAAGCCTACTGGTTAGTGCCCAGCACTGCCAAGGGGAAAACATGGGTTTCATTTCTGGCTCAGATTCCTGTTCCCCAGTGAAACAGCTGAGAATGGGAATTTTGATGTAAAAGCTTTCACAGCCTCCAGCAGAAAAAGAACCAAGAACTTTTCTTAGAGAATAAATTACAGGGAATGTGTAAATTGGGATGTGCAGTCGTCTGAAATGGCACAGGCAATGTCAACGGCCTATGTTATTTCATGTTACGAAATGATAGAAACCCCCCCACACACACACACAAAATCTGGTGTTTTTCCTTCTATCCATTTAGTGCGCACTATTTCCAGAATCTAAAAAAAAATGAAAAAGAACTGGGAAAAAAAAAATAAACAACATGGAAATTTTCCCTCAAACGACACAATACAAATTTGTTTGGCCTACACCCCCCTAATGAGTAAGAACACTATAATAAAATGTTTAGTTATTAAATTTAAGATATTACTAATTTAGTTCATAAATTAGGTACATGATTGAAAACAACAAAGCTTATGTAAAGTCTTGCAGGCCAAAAACTGTTACCCTTAGCAACAAAGTTACAGATATGTTTTTGTTTTTTTGTTTTTTTAGTTTGCAGTACTGGTTTAATGCCTTGTATCTTTGCTAGTGGCCCACATACTTCAACAACAATGTTAAGTACCAAACATAATACAAGACTTTAAAACATCGTGTCCATATATGACTCTCACAAGCATATTTAGATCTCCCTGTGAGGATTTCACATGCGCCTGAGCGGTGAGACAAGTGGTCACTTTTCAACCATTACCAAGCTGGCTAAATGCACGGCTTTCAAGGCACCGTTCAAACTAGTTGGGATCCCAGCAGACTACTTGAAAACACCTCTAAATCTGGTCATGTAGAGGTCAGAGTTGTTTACTGAAAGCGTGATGAGAAGCCATCGACCTTAACTTCCCGGCCCAGCAAAGGCAGCAGTGACGTGTCTGCTTTTATCCAGAGTAAGTAAAAATAAAAGATTCCGCAGGGTACTTACTCTCCAACTTTATGCAGAACAGCTGACGGACAAATCATATAGCTAGGCTTTACCATAAGTGGCTTGTGATCTGAAAAATTAATTACAATACATTCATTTTAGTGGACCTGAAGAACAATGTTTTCAGATATGAATAAATTAACAACTTTCTTCCAGGAACCTAGTCAAAATTTATCAGAAAAGGCCATGCTAATTTTCTTTTATACATGCTTTTATGTACCCTATCTCAAACTTTAGAGGGAACAGGTAATAAATGATTTTAAATAAATATAAATCAATCAAGCTATAAATAAATGTACAGTAGGAAGCATATAGCAAACCCTACTCTAGAGGATGTACTAATCTTGATTTGTAACTAGTATTACAATCAAGACCTATGGTACAGTTCTCCATCTGATTCAAGGCTGAGTACAATGTAACTTGTTCATTAAGAGCACCAGTGGTCTACAGAATCTATTCTTATTACTGTGATTATTTACAGAGTACTGCTGAATAACAAAGTATCACAAATAAAATGATGGAGCTAGGATCCATTTTAACCATGGCTGCTTCACAAACAATAAGATCATTCATCAAAATGTGCTATTGCCTGCGATAATCACAGTATCACATGGTGCAAATGCAAATTTTTTAAAGGGGTGGGATTAATGAAGGACAATATTGCATGTTTTTAATGCCAGAAATAACTACACCTTTCTTCCTAGTGTTAAGCAATTTGTGATAAAGAGAGGAGAGAGAGAGAGTGAGATAGAGAACACCTCTTGGGAGGCTTTCACAGTATGCAACTATTTATATCACTATAGGAGAGGTAGCTAATAACTCTAGGTGAAGTTTTGATGGTGGTTTAGGGTTTTGGGGCCAGTTTGACATACAGAGTCAGATGTACCAACGGCACAGTACATCTCAGTGAAGGTTTGACATCATTTGGAGTGAGAAAAGTCTCACAAAGATGAGATTTCTACAATGTTCTCTCACCCTAGCTTGATAGTACCCTGTTATAGAGTCCATCAAGCTAGGGCGAGAGGACACTGTAGAAATCTCATCTTTCTGAGGCTTTCCTCAGTCCAAATGATGTCAAACCTTCACTGAGGTGTACTGTGCTGTTTGTGCGTTTCACTCTGCATGTCAAACTGGCCCCTGAAACTGCACCTCAAGGCTCTCTTATAGTGATATAAATAGTTGAATTCTATAAAGACCTTATAAAGAGTCTCTCTAATAATAATCTGTCTGGGCACTTCATGGGTATGAAAATACAAGTATCATAAGACACAAAAACTTTAATGCACTACCTATGCAAAGCAGTAATTCTAAAATTATCATAGACATGCCCTTTTTTCTTATCACGGTCGTTATCCATGCGAAATTATAGCATTTTTATGAATCTAGGGCTTTGACCACAAAAACAAATTTTTTTAAATCACAAAAGCTATGGAATAAAGCTGATAATGACTTTTCAAACATTATGTTCAGAAAATATATTACAATTACATTTGCTATAAAGTCATGAAAATCTGGAGAATCACAGCACAGAACTTTACCAACTTACACAACCATGTGCCAAAGAAGACTTCACAATCATTCCTCTAAAAATCGACCTTTATCAATAAATGACTACAGATCACAGAACTATACCAATTCTGGGGACAGAGAAAAAGAGAGATGTGCTTTGAGCACAGGTAAGATTCATTTCCCAGAAAACAGACACAGGTACTATATCTTAAAATGTTATCAACCTTCTAGTACCCTGTGTTCCTCTCAAAGAGGACTTCTGGAGATTCCCTCCCCTAAAAACGCATGATTACACACTAGAGAATGCGCTTTTTCAGTTGCCAGACCTACTCTCTGGAACTCTGTATTGATCTTAGACAATGTGATTCCGTAAAGAGTTTTAGAAAACAAATTAAAACTTTTATTTTTAAGTCTGCCTATTTTTGGTTGCGCCCGTCGGTCGCAGATGGCTGCGCCATCTATTACTCACCTTTTTCTACCTGATTCTGTTCATTTCTGGAAGATGGTTGCCTCTGCTTCTCCTCACCGTCCCCTCCGGTGTTCCCAGTCTGGCATGGGCGATTGTGTTCGCCATCTTTCTCCAGGAGTCACCAAGGGCACGCGTGTGCAGCCCCGCCCTTTACATGCGTCATGGCGGGAACCTCGGGGGTGTCCCCACTGCATGATGTCACTAGCTCTGTTATTTAATCCCCGCTCACGATTCATTCTACGAGTTAGCAAGGAATCCACATGCTGAGCTCACCACGATACCAGATGCTCTCGCTCTGTGTACTCTCGCTCCAACTAGGAAGCCTAAGATACCTGCTCCTTTGGGGCCTTGCCATACTCCTACCTACCCTTCGGGGTTGCCTACTCAATACCAGGATGCCTACGGTACCAGCTCCTCGGGGGCCTTGTTAGTCTGGAACCTCCGCTCCTCTGGGGTTCCTTTATACCACAACAACCAGCATCAGAGTGAGTACTGCCACTCCTGTTCTGTCTCTGCATTGTCTCATTTCTCTCTCCATAGATCCTCGGCCTACCCTGCACCACGGACCACTACTAGATCTATTGGCTTCTCCATCTAAGCTTGGGTTCTCGGCCTACCCCGCTTCGCAGACCACTACCGGACCCATCTCCCTTTTGGGATCTGGTGAGACTGTGGAACTGCCTTTTCCACCCTGCAACCTCCTGACGGCACATTACCATCTGGTTCCTCCTCTCCTGGCTGGAATCATCACCCGTTCCTCGGGTTATCATCTACGTTGCAGTACAATAAAGCTAATTCTCTGTGTCCATCTCTGCCTTGAGCTAGCTTATCGCTGCAAGTCCCCACAGGGCCCCACCCTGTGGGAGGTGCGATCTCTTACGGCAACCAAGGGCCCACGCTTCAATGTCCAAAATACAACATTTTTAGATGCTTATATTATCTGTTTTTGATTACTTTTACATGTGCTACTTTTATGTTTTGTTAATGCTATTTAATTTTTTTATCTTTTTAGTAATTTTAAAACTTCATTGTTTTGTATTTGTTTTTATAATTATGTATGTTATATTGTTCATCTCCTAGGCCATTTTGTGTTATGCGATTCACAAATTCTAATAAATGTAAATGTAAATATCAATTAAGATATCTCATTCCATATTTTCTTAAATATTTCAAACATATGACCTGATTAACTAAGGGTTTTTCCCATAGACACAAAATGGGAGAAAAACCTTAATGAATCTGGCCCATACTTTTTATAGCCCTTTATTTACTTAAGTGTTTTTTTTCAAAGGTCTCTTCTGAAATATGGCCATGCCAAAATCTTCAGATGGATAGCCATGTTAGTCTGGTGTAGTAAAAATGACTGGTGGCACTTTATACACTAATTTATTGAGGCATAAGCTTTTGAGGACAGAGTCCATTTCGTCAGATGCAGTTGACAAAATAGAAGAGTTGCTTACCCATAACAAGTAATCTCTGAGGACACCAGGATGTCTGTCCTTAGATATGGGTGACATCATCAGATGGAGCCTGGCAAGAAAACTTGATTTCAAAGTTTCACCAAACTTTCAGGCCAATACAGTACAGTGCAGCGCACTGTTAGCCGGCATTTGGAGGCGCGTTTTCGACGCACTAGCTTTACCCCTTATTCAGTAAGGGGTAGTAGCGCGTCCAAAACGTGCGTCCAACCCCTCCGAACCTAATAGTGCCCGCAACATGCAAATGCATGTGATGGCCCTATTAGGTATTCCCGCACGATTCAGTAAGTAAAATGTGCAGCCAAGCCGCACATTTTACTTTCAGAAATTAGCGCCTACCCAAAGGTAGGCGCTAATTTCTCCAGGCACCGGGAAAGTGCACAGGAAAGCAGTAAAAATTGCTTTTCTTTGCACCCTCCGACTTAATATCATGGCGATATTAAGTCGGAGGTCCCGAAAGTTTAAAAAAGTAAAAAAAAAAAAAATTTGAAATAGGCCTACAGCTTCAAAACTGGACGCTCAATTTTGCCGGCATCCGGTTTCCGAACCAGTGGCTGTCAGCGGGCTCGAGAACCGACGCCGGCAAAATTGAGCATTGGTTGTCAAACCCACTGACAGCTGCCTCTCCTGTCCGAAAAGAGGCGCTAGGGACGCGCTAGTGTCCCTAGTGCCTATTTTTACTGCCGGGCCTAATTTAAATAAATTTATTTACTGTATCGCGCGCACAGGAGAGTGTCCTGTGCGCGCGCTGGGAGAGCGGGAACTCGCCCGCTCTCCCGCGTTTTTTACTGTATCGGCCCGTTTGAGAATAGCCTATTAGGTATGTGCAGCCTGTTATACTGCCAGGCATCCATGCAGGGGCTCTTTCAGTCTATAATTTAGCTTAGACTTGGAAAAAACAACTCCAAGAGGAGGAAGGCAGGTTTTGTGAGGGATGACATCCTGCTGCCCTCAGAGAACGCATGATATAGGAAAGCAAATCTCTTTTTCCAAGGACAAGCAGGATGGCAGTTCTTACATATAGAGACTCCATAGCTACCTACTGCCTCAAATGAAAAAAGGGGGAAAAAAACAGAACAGCGCCAATAAGCAAAAACTATTTTTGGTGGCAATAAACCATTTTTATATTTCTGTCTTTTTAAGGGGCAGTCTGGAACCTAAATAACAGGCTCTACGAGGGATGGAGTTGGGTTCTGCACCTCAAAGAGACTCCTCAGGACAGACTAGCCAAACCTACTGTCATCTTAGAAGTTGCTGTCCAAGCGACAGTGCAAAGTGAATGTGTGACGAGAACTCCACAACCCAGCCTTGCACATCGCCTCCATAAAGAGGCCAATCTTAGGCCTGGATTTTCCATTCTCGCAGAGAATGGTGAGTCCAGCGGTAACGGGGGGCGGGCCTGTGAAAGCCGGCAGCGATCGCACCACCGCTGTGTTATCGCTGCCGGCTTTCGCACCCAATAGCGCCACCATGAAAGGCGCTATTGGGTGCACTATTGGTGGCGATAACGTGGCTTATCTTATCGCCGACAGTGAAGATACCGCCACGTCCGCCTCCTCGCCGCCCCGACTCCTCCCTCCCTGCCCTGACTCCGCCCCGACTCCGCCCCCCGCTTGCTATCGCACGAGAAAAGGGACTTCGCGTGCGATACGGATAGAAAATGACCCCCTTAGGTAGGCTTCCAATGCTGCCTTAGCTCTGACTCTCTGAGCCATGATATGACCCACCAGATTCAAGCCTGCCAGGGCATCATAGAAAAAGATGCAATAAGAACATAAGAAATTGCCATACTGGGTCAGAACCAGAGTCCATCAAGCCCAGCATCCCATTTCCAACAGTGGACAATCCAGGTCACAAGTACTTGGCAATTACCCAATCAGTAAATAAATCCCATGCTAGTAATAAGTAGTGTCTATTCCCTAAGTCTACTTGATTAATAGTAACACTAACTGCCTTAACCACATCCTCCGGCAATGAATTTCAGAACCTAATTGTGCAATGAATGAAAAATAATTTTCTTCAATTTTAAATGTTCTATTTGCTAGTTTCATGGACTGCCCCCTAATCCTTGTATTATATGAAAGAGTAAATAAATGATCCAAATTTACCCATTCTAGTCCTCTCATGATTTTATAGAGCACTGTCATATCCCCCTTAGCCATCTCTTCTCCGAGCTGATCAGCTTTAGCCTTTCCTCATATGGGAGCTGTTCCATGCCTTTTATCATTTTGGTCGCACTTCTCTGTACCTTTTTCGGAGCAACTATATATTTTTTGAGATATGGTGACCAGAATTGCACACAGTCTCACCATGCAATGATACAGAGGCATTATGACATTTTCTGTTTTACTCACCATTCCTTTCCTAATAATTCCTAACATTCTCTTTGCTTTTATGAATGCTGCCGCACACTAAACCGAGGATTTCAATGTATTGTTCACTAAGATGCCTAGATCTTTTTCCTGTTTGGTAACTCTTAATATGGAACCTAACATCATGAAACTACTGCATGGCTTACTTTTCCCTATGTGCACTAGAGATGTGAATCGTTTTTTGTGTTCATGTCGTTCTTTGTTTTTCGGCCGCCGCAGGAAATGTCATTTTTTGCGGTTCAGGGTTTTTTTTTTCTCGCAAAAAATCGTTTTTTGAGTTAATGCGCACTAACTCCCTGTTAGTACATGCTAACAAAAACCGTTAGATTTTGTTATTTTTTGTTACTTTTTGTTAGCGTGCACTAATCCAAAAAATGAATTTTCATGGAAAAATGGGAAAATCCAGATCATTTTTTGGGCCCCCTGAAACATGCCAAATTGGACAATTTCATTGAAATTTTCCAATTTGGAAAAAACGAATGCACATCTCTAATGTGCACCACCATGCACTTGTCCATATGAAATTTCATTTGCCATTTAAATGCCCAGTCTTCCAGTCTCACAAAGTCCTCTCTCAAGTTATCAAAATCTGCTTGTGATTTAACAACTCTGATCACCAATGAGTTCCCTTTTCCAGATCATTTATAAATATATTAAAAAATACCAGTCCCAGTAAAGAACCCTGAGGCACTCCACATTTTACCTTTCTCCACTGAGAAAACTCACCATTTAATTTGTTTCCTGTCTTTTAACCAGTTTGCAATCCACAAAAGGACAGTGACTTCTATCCCATGACTTTTTAATTGTCTTAGGCATCTCTCATGGGGGACTTTGTCAAACACCTTCTGAAAATCCAAATACACTAATCTAACCCCTTCAAAAACATGTAGTAGATTTGTGAGGCAAGACTTCTCTTATGTAAATCTATGCTGGCTGAATCTCATTAAACCATGCCTAACTATATATTCTTTGATTTTTGTTCTTTACAATAGTTTTCATGATTTTTCCTGGCAATAAAATCAGGCTTACTGGTCTATAGTTTCCCAGATCATACCTAGAAACCTTACAAATATTGGGTTACATTGGCCACCCTCCAGCCTTCAGGTATATTGTGACGGTATATTACTGAATGATGGCATAGAAAAGATTTAAAATAAAATAAATAACTAAACTGATAGATTACAAATTACAAGTGATAAATCTAAAATTTCATTTTTTAGTTCTTTCAGAACCCTGGGGTCTTTTCCATCTGGTCCAGGCAATTTGCTACTGTTCAGTTTGTCAGTCTTCCCTACTGCATCTTCCATGTTCACCAGGATTTGTTTCAGTTCGTCTGAACCTTCACACTTGAAAACCGTTTCTGGAACAGGTCTCTCTCAAACATCCTCATTAGTAAACACACAAGCAAAGAATTCAGTTACTCTTTCCATGATGGCCTTATCTTCCCTAAGTGCCCCTTTCATCCCTTTATCCTCTGTTAGCCAATGAGTTAAAGTGTGCTTGGCAATTTGTTGGTGTCTAAAGAAACAAAAAGCTGGGTGGATTTTATAACGGCTTCAGTCTGCTCCATTTTGAAGGCTAAGGCTAATTCACTTTTGGGGACATGTGGCCTGGGAAAGAATGTTGGAAAGATGATTGATTGAATAATGTTGCGCTCCCCGGCCGCCGCAGTCCCGCAGCCAGGCTCACTGACCCCTGACGAGGCCCTCCGGGTTGGGCCTGTCTTCTCCGGTGGCGGCAGGCAGCTTTTCCCATGCTTGCCCTGCTCCCTCGCCTCCTGGGCCTCCCCGCACAGCGGGGACTTCCTCCAGGCCCCGCTAGGCCTTTCCTCTGCCACGCGATCAGACGCCGCTGCCATCTCCCTTCCAGCCTGATGGCCTTAGGTGCCAGCACGCCTCAACTGGATTTAAAGGAACCGTGGTGGGAAAGCCACCCGTGGCCCCTTCTAATGCCGTCTGCAAGCTTCCCTATATAAGGCAGGCTCTGGCAGTCAGAGCTTGCCTTGACAACAGGCCTCCATGCTGTTCAGCTGTGTTCTGCATTGCCTATGTTCCTGTTCCTGCTTCAGTTCCAGTCCCTGTTCCGGCTCCTGCCTTCTACTTCCCTTCGGACGGACTTCCTTGCCTCTGACCTCTTGCCTGGACTTGACTTCGTGCCTTGCTGCCTGCCTCCCACTAGTCGCCTGGACATGCCTCCCAGTTTTGCCATCTGCTTCATCTGCAGCTGGACCTCTCCGATAACCGCTGACCTCAGGTATACCACCCTTTGGCCAACCATACGGAATCATCCACATGGAGGCCCACCTAAGTCCAGCCGGCCCTGTCACCCAAGGGCTTAACCTGCGGGGAACGAGGGCTGGTACTGGCGAAGCTCCAGCTGGCCTCCGCTTCATGTCCGGCCTCACCTCCCAATGGTGGGGACCTGTGGGGGTTTCCCCCACAGGTGGCGCCAACACTACCTCGGGCCAGGGGTCCACCTCCAGAACAAAAAAGGTGAAAGTTCAACACTACCTGAGGCAAAAACATATACAAAACTAACCTACTGTGAAAATACTTGGTATAAAGTGGATAAGTCATTAGGGCCTGCAGCTCATTGACGCTGCAGGCCAAAATGAACTCTACCAAAAATATGACCTTCCAGATCAGTCAGAATCTATAGGTTTAAAAGAGCTTTCATCAAATGGCTCAATACCTCCGCGCTCCTAACAATAGGGCAGCCATTCCATGCCACTTATTTTGGTCGCCCTTCTCTGCACTTTCTCCAGTGCAACTATATCTTTTTTGAGATGCGGCAAACAGAATTGCACACAGTATTCAAGATGTAGTCCCACCATGGAGCGATACAGAGGCATTATGTCATCCATCTTTTTATTTGTCATTCCTTTCTTAATAATTCCTAACATTCTGTTTGCTTTTGATTGCCACAGCACACTGGGCCGAAGATTTCAATGTATTATCCACTATGACGACTAGATCTCTTTCCTGTGTGGTAACTCCTAAGATAGAACCTAACATTGTGTAATTACAGAAAGGTTATTTTTCCCTATATGCATCACTATGCACTTGTCCACATTAAATTCCATCTGCCATTTGGAAGCCCAATCTTCCAGTCTCACAAGGTCCTCCTGCAATTCATCACCCTCAGCTTGGCATTTAACTACTCTGCATAATTTTGTGTCATCCGCAAATTTGATCACTTCGCTCGTCGTACCCCTTTCCAGATCATTTACAAATGTATTAAAAAGCACCAGTCCAAGTACAGATCTCTGAGGCACTCCCATGTTTACCTTTTTCCATTGTGAAAACTGACTATTTATTTATTTTATTTATTTATTTTATTTATTGAGTTTTATATACCGTCATTTGGTTTCGCCATCATAATGGTTTACAAGATTCGAAGTAATAAGGTATGTTAATGAGTTAGCATTGACAATATGATCATAATTACAGTTATAGCAAAATTAATGTTAGTTATACATTTTTTTGGGTAAGTTATACATCTTTCTTGTGGTTGTAGGAGGTGGTATAGGGGAAGTTCCCAAGGTTCATATAGATGGGAGGGGTAGGTTGATAGGTTCACATACGGTGAGAGAGATGGACATAGAAGTGGTTGATATTGTGGTATATAGTGGGGGGGGGGGGATGTGTGGTAGTCAGTGAGTGTTTTGCTATGCTTTGGTGAATAGCCAGGTTTTCAGGTCCTTCTTGAAGGTTTTTAAGTTAGGTTGTGTTCTTAGTTCGGTTGGGAGGGTGCTCCAGAGTTTGGGGGATCCGATGGATAGGGCTCTTTTACGAGTTGAATTTAGTTGGGTCGATTGGATGGGTGGAATTTTCAGGAGGCCCTTGTTGGTTGAGCGGAGGTTTCGTTGCGGTGTATGGGGTTTGATCGTGGTACCTAACCAGTTTGTTTGGTCTCCATGGATTAGTTTGTGTAGTATGGTCAGAATTTTGTAATCGATGCGATATTTTATTGGGAGCCAGTGTAGAGATATGAGGATTGGAGTTATATGTTCGTGTTTTTTTGTTCCTGTTAGGATTCTGGTGGCTGAGTTCTGTAGATTTGGAGGAGACGGATTATGGAGAGTGGTAAGCCTTGCAGTAGTCAAGCCTTGCAGTAGTCAAGGTTGGAGAAAATGAGAAGTTGTAGGACAGTTCTGAAGTCATCTGGGGATAAGAAAGGTTTTAGTCGTCTGAGTGTTAGTAGTTTGTGGTATCCTTCTTTGATTTTGTTAGAGATGTGGATCCTGAAGGCTGGTTCACTGAAAATGGTGATTCCTAGGTTGCGAGCATGTGAGACTGGGGAAATTGTTGCCTTATCGTTCTCAATTTGGAGCGGAGGTGTGGGTGATGTGCTGTTTTTTCTGTCTAGGATAACTATTTCTGTCTTTTCGATGTTTATAATGAGTTTCAAATTGGTTAGTAGCTGTTTGATTTCAGTGAGATACATGGCTGTTTTTTTGTATGTTTCCTCCAATGTATTGTGTATTGGGATTAATATTTGAATGTCATCTGCGTATAGGAAGTGGGACAGACCAAGGCTCGCTAGAAAGTGACATATTGGGAGGAGGTAAATATTGAAGAGTGTTGCAGATAATGCTGATCCTTGGGGAACTCCTGTGTTAAGGTTAATTTTCTTTGAGAGGGTACTGTTGATTTATACTTGGGTTGTGATTTATACTTGGGAGCATCTGTGTGATAGGTAGGATGAAAACCATTGTAGAGTTTTTCCAGTTACTCCTATTTCGGTTAGGCGGTCGAGAAGGATTGAGTGGTTTATTGTGTCAAATGCTGCGGATAGATCTAGGAGGATCAGCAGGTAACTTTGGCCATTATCAAATCCTCTGAGCACGGTGTCATTTAGTAAGAGGAGTAGTGTTTCGGTGCTTAGGTTTTTGCTGAAACCAAATTGTGTAGGGTATAGGATGTTGTTTCTTTCTAGGTGGTCGGTGAGCTGGGACTGGACAATTTTTTCAATGATTTTGGCAATGAATGGTAGGTTGGATATGGGGCGGTAGTTTAGTGGGTTGTCCGGGTCTAGGTTGTTCTTTTTTATTATGGGTTTGATTATTGCTGACTTTAAACATTCAGGGTAGTTACCTTCTGTGAGGGATAGGTTGAAATGCTGGTTATCGTTTTGTTTAGTGAGGTTTCAATTGTTTGATTGTTGGTATGGGAATGCTGTCGATGGTGTGGTTTGCTGGGTTCATTTTTTTTGATGATTGTTTGGACTTCCAGTGAGGAGGCTGGGTCAAAGTAGGACCAGCTAATTGTTTGTTTAGGTTGCATTTTTATGTTTTGAGAGTTTACATTGAGATTGATATTGATTAGATTCTTGATTTTTTCGCTAAAGAAGTCTGCAAATTTGTTGCTATTGTTCTTGGTTAGTGGTGTTTTCAGGTCATGTGAGGATTTAGTGAGGTTTTGTACAATGGAGAATAGCATTCTGGGGTTATATTGGAATTTATTTATTTTGTTCGTGTAAAATTCTCTCTTTGCAGTGTGGATAAGTTTTTTGTAGTGGGCTAGTTGCATTCGATAGGTTGTGAGAAGTTGGGTTGTTTTGTCCTTCCGCCAGGCTCTTTTTTTCTGAGTTCGCGTTTGGCCAATCTTATGTTGTCATTGTACCATTGATTCTGATGTTTGGGGTTTTTTATTGTCTTTTTGATTGTGGGGTTTAAGTTATCTGAAATAGATTTAGTAATGTTGAGCCAGGAGGTTACGGCTGAATCGGAGCTGGTTAGGTCTATGTCTGTGAGTTCTAGTTGTAGTTTTTGTTGAAGTGCTTCAATATTGAACGGAGGTCGGTATGTGATTGTGGTCAGGTTGTTTTCTTCCATTGTGAGTTTAGAGTTGGATGTCAGGAAAGACTGAATTAGAAAGTGATCTGACCAGGAGATACTACTCTTTATTTTCTGTTTTTTAACCAACTTGCAATCCACAAAAGGACATTGCCTCCTATCCCATGACTTTTTAGTTCCAAATATACCACATCTACCAGTTTGCCTTTGTCCACGTTTATTCACCCCTTCAAAAAAAATGTAGGAGATTTGTGAGGCAAGACTTCCCTTGGGTAAATCCATGTTGGCTGTGTCCCATCAAACCATGTCTATCTAAATGTTTTGTGATTTTATTCTTTATAACAGTTTCCACAATTTTTCCCGGCACTGAAGTCAGGCTCAATGGTCTATAGTTTCCCGGATCACCTCTGGATCCCTTTTTAAATATAGGGGTTACATTGGCCATCTTCTAATCTTCAGGTACATCAGATGATTTTAATGATAGATTACAAATTAATTGAAATAAGTTTGAAATTTCATTTTTTAGCTCTTTCACAACCCTGGAGTATCTAGCATCCAATAAAGGTGATTTACTACTCTTCAATTTGTCAATCAGGCCTACCACATCTTACAGGTTCACCATGATCGGATTCAGTTGATCTGAATCATCACCCATGAAAACCTTCTATGGAACAGGTATCTCTCCAACATCCTCTTCAGTAAACACCGAAGCAAAGAAATAGTTTAATCTTTCCACGATGGCCTTATCTTCTCTATGTGCCCCTTTAACCCCTTGATCATCCGACTCCCTTGCAGGTTTTCTGCTTTGGATATATTTTTTAAAGTTTTTATTGTGAGTTTTTGCCTCTATGGCCAAATTCTTTGCAAATTCTCTCTTAAACTGTCTTATCAGTGTCTTACATTTAACCTGCCAATGCTTATGCTTTATCCTATTTTCTTCTGATGGATCCTTCTTCCAGTTTTTGAATGAAAATCTTTTGGCTAAAATAGCCTCTTTCACCTAACATTTTAACCATGCCAATAATCATTTTGCCTTCTTTCCACCTTTCTTAATGCTTGGAATACATCTGGTCTGTGGTTCTAGGATGGTATTTTTTAAAAATGTCCATGCCTGTTGCATCCTTTTTACCTTTTTAGCTGCACCTTTCTGTTTTTTTCTAACTATTTTTCTCATTTTATCAAAGTTTCCCTTTTGAAAGTTTAGCACGAGAGCAGTGGATTTACTTACAGTCCCCCTTCCAGTCATTAATTCAAAGTTGATCATATTATGATCACTATTGCCAAGCAGCCCCACAACCGTTACCTCTCTTACCAAATCCTGCACTCCACCGAGAATTAGATCTAAAATTGCTCCCTCTCTTGTTGGTTCCTGAGCAACTGCTCCATAAAACTCTCTTTTATTCCATCCAGGAACTTTATCTCTAGCATGCCCTGATGTTTCACTTATCCAGTCAATACTGGGGTATTGAAATCTCCCATTATTACTCACTACCAGTTTGGTTAGCTTCCCTAATTTCCCTTAGAATTAGTGTCCACCATTTTGGCCAGATGGATGGTAGTATATTCCTATCACTACTCACTTTCCCAACACACAAGGGATTTCTACCCATAACAATTTGATTGTGCATTTAGTCTGATGCAGGATCTTTATCCTGTTGGACTCTATGCCATCCTGGACATAAAGCGCCACCCTGCTACCAAGTTGCTCCTCTCTGTCATTGCAATATAATTTGTTCCCCGGTATAGTACTGTCCCATTGGTTATCCTCTTTCCACCATGTCTCTGAGATGCCAATTAAGTCTATGTCATCATTCCCTGTTATACACTCTAATTCTCCCATCTTACTTCTTAGGCTTCTGGCATTAGCATACGAACATTTCAAAGTGTGGTTTTGTTTGTATTTGCATTCTGTTTTTGAGTTGACAGGGATAAATTGGAATCTTTTAACTCAGATGAGTTTTTAATTATAGGCACTTGAACTACTTTTCTTATTATTGGAACCTCTCTGTTGGGATGCCCTAACTCTGTTTCATTATCCTTTGAAAATACCTCCCTCCGAACCAGGCGCTGCTGAGCAACTGTCTGCTTTCCCCTTTGTTCTAGTTTAAAAGCTGCTCTCTCTTATTTTTAAAGGTTAGCGCCAGCACCCTAGTTCCACCCTGGTTAAGCTGGAGCCCATGCCTTCATAAAAGACTTCCCCCTTCCCCAAAAGGTTCCCCAGTTCCTTACAAAACTGAATCCCTCTTCCTTGCACCATCGTCTCATGAAACGCATTGAGACTCCGGAGCTCTGCTTGCCTCTGGGGACCTGCACGTGGAACAGGGAGCATTTCAGAGAATGCTACCCTGGAGGTTCTGGATTTCAGTTTTCTACCTAAGGGCCTAAATTTGGCTTCCAGAACCCCCTCCCTCATTTTCCTATGTTGTTGGTATCCACATGTACCACAACAGCCAGTTCCTCCTCAGCACTGTCTAAAATCCTATCTAGATGATCATTGCGATCTGCCACCTTCTCACCAGGTAGGCATTTACTAGGTGATCGTCACGCTCACCAGCCACTCATCTGTCTACATTCCTAATAATCGAATCACCAACTATGATGGCCAACCTAACCTTTCCCTCCTTGGCAGTAGCCCTGAGAGATACAACCTCGGTGCGAGAGGAACATCCTCGGTGCAAAAGGATATAAGTGAGATAAAAAGTAATTTACTGGCAACAGTAAGATGAAATGTACTGTCAAATAACTTATAGTAATGATTCAATTATATTTACTTGTCTGAGTTGACATAGAAATTCCATGTTGAGGTTACTGGGAAGCAGGGAGGCTAATCATACAAAGCATGGCCCAGAACCATATGGGCAGACAGTTTAGCTATTGCCACAAAGATCTCAATAGTTGCATTTTTGCTTCTTGTATTAATGGCCTCTGTTAGAAAAGAATCAGTTGCTTCCAAGTCATCACTGTAGAGGTGAAGTACTCCAAAACTTCAAACAGCATTTGGAACATTCAAAAGACCAGAAGCCATTTCACAACTAGAATGACCAAACAGGCTGGATCACTAAGGACAGTCAGGTCCTCTTCTTATCATGCTTTGGATTTTTTGCTGTTTCTTTTGTGTTTTGATATTTATTTATTTATTTATTTAAAATCTTTTCTATACCGTCGTTTAGTAGAATACCGTCACAACGGTTCACATATAGGCACATATAGTACATTGTATATGCAACTGTTCCTATTATTAGTAATGGAGGTGCCTGATGATCTCGGTAACATCAATTATTCTTCCTTGCTAAATATGCTAGAATTATGTTGTCTTACTTTTAAACTGAGCAAAGCAAGGGCCTCATTTACTAAGCATTTTGGGAGAAATGTCTTAGTAAATCAGATCACAAGTTTGCATACTGTAAATGGGGTTGTTTGTACACAGTAGGATAAATTAGCACAACATGTGGGTGATGTCATCCGAAAGCAGCAAATGGACCTTTGAGCCCCTCAGTCAATTGTAGAGCTTAGCTTTAGCTAGGCAGTTGACACTCCAGGAAGGTGGGAAGGTATTAAGCATGGCTAATTCATCCTGCTGTCTATGGAGAACCCCATTTAGGGTAAGCAAACTTGCTTTCTATGTTGACAAGCAGGGCTGAATTAAATGTGTGGCAGAGCACTTTTGAAAAAGCAAACTTGTACCACCACCCCTCTCCAAGGAGAGTGGACTACTAGGTGAACAGGCTGCACAAAACTACTTGTCCAAAGTTACTATTCCTTCTGGAGAGATTGTCCAGACATTAATGGTATGTAAAGGTGTGAACTGACAACTAAGTTGCAGCTTTGCAGATGTCTTCAATGGACACATCTCTAAGGTAAAAATCTGAGGTAGCCATGGCTCTTACTTGATGAGCCTCAATAAAGTCTGTTATCTAGAGTCTAGCCAAATATAGCAATGCCAAGAAAAGCCAAAACTACTTTTGCCAGAAACCTATGGTGAGTGCGGAGCACCACTCTGTTATGGAAAAACTGTAGGTAGGAAGAGTAATGAACCTATGCCTGTAGTTCACTGACTCTTCTAGTCAGGTGAGGGAATTTAAGGTAGCTGGCTAACTGTTTATAGGGCAGCTTCATTAGTTGTGCCAAGATGACATTGAGATCCCATGGCACATATAGCTTGGTAATTGAGGCCTTGTATTCTACAAGCTTCTCATGAATTTCAAAACCAGAGGATGTATGGAGATCTGTTTACCATCCACCTGAGTGTGGTAAGCTGCAATGGCATGGAGATGCACCTTGATCAATGACATACTGAGACCTGACGAGGAAAGGGAGAATAAGTACTGATGAAGATCCTTTGGAGTGCAGGTGAATGGATTCAGGGAGCCTGCCTGACACCAAGATAAAAAACACTTCCATTTAAAACTGTACACTCTTCTGGTAGAAGTCTTCCTGGCCAAAATCAGAATATCCTCACCTCCTTGGAGAGTGCCAGTGATGAGACTATTTAGCTTTCAACATTCATGTTGTCAAGTTAAGGAAGAAGAGGTTCAGATGACATAGATGACTTTCCTCTTAAGTAGAGCTGGCTCGGATCCCAAAGGGTTTGGTGTGCAGACTGACAACCTCACATGGTAACAGAACAACACTTGCCTGGGCCATACTGAAGGAATGAGGATAAGGAGTTTGAGAAATTTCTATACCATTCTCACTACCAACAGAAGTGGAGGAAATACATTCATCGGATCTGCATCCCACTTAAGTTGAAAAGCATCTGGAGCACATCTGAACTTGTTTCTAAGAAGGAAGCAAACATTTTTTACTTTCCTGTTTTCTGATACAAACAAGTCAGTTGATAAGTGGCTCCAGAAGTTGAATAATCTACATGCTACCCTTCGGTCTGGAGACCATTCAAGGAGGCAAAAAATTCTGCTGAGACAATCTGTCAACATGTTGGAGATCCTGGGAAGGTAAACTGCTTTGAGAAAGGCTCTGTGGCTATCAGCCCACTCCCAAATTCTTAGAGATTCTTGGCAGAGGGTCTATCACCCTGAGCCCCTTGCTTGTTCACACAGAATGTCACTACTTAGTTGTTGGTTTGGATCAAAATTCTCTTTCCCCAAAGGAGATGTGAGAAAACTCTCAATGCATGTCTGATGGCTTGTAGCTCCAGGAAGCTGATTTGAAAGAGATGTTCCATCACCAACCACCTCTTTTCTGTTTGAAAGAAGCCCATGTATGTGCCCCATGCCCTGGTGAACACATCTATTCCCAGCGTTACCTGATGAGGTAGAAATCAAAGAGGAGCTCTTATCTCCAGGGCCTTTGGATCATTCCACCAGAGAAGAGACACTGCATCTCCACCATAACCATCACAGGGTGCAACAATGGCTGAATAAATTGATCCCATTAGGTACGGAGACCCCACTGGCAAATTCTCATGTTGAGGCAGGTCATAGGGACCACATACACTGCTGCCACCATATGTGCAAGGACTACCAGGGCTTTTTGGGCTGGGTCCTGATGCCACTGTAATAAGTTCTGGATCAAGGTTTGAAGGCAGAATGCCCAATCCATTAAGAGAACTATGTTGTCCTCTAGAGAATCTATCCATGTCTCTATGAACTTGATTCTTTGGGCAGGAGAAAGGTTCAATTTGGAAAAGTTGATTATTAACCTTAGCAACTGAAGGAGCTGGATTTTCTTCTGCTAGGCGCCCATCATCACTGCTTTGGAATATCCTGTCACTAGCCAGTTGTTCAGGTAAAGAAAAGCACAAATTAATTGGTGATGAAGGTCTGCCACCACTACTGCCAGGCATTTTGTGAAGACCCTCGGTGGCAGCTGAGAGCCCAAAGAGAAGAACTTTGTATTGGTAGTGAGAATAATCCATCAAGAATCTGAAGTACTTACAATGAAATTGATGAATGGGTTTGTGAGCATTCACATCTTTCAGATCCAGGGAACACATCCAGTCCCCAATTTACATGAAGGGCAGGATAGTATGGAGAGAGTTCATTTTGAACTTCTCCCATAACAGAATCTTGTTCAGTCTTTATAAATCCACGATGGTTCTCAATCCATCTGACTGCTTAGGGATAAAGAAATAGTGGTAGAAGATCTCCTTACCCAGTTCTTTGAGAGGGACAGGTTCTATTGCTTGCTGACTGAGAAGCAATTCCATTCAAGATAGAGCTGAGTCAAATGTGTCAGATCCAGATTGAAAGCTAAACATTGGTGCAGTGTTGGAGGATGAGAAAATCACAAATGGTAACCAGATCCCACAATTTTTAGGACCCAATGGTCCTTGGTGATCTTCTGCCACACTTTTAGCAACAGGTGAATCCTCCCCCTTATCAGAGAGATCGTGGCCTAAGGCTCAAGTCTCATTAAAAACTAGGCACAGATTTAAGCTGGGCCTGTGTGGCATCTTTGGCTGACATCTATCACGTGGAAATTGGTGGAAGGAGCGCCTCTTAAAAAAAGGAGCTTTTAAAAGTGAAGTAAGGACATCTAGAGAAAGATGACTAGTTCCCATTGATAGGGACTGAATGGTGGCACGTTGGTCCTTAATCTGGGCAACTGTTTCCCTAAACTTGTCCCCGAAGAGATTGTCCCCCAAACAAGAGATGTCAACTAACTTATCCTGAAAATCATCACACAAGCTCTCTACCAAGCCATCTGGTGTGCACCAATGGCTGTCACAGAAGATCTTGCTGGGGTATTGAACAATTCAAACACTGATCGAAGAAGATGTCATTCACATTCACACATTCAGAAAGGCCCCTGCTCTCTGTCAAGTGACTCTACCAGAGGCTTCAGTTTGTCAATGAAGTTATGTAAGTACTGTACCATATATAAATGGTGGCCACAATGCAGGCATTGAACATTGAGCTCTTAAAGACCTTCTTCACAAAACTATCCAACAATCTAGGCCCTTACCCAGAAGAGTGTTAGATAAGATTCTAGTCTTTTTAGCTCATTTTAGTACTGACTATACTACTATTGACTGGTGTGGTAGCTGGACTACTCCAAACCCCAGAACCTATTGCACTGTATTTCACATTCAATTTTCTGGCTACTGGGGGATAGAAGGATGGACTTTCCTACATTCTAGTTTGCAAATCCTGCAGAATGAAATTAACCAGAATCACTGCACATTCCGAAGACATTTCCAGAATCTGTAGCCCAAAAACCTTGGTTGGGTATCTTTGTTCTTAAGGAAATTTATTCCTATCACCTTGGCCAGCTTGTCCAGGAATTTAGAGTATAAGAAGTCTTCTGATAGAGAAGAATGTTTTGGCAGATCAGGTAGGGGGTCTGAGGGAATTTCCATAGACCTTTTCTCAGAGTCGTGAGGCAAAGGGACCCTAAACCACAATGCCCAATGAAAATGAAGGCAATTGAGGCAGGGTCCTCAGTCATCTTGGAAAGGAATATTCTCAGGGAATGCTCCAGATGCTCATGTACTGTGCTCCCTCCTTAGACTGGATAGATTCCTCCACAGAAAGGGATGATTAATATCCCTCTACAAGGACATCTGATGTAAGTTCCTAAGGAACAGAGGCAAGAAGGACTCCCTCTTGAGGGAACAAATCCGATATTCTGAACAGGAGAAGTTGAAGAGTGCCATCCTATTTACTTGCTGACAGCAAGGCAAAGAAAGTCTTCACTAACTCAGCTATCTGGCCTATGGGCTGTTGTGTCCTCTGACCCAGAATTGGGGAAGAGGCATTCTCCTCTGATACCAGTAGGAAGCCATCCTCCAGTGAATTTCCTACTGGACTCCAGGAGGGGGCTCCCTCCTGAGTTAACTACACTGATGGTCACATAGAGACCAGAGGCACAACAGAGTATATCAGATCTGGAGTCTCCACATGAGGTCTATGATTGAAGAGGTAGAAGGACATCAATATACAGGAAGATAAATGTAATGATTCACCTCCAGGACCATCCAAAGACTGTTCCTGCCCCAAATGTGTTGAGTTCACCAATGGGGCTGGATGCCAGTGCACTGATTGCACCAGGATGTGGAGCACTGATGGCACTGAAAAGTGCATCATCAATGGTGCCAAGGCTGGATGTGTGAATGAAGCAGATGGCTTAGTCGATCAAATCGAGGTCTGATGTGCTAACTGGTATGCAGGAGCTGATGCCTCAATGGTGCTGAGACTCAGCATGTCAATGCTGTCGAAGCCCAATGCATTGATGACACCAAGTCTGGTGTGTCAATGGTGCTGGGTGCATCAATGGGGCTGAGGCCCAATGCATAGATTGGCTGAGGCCCAATGCAATACAAGCTTTGGTGCCAACTAAAGCTTCGGTGTTGACATAAACTTTGGCGCTGACTGCATTGCCGGCTCCAACACGTGCATCGAGGGTTCATAGACGCTTACTGTCAACGCTTTTGCGTCTTACCCGACCCCTGCATTACAGCAGTTCCAAGAACCGGCATCATAGATGGGGAAGCTTTGCTCTAAGAGCTCCTGCTCGACTAGGCATGTAAGGAGCACGAGAAAGCTCTGCTCATAGAGCAGGAATGACTCCAGCTTTTCACCTACAAAGTTATTCCATCTTCCAGGTAGGGTTGTCAATTGGCTCCAGATTTTCAGGATAGGATGATCCAGTCCTGGTTGTACTCCCCTCGATGCAGGTTCTTATAGTCTTGCTTTTCTTAGGGAATGCAATAGGGAAATCACAATAAATCCCAACATGCAATGGGGTAAAACTAGGACTAGATTAAGCTGTCCTGAAAATCTGGAGACAGTTGACAACCCTGCTTCCAGGTCCTGTTACTCTGGGATCTTGGTGACATTTGATCATAGTCCTAGCAGTTGGCTGAGTCATGGTCTGGCCCTTTGTAACAAATGTCATGGCCATCAGTGACAGACACCTCGTGGCTCCAAAATAGCCCTTGAAGCCACTGGAGGTGGCCTTCTTGGAGTCAAACTTTTTTTTTAAGTTACACTGAAAAGTGCTCTTGAGGAGCTGCCGAGGCAGCAAAGCAACTCAAAATGAGTTTGAAAGGAAAAAAGTTAAGAAGTACAAATTACATTTGTGCAGAAGCTCGGACAAAACAAGACTGAGGGTCTCATGTGGTAGCATGCGTGGGATTTCCTGTGCATGTTCAGTAGATTAAAAGCGCTAATGAGCTCAGAGAGATGGGTTCGTGTGGAGCCGTTGGATGATGTCACATACTTATCATATCTAATTCAGCCTTGCTTGTTGACAGAGAAACATAACTACAAATTTTGGCATACTTTGTGATTGTGGTTATTAAAAAAAAAAAAAAACAAAACTGAAACACAGGATTAGACTAGCCTGTCCCTAAGGATAGGCATTCTTAGGAGCAAGGATACTTACGAACTGTTGTTTGGTTTAAAAAGTAGGTGCAGGTAACACCTTCTGCTTTGCTGCCCAGTAACAAGCCATTTCCTCTCAGGACAACATGAAATTCCTCTGCATAAAATAAAAATAATAATAATAGTCAGAGCTAGGTAAAATAATGACTGGACAGCTCCCATCCCCAACACCTCTCAGATCTGCAGAAACCAAGGAGGCTTAAGGAGGCAGTGAAGCCTCGTTTTCAGCAAAGCTACAGCCATGACTCTTCCACAGAACAGATCTGGAATCACACAGGGTCCATGCACTTCACAAGCAAAACAAGTAAGAAGGAAAAGGGCCCTGATTTATCAAGCTTTTGTTTTTCATAGATACTAAAGGGATTCCGGGGGGTGGGTTTGAAGCCTTAGTGAATCATGCCCTAAGTAGAACATACCTAGAATAATTCCATTTCAGCGCAGGGAAACAACACACAATTACCATATCTTAAAAAGGTTACTCTGATATTTAGAAACTAAGACCCAACTGCACTAGAAAGTAACTTGGGCAGACCTCCATTCCATATATGCCACCATGCTCTGTTTCTAGTCGTCTGCATTTAAAGGTTAGGTGGAAATATCAGCACATAAGGAATGGCACTAAAGACAGACACAGAAATCTGTGGTAAATAAACAGCAATTGTAATGTTATTGGTGTCTCTCACAAAATATACTTAAAGAAAATTTTAAATCATTATAAAAAATGTGTCCATTTTGCTCTGCTTAGTATAAAAGTTTAAAAAGCAATCTTTTCTGTTTTTAATTCCAATTCACATAAGGCTTATGGTTAACACATTTTACAGAAAAACCAAACACAACACATAAGGGTAAATTTTATTAAAACTTACGCCCGATTTTATAACATGTGCGCGCAAGCGCCCTACCCCCAGACTGCCCCTTTTGTAAAGCCCCGGGACTTTGACACGTGCCGGGGTTTTACTCGCATCGCCAGGCCTTTATAAAATAGGCCTGGCGCACGTAGTGCGTTTAAAATCCGGCCCAGATTGAATCATACAAAAGCCTAATTGTAAGTGCTCTACACTGTCAAAAGGGAGACTGAGATTAAAATCCAAATTTATGCACCTTCTCCTTGAGCTGCCTGGGGCACAGACTGGAACCAAAGTTATAGCTCTTGGGAGAATAATGTGCCACTAGGGTATTTACACTCTGGGGAGGACAATGGACACAGTGGCTGAATAAGCGCCTTCTGTCTCTAAGTACTTGCTTCTAGAACTCTTAAGTCAATATCTATAAGGTTGTTAGCTTTTTCTCTATAGAAGGCTGATTCCCTCATTCTAGGCCAAAACATTTGCTGGTTTCCTACATTCTCTCTCCTAAAACTTCTCTTGCATTGCTTTTTAGAATAACACTTCCTTATACCTGCGCATCTTCCTCCTAGGAGCTTTTAAATGTTGACAGTTTGGTCACCTGTCTAAAGAGCTCCACTGGAAATAATTCTGGAGAATGTTGCACTCAGCTCTCTACTGCTGTCCCATGTGTGTCTTGGAGCACAGGTGGGAAGGAATATTGGTATAAACAGAGGGATCTATGCAAGGCATTGCAGGATAGCACTTTGATGGCAAAAGAGGAAACATGGAATTATAGGTGAGAACTAAGCTGATGCAGTAAGCATAGTTCTCAAAAGCTAGTTACAGATGTATTGCACTATTCCAATAAAAAGGAATCACCTACAACTTATTTTTGCATAGGTGAGAACAAAAAAAACACTTTTTTACGGATTCTACTAACTTACTTTCTACACATACACTTGATGGGTCCACGCTCAAAACTTCGGTGCATGATTGCTTTAAAATCTGTTTGAAGAAAAAAGCAGAAAACAAAACAGAAATATCATTTGTAAATGCTACAGCAGAATCAATTATATTAAGGGCATCAGTGTGCAAACAATTATCAGGAAAGGCATGTTTCATCTTCTGCTTGCTCACGGTGAATAAAACATGCAAAGAAGCAGGCAATCAGTCACCTACTGGACACTGTGAAATCTGATCCAGTCCCTGGAAAAAAATGTGCTGTTACTGCCCTGCCCGCCCACTGGGACATCCACAGCACCTATGCTCAATTCAGAGATCAAAACTTGCTTCTGTCTTGCTCAGACTCTCCAAAATAGTCTTGACTGGGGGCAACAAGCCATGTTTGTTTGCATTCATTTAGAAAACACTAACACAGCAGTGAAAGTAGCACTCACAAAGTGATGCCAGCAAAAGTCAAAGGGACTTCACAGTGGTAGGACCACTATACAAAGTAGAGCGATGACAATGTGTCACTAGGCAGATAAAGCATAACAGAGGACATGAGAGGGAAAAAACAGATTAAAAAAAAAAACCCAAAACAAAACAGGGGATGGAGTGGAGCACACAGGACAGGGAATGGGGGGGGGGGGGAGGGGAAGGAGAGCTGGTTCCATCAGGAGGAGCAGAAGAAGGAAGAAGCAGCAGAACTGGAGGAATGTGCAAGATGGGGAGAAACAGTCCAAAAAATGCAGGGTTTGTGACTGGAAAGAGCAAAGTGAACACAATGATAGATAAGGAAAGCAACGGCTTAGGGTAGTTGTTTCCGACTCAGTCATCATGACCCTGCCTGGCCAGTCGGGTTTTCAGGATATCCACAATGAATATGCACAAGAGAGATTTGTAAGTGGATGAAAATAGAGAAGGAAACTTTTAAAACCAGCCTGCGGGTGCACATGTGCACGCGTTCATTGGCCCACACCCGGGGACGCAGCTATTTTATATAATAGGCACGTATATGCGTACATTTTATAAAACAGGCTGGTCGTGCACACAGGTGTGATGAATTTTAAGTGGGCACGTGCATGTGCACTCAAATCTTGCTACTACCAGGCAAGTGGAGGAATTTTAAAAGGGGACGTGCGCTGACGCCATTGCCAGTTTTCCCAGTTCGCCCAGTTAAGGAAGAGGACTTCCAAACCCCCTTGGTTTAACAGTCTTCCTTCCCTACTGTTAGCCCTGACCCTTAAAAACCTACTGATCTGCCTAGATTTTTTTTTATCACTTATATGTCATTCACGGCAGAAGTAGAGTTAGATGGCAGAGAACCATGGTACGCGGCAGTGTGCGTAAGTATTTACGTGTAAATTTCAGGTTAAAAATCCCATAACGCCCATGTCCCACCCACTCCCTGGCCCTTTTTTCACAAATACCGAAATGTGCATGCAGTGGCTTTTAAAATCCGCTTGGCGCTCATAGGCCTGACATATTCATGCATCTTCTGATTGATGCACGCATCGGGCCTTTAAATTTCACTTTAAACAGACTAGTCTCAAGGACCAGCTTAAAAACCACTGACTTACAGACCAGAAAAGGCAAAAATTAGGATTTTGCACTGAGTCCCTAACTGAACTGCAAATCATATCAACAGAGTGTTCTTGTGCCTAAGTGAAACAGGGAAAGCAAGTGATGAGCTAAATTTTGGAGTTAGGGATGGATTTAAAAAAAACAAGGAGAAGTATAATGCAATGGCTAAACCTGGCGCGTACTAGTACTTGTAAATTACCTAAAATGGTAAATGTCTCTTATCACAAAGACAGCTAGCTGCAAGGAAACCCATGACGGAAACATTTCTAGGACAGAAGTAATAAAGAACAGAGATGTGCAGTTGAAGGTGACATCTCAGAAGGTCACAAGGACATTGCCACTGAGATCAGACCAATGATTCTGGCATCCACCTGCTTTAATCTGCCACCAGGAAGGTAAAGGTTACAGCAGAGTTTTTCAAACTTGGAAGTGGGCCCCATGCATGCAATTAAAAAAAATATATCTAATTTTACCATTTTTGGAGTTGGGGGGAGGAACTATAAATATTACAGAGAAGAAAAAAGGTGGCAATGCCCAAAAGGTTTGATAAACTGTGAGTTACAAAGTATCCTCATAGTCTGCTCTGTCCAAGCAGATCACCCCTTTGATTCTTATCCTCAACTGTGCCTGCCACACTAGCTGATGTGTGTGTGCACATTATGTTCTAGAAATTCCACTGATCACAACGGACTGAGGTCACTTAAGTTCTTCTAAGTGTAAAAAATGTCAGTGTTCAACTATAGTACTCCTGAGAGGGTAACAGACTATTCAGGAAGAACAGAAAACATCTGGGTCTAGAAGGAAAAAAAATCAAACAATAATACACTGAAGAGTGCATATAGCTAGACTGCTGGCCAGTAAAAATCAGGGATCAGATATGGGTGCCCAGAGCTCTCATAGAGCCAGATGTACTAAAGGGTTTTCCCCAATTTATGGCTATGGAAAAAAATGCTTAGGGCATCTGGCCCATTGGCAACCCAATTAAAATGAATGTGGCTGTCCAGGGGCTTACGGCTTTTGGCACGCCACGTTGTACAGTACAGATTTTATTGAACTAGTGATGTGATAGTTAACGAGTAGGCAGCTGGCAATACATCTTAAGCTGTTTGGCAAGGAGCTGGCGACGCACCGACAGCAGGATTTGGCCAAACTGTAAATACGAAAGTGCAGCAATTCACAAAATGTGAGGTGTTCTCAGATGTTTAACAGTGAAGATACCCCATAGGTAAAACAGACAAATTCAGAAATCGTGGGGAATTTTGCAATTTTGCTCCAGGCCAAAAAAGATGGCATCTAGTTAATCCCCCTTCAATGCAATGAAGCAAGCACAGAGAATCCCTTAGTCAAAAAAGAAAAGAAAAAAAAAAAAAAGGCGAAGAGACAGCAGAAACACGATCTACTCACGGGCTATATGTACAACGAAATGCACAGCATTATATACTGGTGAACTACAGTCCTTCTTGCCACATTCAGGGCCTCTGTGCCAAGCACTGCAGTACCTTTGCCTGCTTCAAGATCTCAGGCCCAGAGGACTGCTTATACAATCATGCATCCGCTGCAGAAACTCATCACACAGTCCACATTTTCCATCAAAGCAAGAGTGCAAACAAACTACCCAAAAAAACGGATTCCCCCATTCTCCGCGCATCCCAATAGAATCTTACTTCTTCTACATAACCCCTAAAAAAAAAATTAGTTTTCTTCTACCACAAGGTCCACAGGTCCCAGTACACTGTAAATTGTAGTTCTTTAAAAACTAAATTCTCCATTTCTTTTCTTTAAATTGTAGAAAAGAAGTACAATGTCAGCCTGCCAAAACTTTAACAAAGAGCTTCTCGCCCCGGCTAGGTTTCCTTTGTTATTGTACGCCGCCTCGGGCAGTGTGGATTGAAATGAGGATTCTAAGTATTTTAAATACGTAAGTGTTGATTTCACAAAACTATACTTGGCACCATTATCTCCCAAGTTCACATCTGTTTGAAGCCACCGTTTTATTTTAATGGTACTTTGATACCTAGTACACAAGGAAACCCTTTGACAGTGGCAGAAAATTTAGGGCAGTCATCATAATCTCACCCACTTTTAACTACACGGGTCTTAGGTGGGATTTCTGAGCACAATCCAGGATCATGTTTTTTTTTTTTTCCCGCTCATCTCTGGTAAGCGGATTAGAGGTCCATATTTGAAAGTATTTAGCTGGCTAACTCAGAAGTTAGCTGGCTAGATGAATATTTTGGCACTTATCTGGCGAAATTCTAGCCAATTAACAAAACAGCCAGCTAGAATTTAGCCGGCTAAATTAGGGGTGTTCCGAGGACGTAACTGGGAGGAGTTGAGTTAGCCGGTTAAGTATTGGATTCACTAAAGGGTGGTATTTGAAAAGGTCATGCGCATAAAATTAGGCCTTTACGTGCGTGGCTGGGCCTAGCGCGCACCGAGGCTATTTTCAAAAAGGCCCGGCCATGCGCATAAGCGTGGGCCTTTCTGAAGGGGATAGTCCGTGGGGCGTTTTCTGGGTGGGGTGGGGCTAGAAGTGCCCGGTACAGCAGCCATTTACCACTGTGCCGGCGCGCGCAACTTGCTCCTGCTCTTTTGCAGAGCAATAGGTTGGTTAAAAAATATTAGGGGTAGTTGAGATAGGGAAAGGGGGAGGGCAGGACAGGAGAAAGGGAAGGGAGGTTAAGGTAGGGGGTTGGGAAGTTCCCTCCCAGTCTGCTCCTTAATTGGAGCAGACTGGGAGGGAACTGGGGAAGGTCCCGATGCGTCACAGCGCATATTTGCAAATTTATATCCCACATTGAGCGCGCCGACCTGAAATTTTATAACATGTGCGCACCAGCGCGTGCATGTTATAAAATCATGCGTCCATGTTGCGCACCGGGTAGCGCGCACAGATGGACGTGTGCACGTACGTTTTGAAAATCTACCCCTAAGGATTTTCCCATAGACACAAAATGGGAGGAAAGCCTTAATGAATCTGGCCCTAAGTTAGCCAGCTAGCTCCAATATTCAGAGTTAGCCGGATAATTTAGATGGCTAAGTCTGGTTGGGCCAAAGACCTGTCCTAAATTTAGCCAGATAAAGTTAGCCAGCTATATTCAATAGTGTGGCTGTACTACTGAATTATATCTCCAAAGTTAGCCAGATAAGTTTATCTGGCTAACTCTTCTATCCGAACTGTGTCTGAATATGACCTCTTAAGTGATACTTGGTCAGTTTTACTCAGAAAGGAAAGAAACAATATCCAGAAAGGGTGTCTGAACTCAAAAGAATTTACAAAAGGACCAGTGGATACAGGCAGGCTTGGTGGCACAGTTCGGTTTGATCCCTGCGTCAGCAATTCAGCACCATGGAGGCAGTGCTCATGGTCCCCCATTAAGGGCCGGATTCAGAGCCCATGATACCGGGTTCCAGAAGGTGCCCTGGTGCACGGCCCACAGCTTCAGGACCATGCCTGCAATGACCAAGCCAGGAAGTAGTGAATGAAGGCTCATGGCAACAGGTTCCAATTAGCCGGAAGGAAAAGAAAAAAGGAGGAACTACCGGGGTCAAAATTTTTAAATGGCTGTGGATCTTCATAATATGCACTTTATGCTCCCTGTACATCTTCTGTCACTTGTTTTGAGGTCAAACACCCTTCCTGGAACTTGTTTTGTCCATGCTAGGAATTTACTGGTATGGGTTACTTCATCCTTTTTTTTTTTTTTCCTTACTGCACAGATATAATTACTCACCATGTGGATTTATGAAACACTTGACAGAATATGGCAGGTAAAGTCGTAATCAAAACCATTTTTAGATTCTGCTGTTAATAGATTTTTTTCTACCAGGGTCTGCTTGGCGCCTGGCTTTTTTCTGTACTGTAAATTACTGTCCAGAAACTCACTGTATGTCCTACAATAGTTTATTTTTATGAACAGGAAGCAGGTCTCCAGTCACTGGCAAATGTCTTTAAGTGTACAAGCCACGATGAGTCAACGACCCTATGTCAGCTAAAGAGTAGCCTATTGTACACTATGCAGCTTACGGGGTATGTCCGAGGGCTCACTCTGCTATAAACATGGGAAATGCTTCTTATTGTTAATACATCCAAAACATTTCCCTTCAGCAGTCAGCACCACAATCCCCATGTTTGTGTTTGACCATCTGTAGACCATAAACAAGCCCTTTCAACGGAACGAAGAAAATAAAGGCAACGCAATCCATCCCATTCCTGTCCTCCTCCTCATCTATTCCAAACGCACATGCACTTTTCACAGGACTTCCAGGGTCCAGGTCTATAACTGCACTTGTTTCTAGGCTTCTCGGTAACCTTCACTTAACTATCTACATTCCAAAAGCATATCAACCTTTCCAAAGTTAATACACTGACTGTATTTGACATCTAAAATTGTTCCCTTTTCACTTAAAACTATATTTGTGCTATTTGGGCCTGCAGAATCATAAGAATCCTTTCAAAACTTGGATACTTTAAAGGGTAAATGTTCAATAACCAAAAGCACACAGGTACATTACAGCGGACCCAAACCCAGCCAATTTTCAAATACAAGGTCCCTGCATATACCATGTTGGAAAATCAATTTGTCTTAGGAACGTGCTTTCTTTTTTTTCCGTTTCATATTGAGGATAACTTTCAAGCGACTGCGGGCGGCCGCGTACATGCATGTACGTGGCTGCACGGAATTTTATCGTAGTCTGACCTGGCTTTGCCTGTCACTGAAATGTTTCCCCATCTTTTCCATTAGGGAGGGGGCTTTTGGCATTTTGGGAGTCCTTCCCTTGCTCTAGCTCCACACTTTTTATGGGATGTGTCTTGGCAGGGCCAGTGCTTCCATTAGGCAAACTAGGTGGTCATCTTTTGGTGGTGGGGGGGGGGGGGGGAGGGGCAGAAAAATCCTATCAGCGGGAGGCCCAGAGGGGTTCTGTGCCAGAGCCAGTACCAGCAAAGAAGGACATGCTCTGCTCCAGCCACGGATTACAAGTAGTAAGCCCTCTGGGGATAAGGAAATATGGATAGTACACGAGTGTAATCCGCATTGAAGTGTCGCAAAAGGCAGAATATAAAATACAAAAATAGGAAGGAGCACTGAGCTGGAGCTGCCACCAGTAGGTAAGTCAGGGGATGAGGGTGCATGATCAAAGATTCGCCTACAGCGCCAAACATAATTGCACCGGCCCTGTGTCTGGGAATTATAAATGTCCTGGGGGGCATGCTGAGAGTAAGGAGCTGGGGGGCATGCATGAGAGTAAGGAGCTTGAGATCATCCCCGGGACTCAGGAAGGACATTTTCTGAGTACTGTATTGAAGATTTTTGGAGCTAGGATTTTTCTGAACCATTTACCTGAGAGAAGGACAAAACCCCGGTATTTCAAAGGGTTGTGTTCTGGATTTTTTATTTTATTTTTTTTTACCTTTGTGACCAGTTAATAACAGAGGTTGGAGATTGTTGAGTTTTTGTAGTTTTGGACCTTGAGATTTTTAAGATTTTTGGAAGAGACGGCATTGCTGTTTGAAACATCAATTTTTGACCAAGGGGTTTTGTCACCTTTTTTCCAGCTCTGGTCTATGCTGGAGCTACAAAGAAATTGTCCTAGTCTCCAAGGGGAAGGAATTTTGGAAATGGTGCAGGGGTAAGAAGAACATCTAGGAGGAGAATCATAGATAAAGAGACAACGGGTTTAACTTTGATTTTCCTGATGCAGTTTCTCATTTTTTCTATTCTAGCTTGGATTTTGATTTTCAAATTCAAGTAAACTGTTTTTGTTGAATACCATTGCTGGACTCTTGACTCTTTTTCCTTCCTGGAGGACTTCCCTGCCCAGTGACCAGACCAGTGGATTGGACTAAATGAAGACAACCACAGACATGACCACATCAAAGGCCCAGGAAGTTTCTCCCATGCTGGATGGACCCCAGCACTGTGGCTCCCTGGTTTCAGCCAGCAAGCCAACTGGTGGTCCCGCTACAATAGCATTTTATAACATGCACATATCCTATACATGCACATTGTAAAATTTGCACATGATTACCCCATGACATACGTGTGTATGTAGGCCAACATGTGAATGTATGCAATGCATCAAAACCATGTATTTCAATGCATTGAACGTGTGTACTTTACCCCTTATTGAAAATAAATACTTGCATAGATTATGTGAAAATAGGATACCTTGTCTGTCGACATCTCTTCATTACTTATGGTCACACTTGATGTAGAATTATTGTATACAAATATATCGCAAGATGAAGTAATGGAGATTGCGCACAAGCATTTCGAAGCACGTCCACGCCCTCAGAGAATACCATCCTCCTTTTTATATTCCCTATTACAGTTAGCCTTGACAAAAAATTTCTTCGCTTTTGAAGGCAGTTATCAACAAATCTGTGGTACCGCAATGGGTGCCACCATGGCCCCCAATCTTGCGAATCTCTACATGGCACATTTTGAGGACCAATGGATATACACCAACAATCCTTTTTCTCAAAATTTAGTGGCATGGAAACGCTACATTAACCACATTATTTTGTTGTGGTCTTATACATCAGATGCGTTATCACAGTTTCTAAGTTCGTTAAACGGACGCAATGTCCATTTACATTTTACAGGAGACGTACAACACCACAATATTCATTTTTTTTATATCAACATTATTAAGACTACACATGGCTTTGAAACCATGCTTTATAGGAAATCAGTATCAAGTAATACCTTTCTCCATTTCACAAGCGCTCACCCCCGCAGTCTGAAAGAAAACCTTCCAGTCAGTCAATTCCACTACCAACATCATGCTAAAGACTTATGTACGCATTTTCAAGCCCGAGGATATCCATCACGTTGTATTAAACGTGCTTACACCCGAGCTAGATTTGCTCAACGAGTCTGGCTACTGCTTCCACGGTCTGTTGACACCATTGAAAACCTTACCTGTGTCTTACCGTTTTCATCTATGAGTCAGATAAAAAAAAATATTATCTGTAATAACTGGCACATTTTACAGTTACATCAAGAATTCCAAGACACTCCCAGATTCACATATACCCGGGCTACCAATCTACAGGACCAGCTGGTACATTCCGACTCATCACAACAAATTAATGCCACTACTAAAGCCATTGGTTCTCATCAAGTCTGTGGTGCTTGTTCTGTCTGCCACATCATGATCAACAAGTCTGTAATCTTTTTTACAAGATTGAATTTCACTTGGACATTGAGACATCACACCAATTGTTCTACAACAGGCATTATTTATTTAATTCAGTGCCCTTGTAATCTCTGGTACATAGGCAAAACATCACGTTCCTTTAGAACTCGTTTAGTTGAACATCGCTCGTGAATCAACAAGAATCATCTATCTGCACCTCTGGTAGCAAATTACATAGCTAAAGCCCATTCTTTTGATTCTCTGAAAGCCTGCATCCTCAAGCAACTTCTGCCTTCTTGGCGCGGTGGCGATTTTAACATCAAACTGCTACAAGCGGAACAGTGGTGGATTCACAGATTGGATACCGTATACCCTTCTGGACTCAACACATCGCTGGATCTACATGTTTTTCTATAGATTGTCATTGAAGTTGTTTAGCTTCCTTCACCATAGCACCCGATGCGTCATGATGTCACAACATCATTCAGACGCGGGCTATTTAACAGACATGCTGGGTCCGTAAGCGGTCTCTGTCCCGGTTCCCGCGAATTTTTGAATCTTGGCGTCCTTCACATAAAGGTTTTGCTCTCCATCAACACTTCAGTAAAGTACAAAATATGATTATATCGCAAATGTCCCACTTTTGAAATGTGTTTTCTTTAAAACTTTCAGAGCTGTGATTTGATTTTCCCCTGAAGAAGCTGCATCCTTGCAGTGAAACACCAGCCGCTGTCGGGCGGGTTAAATTGTATTTATTCTGATGGGACCCAAAATAAATATGGGACACAGTATGCAAACATTTGCCAATTAATACTGTTATTTAAATATTCAACAAGGAGTTGAAAATCTGAAGGCCAGAAAAATTTATTTTTTTACTGTACTAATAGCCAAGAAAAAAATGGCACAAGTTCAGCTCAGAAGCTGTTTGAGACATACAATACCTTACATTTCGTACCTTACATATCACACCTATATAACTTGCAGTAAGCATCCACTGCATCGCTTTACTACCTTATAGTGTACATGTTTACCTTGCAATTAATTGTGTAAACTGCCTTACAGAAAAGATAAAATCAAATTAATACACTTTCAGCCTCCTCTCCTCTGGACACATGTAAAAAAGAAAAAGAAACTATGATGTCATAGCCTGCCACCAACTTCCTATGATGAGATATAGTTTGAGTGGGGATGTCACTTCAGTGTAGCAATGAAAATTTACAATTACAGCCTCACTGGTACATACAAGCACATCATGTCATGAGACAAGACCACAAAGTGGAAATGCATCAGACCATTTTACTATCATCCTAAAGCAACAAATTATTCTAAGCTTTAAGTGAGCTGAATCTTAGACATCCAGTGCAGGACAACTGACAAGTAGGATACATGCGTGACAGGGATGAAATACTTCTGAAATGAGTCTAATTTTTCCATTATAACATGAGATATGTTCTAGGAACAAATTTCTAATCAGTCATGAACTGTGCAGATGGTTTAGAATAACCTTCTTTACCATGAACTGTAACTTTTAAGCCAATTTTTCAGGTGCTACATTTTGTTGGTTCTGTAAGAAAGACATATGAAGTAGGGACCCCCAAAAAAGTATTATACAGTAAAATGTGTGTACATTTTATTGGGGATTTTTGAATGCCAATAGCCTTCAAAGTACATAAGATAAACTTGCAAGCATTTATGACCAATGCAGAGAGATGTGCAGCGCAAATGTTTTCAGTTCTGTTTTTTTTTTGTTTCAGGAGAGGGGTATTTCATTTTTTAGTTCAGCTCATTTAAATTCCCAAACCAAAGAAAATCCCTAAGTATCAAAGAAAGTCCCTAAACAATTTACATAAACTGGGGAGGCCCTCCAATGCCCTCTCCTATCATGTAAAATCAAACCCAGGGCCCAGTGGTGGTCTTCCCGGGCCCTTCCAAGTCTCACCCCGCCAGTAAAATCTGAGCCTGGGGCCTGGGCCTACCCATCTGGGCTGAGCTGGGCCCCAGCAGGGCCCTCCTGGGCCCCTTCCGGCCACCCAGAAACAAGCGCCAGGGCTGGGAACATCCCTCCCTTGCTCCCGCTGATCCCCCTTCCAATGGGCCAGGATAAAAAGGATGAAAAAGGTGGGAGTGAAGCTCATGTGCTCCTGCCCTGCCGCCTGGATATTTAAAAATGGCACTGGCAGCACACTAAAAAGAAGCGTTCCACTGTGGAGTCGGGGCAGGCGTAACGTTTACGCGCGGACCTATGATTTTTTAAAGTATACGCACAGTCGCACACATCAATGCGCACACATAAATGTGTGCACGCATGCAGCAGAAGGTTCCGCGTGTACCTGCTCGTTTTCAAGGCAGACTTACACATATGTCCAGTTTGAAAAGTCGGGCTAAAATCTACATATGCTTTGTACCTGCAAATTTTAGCCTTCCGCACACTACTGAAAATTACCCTTAGTAAGAATAAGCTAATCAGCAATAACATATATAAAGAGTTCTCTTTTAAATTCACCCCATGTTACCTTTGATAATCAGTCAAAATCCTCAATTTAACCTCATCTTTCACCACCTAGATTAATCCTCTTAAGCAATGGCTTGCTCTCTGAACTCAAAACCTCATATTTGCTTTTGTCGCATGCTTTGTCTGTCTGTAGTAACCAGATTGTAAGTCCCAAAGAGTATCTCCCAGCCTTATTCTGGAGCTGCTATTATGGATGTGCAGCCAAAAAAAAAATTTGTTTCAGTTTATTTTTTTATTTTCGGCAGGAGGTGTTTAAAGTGTTTTCAGTTTGGTTTGTTTCCTGAATCAAAACAATAAAGAGCCAAAAAAAAATTCAAAACCAGTCTTCTGGAGACCCGCTGATCCCCCTCCAGCTGTGACCGAAACCCCAGGTCGCTCAGAAAGCACTGGATAGGGTAGGAGAAATGGGGCATCGCTCCTGCCCTTTTGAATCACCTTGGAACAGGGGGCCAGAGAATCACAGGGGAACAGGGGGCCTAGCCCTGCCCATGCCGGATTTTTTTTAAGGGAAGAGGGGTTTAAGAGGGGGCCTGGCTAGGTTCAGCCAGGCAGGCCCAGACATATTTTACAGTGGGGAGGAGACTCTGAGGAGCCTGGCAGGCCTGGATGGGCCTAGCCTGGGCCCCATGGCTTCTGTTGGGGCAGAAGGGGGGATTGGATGGCACCCGGAAGTCATTTTTTAAAAATATTTTGTCGCCCCCCCCCCCCCCCCCGTCCCGCATACCCATGAAAATTAAAATATCCAAACATTTCCAGGTATGTGCTATTTTACCTATTCTGGTAAACCAAATACACATCCGTAGCTTCTATAAGTGCTTATTCCTGCTCCATTTTCTTCTCTACTATCTCCTCCCCTCCCCCTCTCTACTCAACATTTCACCCCCTACCATGTCCCACCAAGGCTATTCCCCTGTCAGCTAGTACACTTCATCCTATCACCTCATCTCTGCTCTCTGTCACACCTCTCTCCCTTTCACGTGTAATATAGTAGCACAGTAACTCAGTAAATGATGGCAGAATGCCAGAGCGCACAGTCTGAATTCAGAGCAGCATTACAGGCAGGAGTAGAGAGAGAGAAAGAGAGAGGGTGGGGTGGGGAGAGAAGAGGTGCAGAGGGGTGCAGAGGGGAGAGAGCAAGAGGTAGAGAGAGAGAGGAGGGACTGAAGGGAGAGGAAGGGGATGGGGAAGAGAGGTGGAATGCTGAAGGGAAAAGAAGAGGGGGCTAGGATCGGGGAGAGAGCACGAGGCTGGAGGTAAAGTTGAGAGAGGAGAGGACTGGAGGAAGGAGGAAAGAGGAAGGGGGCCGATAGGAGAGAAAAGGGGCTTCGTTGCTTTTTTTTTTTTTTTGGGGGGGGGGTATTATGTTGGGATTGCTGAGCCTTGGTTGCTTTTCATGTGTGTATGGGTGAGGGGGGGGTTATGTTGGGGCCATCAAGCCTTTTATCGTTTTTCTTGTGGGGTGGGGGGTGGTATTATGTTGGAGCTGCCAAGGCTTCATCGGCTTTCTTTGTGTTGGGTGGCAATAGTTCCAGATTTCATTTCAGTTTTTAATTGCACATTTGTAATTTATGGTCAGCTACTCTGTATTTGGTAAACGGTCTTAGTCTGTTCAAGGATGCCTGAGGTGAGGGATTCTGCTAGCATGTAGGGATCTGAGGCACTCTTGTTCATTGTGTTTTCCCAGCAGGAGGTGCCTTGGTGTTCTAGTCTCTGGTGCAGTATTTTCAGTGCTGCCTTTTTCAGCTGTTGGGAGTCCTGTGAGTAACTGCTGCTGTGGTACAGCAGGTTTGCTACGTACGTGCTGAGTGTTTTTCTTTTCTCTAATGGATTTTGTACTGTTTCACAATGTGACTGGTAGTGGAGGGAGTGTGTGTTATTGTTACTTAGATGACCCCAGAATTTGAATTTTTCTTTTGGTGTGGTGAGGTGTACAGGGAAATATCTTGCTCTGCCCCCCCATTCTTGGAGGTGTGTATGTGTGTGTGTGGGGGGAGAGGGGACTGTTTGGATTCAGAGTACATATTTACGGAACTGGAGCTACAGGATTTATATTGGGTTTGTTCTGCACGGACAATGACAAGATAGGGAATGCTGGGTATGGTCACAATCTCTCAAACTTACAGCTCATCTTAATACTTGCATGGTGCCAAACTGCTGCTTTCTGAAGCCTGTAGGGTGTAATATATGCAGGTAACAAATCGAGGAGGGGAGCTTGGAAGTTCCTTTTAATCAGGCAAGTGCTGCCCACAACAAGTGGGACTCTCTCAATAACTTTAGGCCATATTTTCTTGGGTCTCTGGTTAATTCCCTTGCTGCTTGATGATCTTTTATCTCTCCATGCACAGTATAAAATAGTCGCTTAGTACTGATACCGCTATTAGTAATGCTGTTTTTGTCATTTTCTCCTTTATCACCATAACTGGTTTTCTAGCATCAAGCTGGAGTAGCAGGAAGTGATCCGGTAGCAAGGACCTGCTCTCCAGGTGGTGCATTATCCTCTCGCACCGAGGATGTGTCTCCAAGGCCTACTGCCCAGGAGGGAAGGGTTAGGTCAGTCATCATAGTTGGTGATTTGATTATTAGAAATGTAGATAGCTGGGTGGTTGGTGGATGTGAGGACCGCCTGGTAACGTGCCTACCTGGTGCGAAGATGGCAGACCTCACTCGTCTCCTAGATAGGATTATAGATAGTGCTGTGGAGGAGCCGGCTGTCGTGGTACATGTGGGCACCAACGACATAGGAAAATGTGGGAGGGAGGTTCTGGAAGCCAAATTTAGGATTTTAGGTAGAAAGCTGAAATCCAGAACCTCCAGGGTGGCATTCTCTGAAATGCTTCCTGTTCCACACGCAGGTCCCCAGAGGCAGGCAGAGCTCTGGAGTTTCAATGCGTGAATGAGACGATGGTGCAGGGAAGAGAGATTCAGTTTTGTAAGGAACTGGGGAAACTTTTGGGGAAGGGGGAGACTTTTCCGAAAGGAATGGCTCCACCTTAACCAGAGTGGAACCAAGCTGCTGGCACTAGCTTTTAAAAAGGAGATAGAGCAGCTTTTACACTAGAACAAGGGGGAAGGCCGACAGTCACTCAGCAGTGCATGGTTCGGAGAAATGAATCCTTGAAGGATACTAATGAAACAGGAGAGTGAGGGCATCCCAAAAGAGAGGTTCCAATAAAAGCAAACGTAGTCCATGTGTCTATATGTAAAAAATCACCTGAGCTAAAGATTAGAGTATATAGCAGTAAATGATGAGATTGACATAAGTGGCATCACAGAGACCTGGTGGAAAGAGGATAACCAAGGGACAGTGCTATATCAGGGTACAAATTATATCGCAATGATAGGGAGGATCAACTTGGTGGGGGAGTGGCAATTTATGTCCGGGAGGGTATAGAGTCCAACAGGATAAAAATCATACAAGAAACTAAATGCTCAGTAGTATCTATATGGGTAGAAATCCCATGTGGGTTGGGTAATAGTATAGTGATAAGAGTATACTACTGTCCACCTGGACAAAATGGTCAGACAGATGAAATGCTAAGAGAAATCAGGGAAGCTAATCAATTTGGCAGTGCAATAATAATGGGAGATTTCAATTACCCCAATATTGATTGGGTAAATGTAACACCAGGACTTACTAGAGACATAAAGTTCCTGGATGTAATAAATGACTGCTTCATGGAGCAATTGGTTCAGGAACCAACAAGAGAGGGAGCTATTTTAGATTTAATTCTTAGTGGAACGCAGGATTTGGTGAGAGAGGTAACGGTGGTGGGGCCACTTGGCAACAGTGATCATAACATGATCAAATTTAAACTAATGACTAGAAGGGGGACAATAAGTAAATCTGCAGCTCTAACACTAAATTTTCAAAAGGGAAACTTTGATAAATTGAGGAAAATAGTTAGAAAAAACTGAAAGGTACAGTGCAAATGTTAAAAGTGTTCAACAGGCATGGACATTGTTTTTTTAAACAATCCTAGACGCAGTCCAGATGTATTTCACGCATTAAGAAAGGTGGGAAGAAGGCATAACGATTACCGGCATGGTTAAAAGGTGAGCTGAAAGAGGCTATTTTAGCCAAAAAAACATCCTTCAAAAATTGGAAGAATTGGCCTCTGTTGGAAATAGGATGCTGGGCTTGAGGGACCCTTGGTCTGACCCAGCATGGCATGTTCTTTTTATTGGTCAGTCCGGGAATGGGCAATTACATTCTTTGATTAATCACAGTCTATGTAAATATAAAGTATGAAATTGGTAGTGGGAGCAGGGAGGCAGAGTTGAGGGTGGAGCTTGGTTGATTTGCTTGTTTCCCCCCCCCCCCCCTTCCCAACCAGTGCCCCTGCTTCTGACCCTTATGCCTTGAGACTCCTTGCCCTAACATCCTCATCTGGTCTCCAACTAGCCTCTCCTACTACCTGGACACTGCCTCAACCCGATGATTTCTTTCAGTTCTTCGCTATCCGATCATCATCTCATACCCTTCACACTTGGTCAACCTCTTCCTTAATCTCGGCCAGCCTACACCAACATCTTTGTGTTGGTGTAGGCTGGCCGAGATTAAACATGCTGGGGACCATGGCCGTTTCTCCTGCACACCATCAGATCTATCAATGAGGCTCTCCTTTATACTCTCTTTCACTTTGGACCCTCTCACACAACCCATTCCTGCCTCACTCCTTATGCCCCTACACCCACTCTGCACAGTGCCGCTGGATTAGGTCCCACGTTTCCAGCTCATGCTCACCTCCTTCCAATCAGCTCTCGAACTCACCAAGCAAGCCTATTATGCCAATTTCACTGATACCCTGGCCTGCAACCGCCACCATCGGTTTATCATACTTTGCTCACTCCTCAAACAGCCAACACTCCCCTCCGACACCTTCACATACTTTCAGTAGAGCAGTTGAGTATCACCTTCATTTGTTTTAAGAAATCACTGATTTCAATACACTTTTTTTGCTTAAGTTCTTGAATGAAATAAATTGCCTTTCCTAAGGCACTTCAGCATAATGCATTGTTGATTTGTAAATCAGGAAGAAAGCAGGTTCTTAGACTTTTTGACGTAAACCATTATTAAGCTGAATGAAACAGCGCTGGGAAATATACATTTCTGTGTATGTACACCCCACACTGACAATGTACTTGGAAGCACATTTATTCAAGACTGAAAAATGGCCGCCCAACAGTTTCAAAGGCCAACAGGAAATAAGAAACAAACAAAATGAGTTTCTTATACAGCAAATGCTATAACGCTATGGAAACCCATGAAATATGTGAACGTTCCTATCTTATCATCCCCTATGCCAATGTTTCCAAACCAGTGTGCCCTGACACACCGCTGTGCCTTCAAACCTGTGATCAGGCATGCCAGACATTCCCCAGCCTACACAACTGAATCATTCTCATCATTTCCTGTAGTGCAATGGTTATCCTATCTGCAATTTATACAACGTACAGTTGAAGCATTCTTATCAGCCCTTTTCTGCAATCTATAGGGCATGCCAGACATTCCCCAGCCTACACAACTGAATCATTCTCATCATTTCCTGTAGTGCAATGGTTATCCTATCTGCAATTTATACAACGTACAGTTGAAGCATTCTTATCAGCCCTTTTCTGCAATCTATATATTATCTGTAATGTATATGTCACAGTGCAATGTATATAGTTCACTACACATCCTGTTGTAGTTTATTATGTTTATTTATCCTTGCCTGTTTTATGTCAAACGCATCATTTGCGTAAGTTACTGTTATACTGTAAACCGATGTGATATCTTTGATGAATGTCGGTATATAAAAACCAATAAATAAAATAAATAAATAAAGTCCTGCCCAAAGCTCAGATCCAGACCAGCGCCTGGGCTTTGCGATCGGCACCTCTCAGCAACAACAGTCACCAGTGGCGGCTCTTAAATATGTAGACACTTCATTCTGAGAACATGTGTAATCCCACATGCCTCTTCTTCCTGGCCACAGCATGAGTCCTGGAGTGTGGTAATCAACGGGCAGCGTGCAGGACATGGAAGCTGGGCCTTGCTTCGTTCGGCACACAATAGACAGATCACCTCCTCATCTTCCCCCCTCTTGTGCATCCTCCTTTGAATTCTTCCAGCCCCCGTCAGGTGGAGTGAGACAGGGAGAGCATGCGCTGAGCACTGGATGTGGCTCATTCTCAGGTCAATGCAGCGATCTGGGCATTAAAGCACTACGCTCGCGCTGGATTTCAGTGCACAGTTTTAATGCGCAGCTACAAAACTTTTTAACTCCCAGTGCAGCAAACTAATGATATACTAATACAACCGGGAGTTTAAAAAAGCTGGTCGCCTTTAAAAATGTGTGTTTGGCATAGGCCGAAGGCACGTTTTAACTCAAGATGGTGGGCGAGAGCCGTCCCTGACAGGCAGATCATACAGCGGCAGCCGTCACCATTTACCCAAATAAATACCGATTTATCCAGCTATCTCGTGAGGTTTGCCACTTACCTGGACAAGTCAGTACTTATCTGCAAAGTGTATTTGACAATTTTTTGTATCTGGGTTTTTTTTTTTTTTATGAGTTTTAAATGCCAGAGCAGTAGCGCTGGAAACTTAACTCCATTTGTGACCCTGGAGTTAAGTTTCCAGCACTAAGAAAACCCTGGTGAGGCCAACGCACCTCTGTGCATCAGGGAGTGATGCTTAATGCCCTCATTTGCATGCGATTTCCGTGCAAGGGCGCTAAGCAGTGCTCCCATTCCAGAGCGCTCACTTTGTGAGTGTAAAACTCTTTGCTGCGTCAGCAATAAAGTTTACACTCCCAAAATGAGCGTTCAAATGCAGGCAAAGCTGAGCATTGGCAAGAACACACCTTTCTGCATCCACCTGTCTGAGTGTTTGGAGCAGCAGAAGCAGCAGAGAAGAAGCTCTGGCGGCCACATGCAGCAGCCAAGGTAACTAAACCGAGTCAGCCACCTTCACCACACCGACTCCTCCCTTCCCCTGCACTTGTACATAGAGGGAATTTACCCATCGTGACAAGTTCATGTACATCTCCGCCCTCCTCTCTTCCTTTGTTTTAAAGTGTGGAAGAGAAATTGTTGGGGATTTCGGCATTTTCCTTTTTTACTACTTGAGTCCTCTCCATGTCCACACTGCCTGCCCCACGGAGGCCAGAGTGCCACAAAACATTTTGGTTCCTATTAGTGTGCCTTGGGCTTGAACAGGTTGAGAAACACTGCCCCTATGCCTTTTCTCTTCAGATTACACTCTGAAGCAGAAGTACCAAGCTTTTGCTCCAGTTCTCTGCCAGTGAAAAAAAAACTGCCCCAGTTTTGGCCTAGTGTTTTCCCTATAGAAAGTACTGCTGGGATATGTTCACTGGGATCTGGATCTTTGTTTTAGGCTGCAGCAGTAAACTTTGATACATCTGCCCTTCGGCCAATTCATCTGTCAGGTACTGTACATCCTGTTACATACCATCCCCTCATATTCAGCACATCCAGACACGTACTTGTAAAGAAGTGACTCTGTCATTGAGAAACACTGGTTTACGACTGACTGGCTGGTTCCGTTTTCTGACTAATAATATATATATATATACTGTTCTTTTCTAGAAAGCAATTCCATCCTGTGAGCCCATCACTATTTGCACAATCTTTATTTATTTATCTGATTTCTAGCCCGTCTTTCAGAAAAGTTTTGTTCAAGGTAGGGTACAAAAACATGAAAATATCATAATCACACAAAATAGAAAAATGAATATATATATTTTTTTCAACAATATAATACAAATAATAAAACATAAAATCAAGACTTGGACACAAGATAACAATGCCCAGGCCTTATGAAATAATATAGAGAGAAGGGCAACTATGGGTTCCAGACACAAAATGCTATCGCTTGCCAGGTTTCCTCAGTTAGATTCTACTAACTAGATTTCTGCTTGAAATATTAGCAGAAAGACATAAAAAAAAAAAATCCACAGTAAACAGATTCTCCATTGACAAAGCTAACAATCAGAACCATCCCTTAAAACACTGCTTACAGGATGCAGCTGACAAAAATGCTGTTTTGCTATTTTCTGCCGTTTCCTTACTCCCACGCAATCATTTCTGTTCCCATCCTCTTGTCTTATTCCCTTCCCATTCAACATAACCTAAATAAACTCTCTTTACTCTCCATATCCACGGAGTTTAGATGAGAGAACTTAACAGGTTTCCATTCCCTTACAAAAAAGCTTCGGATCCTACATTCAGTGTCTCTAAAGGCCTTGCTTGAAAATGTCTTGGTACTTTTCAATATTGATCATCATCTTATCTATTCTGGTCACTGGACCACATGTCAGTTGACAATTCTTGTGAAAAACAAGCCACATAAAATCGGTGCCAGCCCAGCAATTCTATTTTTTTTTTGTTCCTACAGTTTTTTTTCCATTTGGAGATTTCACGTGTCCAGATGAAGTCATAATTCACATTGCTGTCCACCCTGAAAGATTTTCATACAGAAATGGCAACAAACACAAAAAGCTGGTAAAAGAGACGTGGGACAGAGACCACTCAGTTATAAACATTCATTTTCCTACACAAACTTTGCCTCATCTCATCTTCGGCACAGCTTATACCGAGTGAGATATTGCGAAACATTATTACATCAGTAAAAAAATATGATCAAAATAGCTGCATGTTAGAATTTGCTGAAATCTACGAGGTGCCAAGTCATTTCACGGCGTTACATCGCATGATTTTGTTTAACCCCACCAAGCAGTTCAAATGTTTTGGCAGCAATTGTACCGTAATTCACATTTCTCTTGGAATCTGCTCTCCCTCCCCTCCCCCACCAGGAAATTTGACACTGATTCCAAGCAGGCACACACTGTGTGGGAAGACCTGGGTGCAGCTGAATTGTTGGGTTGGTTTTTTTTTTTCAAGTAACAGGAGTTCATTCCCCAGTATACTGAATGCTAAAAAAAACAAAAAAAAAAAACAATAAACGCTGTAAGGAAGACTGACTATGTATTTCCAAGCACAGGCACAGCAATGGTAAGCCGTGCTGACAATATGTCCACATGGTGCGAGAGAAAACCGATGGCAGGCCCTGCGCCACTGTCTTCTGAATGCACCAGCACAGACAAAACCGATAACAGCCAATTCACTACAGCACGGAAGGCATGCACTTTGCAAACCATACTCCCCCCCTATGGCCTCACCGTCGGACACTTTCCAGGCAATACACCTGCTATCAATGTTACATATTCTAAGCAGCAATTGATCAGCATTAAAAGAAAGTCTCCCTGCACTACTTATTGCTGCTGCTGCTACTACTACTACTACGTCTTTATTTCTACAGCGGGAGTAGACAAACACAGCACTGAACAGATACACACACGAGACCGTCCCTTTTCCAGGGAGCTCAGTCTGGACACACAGCGAAAACAAATGAGGCTGCGGAAAGTGTATTCAGTATAAAACATGTTTAGACTCAATGGGACTATGATCAGGAGCAGCCAGAGTTTAAGATTTAAGAAACAGTGATAAAACTGGGGGGGGTTGGGGGGAGGGAGGCATGATTTGAATACGGCTAGAGAGGAACGATGACAAATCAACTCAGGAAAGTTACTACAAGCAAACTTTGCAGCAAAGTGGAAAGCGCCGTCAGAAGCTGGCAATAAGAGAGGATGCTACAGATACGAGCTGCTCGCAGGATGAGAAGAAAGGTAATGAGCAGTTTCAGAGTGAATGCGCTAAATGTGGAAGCGAATGGACAATGACTGTGGAAACTTAAGAAGCAGCATTACATGGTCATTAACCACCTTGGAGAAAGATCAGTCATGCAGTTGAATTTTGAATGGACTGTAGTGGAGACCTAGTTCAGGAGGTGCTGTCAGTGTGGATATGGGTTTTGGTAGTTTGTTCAGAAAGGAAGGGATGGATTTTGGTGATGTAAGAGAGAAAAGCCACATTTTAGCAGTATTTTCTTATTTGAACAGAGAAGGACAGAGAAGAGTAGAAGCTGACCTCAAGGTTGCGGTCAAAGGGGAATGAGAGGGTGGCAGTGTTATCCACACAGATAGAAAAAGGAGGAAAGGGAAAGTGGGTTTAGATGGAAAATCAAGATCCATCTTGGCTAAATCAGGTTTCAGGTGGCACTGTAATAGCCAGACAGCGATATCAAACAGGCAGGCCAAGATTTGGGACTGGATTCTTGGTGAAGAATGGAGTCTCTAGGTAGAAGTATTTGGGGAGGGAGGGGAGCAAACTAAGTATGGAGAGGGGCAAGTCAAACTGACATTTACACACATCATGCCCACCCTCACAGCATGGCCCGCTGTATTAAAACTGGCTATTAAAACACAAAATAAGAAAGTCACAAGGAGCTTATATGCAGCTAAATTATTATTTTATTTATTAGTTTTTATATACCGGTGTTCAATATATAATATCACATCGGTTTACGTTGTAACTGTGTTCAAGAAAAGGGACTTCTTGTTTTACATTATAACTTCTTCTAGTTTTACATTATAACATTCAGTAGATCTTATTTAACATTGTAACTAGGTCCTGTTAACATTGTAATAAACTAGTGTCTGTTAACATTGTAATAAACTCTTATTTAACAATGTGATTAATTCTTATTTAACATTGTATTTTTAGACTTTAACATTGTGTTTTTAAACTTTGTTAATTCTTGTTAGGAGGTTTAAAGGTTAAACCTGAGACAGTGTTGTCATTATGTCCTCAGTGGCATCTTGTAGATGTGGCTTTGACAGTAATTCTTGCAGATGACATGAATTGGATCATTTATGACAATGCGGCTTATGGGGTGTCTTGCTGTATTAAAAGAGAGTGTTGAAATATAAATTGTATGTTCTTTGATAGCGTCGTTTCGTATGGTGGTTTCTGAAGGGATATTAGGTGGTTGTTGTAAATGCTTTTTGAAAAAGCCATGTTTTTAGTTTGTTTTTTTTTAATCAAACCCAACCAGTTTTGTTTTTTTTAAATCAAACCCAACCAGTTTCAACCTCTGATATTAAAATTATTTGATAGTATCATTCAACTATATGGATATGGGAGTGGTCTGGAGTCTTGGAACAGAATCTCAATATAAACCCTGCACCTTCAGTTCTTAACACATAGGGCTGGATTTTAAAAGCCCTGCGAGCGTAAATCCGGCCGGATTTAAGCGCGCAGGGCACTCGCACGCCGGCAGCCTATTTTGCATAGGCTGCCGGCGCGCGCACAGCCCCGGGACGCGCGTAAGTCCCGGGGCTTCGTAAAAGGGGCGGGGGAGGGGTGTGTCTGGGGCGTGTCCGGGGTCAGGGGCGGTTCAGGGGGCGGGTGATGGTGCGCCAGCAGCCCGCTGAAAGCAGGCGTAAATCTGCAAACAAAGGTGGGGGGGGGGGGTTAGATAGGGCCGGGGGGGCGTGGGTTAGGGAGGGGAAGGTGCGGGGAGGTGGAAAGAAAGTTCCCTCCAAGACCGCTCCGATTTCGGAGCGGCCTTGGAGGGAACAGGCAGCGCGCGCCGGGCTCGGCGCGCGCAAGTTGCACAAATGTGCACCCCCTTGCGCGCGCCGACCCCAGATTTTATAAGATACGCGCAGCTACGTGCGTATCTTATAAAATCCTGTGTACTTTTGTTCGCGCCTGGTGCGCGAACAAAAGTACGCGCTCGCGCAAATTTATAAAATCTACCCCAGCGGGTTACCAACTGGCACCATATTTTCAAAACAAGCTGATCCATTCCTGGTTTTACCCCACTGTCTGCATGAATGTGTAGTTCTGGTGTCCAAATTGATTTCCTTAAGAAATGCAAGACTGCAAGTCCATTCTGGCAGCAAGTTAAAACCAGCACTGGATCAACTTGCACTGGAAATCTTGAGCCAACTGGCAAACTTAGGAGCACATATCACATCCACAGGAATTCCCTCAACAATGGGCCTAGAATGTTTTCCCTTACAACTCATCATACAAGAAAGATATATATATATAAAAGAACCTGAATCTGGCAAGTCTCCATAAAGTTTTGCAGGTGTTAGGAGTAAAACGCATTAAAATCATCCATTGTACCTGAAGACTGGAGGGTAGCTAATGTAACCCCAATATTTAAAAAGGGCTCCAGGGGCGATCCGGAAAACTACAGACCATTTAGCCTGACTTCAGTGTCAGGAAAAATAGTGGAAAGTGTTCTAAACATCAAAAGCACAGAACATATAGAAAGACATGGTTTAATGGAACAAAGTCAGCATGGCTTTACCCAAGGTAAGTCTTCCCTCACAAATCTGCTTCACTTTTTTGAAGGAGTTAATAAACATGTGGATAAAGGTGAACCAATAGATGAAGTATACTTGGATTTTCAGAAGGCGTTTGACAAAGTTCCTCATGAGAGGCTTCTAGGAAAAGTAAAAAGTCATGGAATAGGTGGTGATGTCCTTTCGTGGATTACAAACTGGCTAAAAGACAGGAAACAGAGAGTAGGATTAAATGGACAATTTTCTCAGTGGAAGGGAGTGGGCAGTGGCGTGCCTCAGGGATCTGTATTGGGACCCTTACTTTTCAATATATTTATAAATGATCTGGAAAGAAATACGACGAGTGAGATAATCAAATTTGCAGATGATACAAAATTGTTCAGAGTAGTTAAATCACAAGCAGATTGTGATAAATTGCAGGAAGACCTTGTAAGACTGGAAAATTGGGCATCAAAATGGCAGATGAAATTTAATGTGGATAAGTGATGCATATAGGGAAAAATAACCCATGCTATAGTTACACAATGTTAGGTTCCATATTAGGTGCTACAACCCAAGAAAGAGATCTAGGCGTCATATTGGATAACACATTGAAATCGTCGGTTCAGTGTGCTGCGGCAGTCAAAAAAGCAAACAGAATGTTGGGAATTATAGAAAGGAAATGGTGAATAAAACGGAAAATGTCATAATGCCTCTGTATCGCTCCATGGTGAGACCGCACCTTGAATACTGTGTACAATTCTGGTTGCCGCATCTCAAAAAAGATATAATTGCGATGGAGAAGGTACAGAGAAGGGCTACCAAAATGATAAGGGAAATGGAACAGCTCCCCTATGAGGAAAGACTAAAGAGGTTAGGACTTTTCAGCTTGGAGAAGAGACGGCTGAGGGGGAATATGATAGAGATGTTTAAAATCATGAGAGGTCTAGAATGGGTAGATGTGAATCGGTTATTTACTCTTTCGGATAATAGAAAGACTAGGGGGCACTCCATGAAGTTAGCATGTGGCACATTTAAAACTAATCGGAGAAAGTTCTTTTTTACTCAATGCACAATTAAACTCTGGAATTTGTTGCCAGAGGATGTGGTTAGTGCAGTTAGTATAGCTGTGTTTAAAAAAGGATTGGATAAGTTCTTGGAGGAGAAGTCCATTACCTGCTATTAAGTTGACTTAGAAAATAGCCACTGCTATTACTAGCAACGGTAACATGGAATAGACTTAGTTTTTGGGTACTTGCCAGGTTCTTATGGCCTGGATTGGCCACTGTTGGAAACAGGATGCTGGGCTTGATGGACCCTTGGTCTGACCCAGTATGGCATGTTCTTATGTTGTTATATAGATTCACATTATTGACACTTGAAAATTTAGATAACCATGCTATGAATTGGTCAAATTCATTCAGAATATAAGCGGTAGTGATGTTTTTTGTTATTAATCATTGTCCATCAGCTAGAATGCTTTGTTACTTACTAACTATTGTTGGAACAGTATACAAAGCTATTTCATTGTGCCAGTTTTATTGTTGAACCTTTGCATTGTATCGCTTCATTCATACATTTGTATCTCTCACCTTACTGATTAAGTGTTTTAGTTATCTTAGAAATTGTTTTCTCATTGGTATAAAAGTCGATGTGATTCAGGATTGGTTTTTTATGCATACTCATTTATTTTCTCTCATTGTGTTAAATATGTTACTACATAATTTTTTTAAAATTTTTCAATATTGCTTTTGTACTCAATACATTAGTGCTTTTCCTCCCTTAAGGGAAGTTTTTGGTGTACTTAGTAAGCACTTTAAATTTACATTGTATAGATATATATAGAGAATTTGAATACAATATATAGATATACTGTATTCAAATTCTAGTGCTACTTCAATAATAGCAACACAAACACTTTCCACTGCCAGATACTCTGATGTATCATAAAACCCTGAAAAAAACACACTCAGAACCTATACAACAAACCTGCCATACAAAAACAGCACTAATTACCAGGACTCACACAGCAACAACCCTACCTATGAAAGGACTGCAATGCAATTATTACACTAGGCTCTGGAACACAAATACACCTCCTACTGGGAAAACAGAATCCGCCAAACTGCCTCACTTTCTACACGGTAGTAGAATCCCTCAGCTTAGTCACATATACAGAACATGAACAGTCCCTCACTTAAAAACAAAAAGTCCCTCACTTAAAAACAAAATAAGGGTCCACAAATTAGAAACAGAAACAGGCAGACAAAAACTAGACAAAACTGAAAATAGAAACCCTGAGAAGCCAGACTATGAACAGTGCACCACTGGAGAAAGAAAAACAGAAATGCATTTTTGCCTGTACTGAGTAAGTGTTTACAAATTTCAATATCTAAAAACTGAAAATAAAAATGTTTTCTTTTCTACTTTTGTTGTCTGAGCATTTTATTTTGTTTAAATGAGATGGTTCTTATACTGCCTCTCAGCCTTCTCAAGTTCTTTTCCAGGGTCTCCTTTCCATTCTTCATTTCTTCCCTATATCTGTCTCTGACATTGATCTTTCCCTTTTATTTTTTTCTCCATTTCTACTCTGCCTCTCTATCCACTTACTTCTTCCCTTTTCCAGCTCTCCAGTACCTCTTTTCACCTCTCATCTATTAGCTATCAGCCCCTCCACTGCTCTCATCTCTCACTCCTTCCCCAGTCTCCTCTTCCCCTGCTCCATAGTCCCCCATTTCCACCCTCTCTAGTCATCCCCTCCCCAGTATTCATCTACCTCTATTTCCCAGCTCCTTCCCTGTCACTCTTCTCGCTGGCCTCCAGCCCCTTTCTTCTATTACTTACCCCCTACCCAGCCTCTTATTACTTTCTTTTACCATCTCCTCAACCACAGTCCCACTACCCCTTCACAAACCTATCCCGTTTCTCTCTTTCACACCACTACAGCACCCCATCCCTTTCCACTGCTTCTGTCTACTCTTCCAGGTCATTCACAACCCCTCCTCACTTTTCAGCCCCTGTTCTTACACCCATCTCGCACCCTTCTTTAATACCCACCCCAGCTCATCTAACACCCACATACTTATACCCACCCACCTGCCAATCCCCCCCCCCCCCCAAATCCCTGCTCAGTCTCTGAGACCCCCTTATTCCCCATCTCCAAGCTCTACTCCCTTCCCTCACTCTCCCACCCAGTCTCAGCCACAGCTCATCCTGCCCCCATCCTCCCAAACCTGGTGTCCCAGCTCTCCTGGGTCCACACGCATTTCCAAATCCCAGACGACTTGCTCTCTTTTAATTTCCCCCAGTCCTTGAGTCCCCTGTCTTTTCCTTGCTCTCCAGAGTCACCACTCCCTACTCCCTTAGCTCTCTTTCTCTCCTCTCTTCTGTACCAAGATGCCTTCCAGCTTCTAACTGCTCCTTCCTTGGGCTGACCCCTCTAATCCACAAGGTGGCTGCTCCTGCAGGTGGCACCAACTTCCTGCTTCCTCCCTCATCTGGCTGATGTAGTTGAACCCCTGTAGTTTGAACTGTAGGGCACTCTGTATGTGTGGACCCCCCACACGGTTCAAAGAACACCTCTTTGAATGGCACGAGATGCACAATTCAAACAGGTGACGTCTGAACCACTTGGGGCTTTGTACACAGTGTGCTCTGTAGTTCAAAGTGTGGACATTTGACCATGCCGGCCAGAGGAGTGAAGAGGAAGAAGGATAGTGCCAGTGTTACCAGACATATGATAATTATCATATGTGTCTGATAATTTTAAGGAATGTATGATGTATGATCAATAATTTGAAAAATTTGAAAAAAAGTAAGAAAGTTTTGAGCTTCCAGGTAGCGCAGTGTGGCATCCCAGTTCCACTGGAATTGATCAATTTTGACTACGTGACAAAAAAGGGGCAGGTTTTGGACCAAAGAGGTGAAAATGATGGTGTTCTCTATGAGGCAGGGGTGTGTCCTAAAGCGAGAGCCCTGACCCTGCCTGTATAAATGCTTCTCGGCAGTCTGAGAGGAAAGGGTGACACCCGGGATGGAGGAGTGGTGATTACTGTGATGTCAGCAAGGTAGGAGTGTGTCCTCTGTCTATGGCCCTGCCCCATCCTGCATGCTTCTCAGCGGGCACTGCACAGCCTCTGGAGTCTGGAGGTTTTCCTTTTTTCCTCTGCTATTCAGTTTCATTTTCTGGGGTGTGTGTGTGTGGGGGGTGGGGTGATACAAAGCATAATTCAGACAAGGGAAGAAGGAGAAAAAAACAAGGAAGAAAATAGGAAATAAAATATAAAGTGCCTAAAAGGGAGCTACAAACAGCATTAAGCTAAAACAACAAGAGTACGTGAGAGAGAAAGAGAGGCACGCTGAGCCTGGGATCTAGCAATGGAGAGGAGGCTGGAGCAGGACCAGTGCTCACGAATGTCACTCAGCTGAGGTGAGTGCAAAATGTGCCGGTAAAAGATAGGCCCTGGTTTTCTGTAGTTGCATTAGTGTTTTCTCTCCTCTGTGCCTCCTTTCTCCAAGCAGGGAGTAAGAAACTCCTGCCCCATTGGGGCCCCAGGACAACCTGGAGGGAGCCATACCGGTCACCATCGCTCCTGGGGCCCGCACACACAGACACACATAAAAGGAAATGTGCAAACAGGAATTCAGCAGGGAACCTTGAAAATAACTATTTATATATGCACAGTTATTCATTTGAGCCTTGTATACAACACGCCCTTACATGTGATTGAGATAAGCTATCAATAATTAAAAAAAAAAAAGGGGGAGATGACAAACAAATGCCAGAGGCTTACAAAAGATGAAAGGGCTGAGGCTTAATATAATCCAGATTTGGATCTATTGTTTATAAACTCTGGATAGATAAGCAACCCCGTATTTTTTTTTTTGTCTCACTATATATGCAATGCACATTTTTCCATTTTAGCAGTGTACAAAACTTTTTTTGGAAAATACAATAATTTTGAGGTTTCCGCACGATAATTTTATCTTTCAGCTCTGGCGATACGGGCCGGCACAAGCAGCAAAAGTACCTGCCAGATGGATCAGGGTGCCGGCGCGAGCTTGGGTGAGAAAAGGGGGAGGGGCTTATGAAGGGGGAGCACGTGCCACTCCCTGCCACCTCGTAGCCTGGAGAAATTAGTGAAATTTTTTGTATTACACAGAAAGGGATGGAAGACCTTCCCCTTTGATTGTTTATTTCCAAATAAGGGTAATTTTGGTTTTCACTGTGCCTCTCCTTACATCCAGGAAAAAAAAAATGCACTCCACAGCAGTCATTTAACTTGTCTTCAAATATGTTTTAAATGCATTTGATCTGGATGCATTTGTTTTTTTTAACTTTTATAAATAATTCATTTCCTTATGAAAACAAGTCCATCAAAAGGAAGGCTTTTTGAAACCACTTTTAAATCTTATGCCTGATTGTCTGCTTTGTGTCTTGTTAAATTATTTTTTTCTTTTCTTTTTAACCATTACCTTGCTTTATGAAATACTCCAAGTCTCTTGTTCTGTATGTTTGTCTTGATTGTAAGCTCTATTGAGCAGGGACTATCTTTCTGTGTGTTTGTACAGCGCTACGTATGCTATGTAAGACTATAGAAATCTTAAGTAGTAGTGATAGTAGTAGTAGAAACCAAGGAGTTAAAAATACAAATTCTGATTTAAACAACTGAAAAATTAGGCAGAATTAAACATGTTGGGTTAGTCCCACCTAAGTCATAAAGAGCAAACAACAGTCACCAAAACAGATCTCCAGATGAGAATTGCTAGACAGCAATTGGCACTGAGGTGTGTGAGTCAAAAAAAAAAAATTAGAGTTGATCAGAGTCCAAAAAACAAGTACAGTTTCTCTTCAAACACAATCTTACATTTACAAGGGTAATTAAGGAAGCTTACATTTCAATAACTTCCTGTTTTCATTTGAATTCTGACCTGAAGAAGACAGAATTAGTTCTCAAAAGCTAATCAAGAAATGTATTAAGTTAGTCTAATAAAAAAAGGTATCATCTTGTATATTTATTTCTTGCTTTGATTTGTTACCCTTTATTTCTGTGCTTTCAAGCGGACTTATCACAGCAGCCACACTATTCTTCTCTAAATGCCAGGAATTATTGTCCACACAACTGAGCTTTATTTATTTATTTTTTTATTTACAGCAGGAAAGTGAGCGTGCGGCCTCCGAGCCCAGCGCCTGCTCTCACGGGACTCGTCGTGGCTCCACCACCCCCCATATCTGCAGAGGAAACGCATTGCCCCCCCTACTCATGTACAGACTGCTTCTGCCATCTCCTGAGTGCCGGCACCGTGCCAGGGAGGAAATGGGAGTCAGGGGGCGTCATGGAGGAGGCTGACTGTTTGCTGGCATTGACACTGACATCCGCCAGCTGCCACCCCCTGCCCCCTTCCTTTATTAATACCAACCAGCTGGTAACCCTACCACCACAAAACTTCCTAGATTACAACTTGCCCAAGCTTTTCTCACACCAGTGATGGTCCATAAAACAAAGTGTAAGGACCCTTCATTTTCCGTTTTCATTTTCCCTGGGAATTTATCCAGTGTTTATTACCAACCAAACAGCAGAAAACCTGTGGGAAAAAATGACTCCTCCCCCTCCCCAGTGAATTTCCCCTGTTATTGGTTACAATAAACTCTGATAAGTTCTTGGGGAAAATAAAATAAAAACTGAAAACGAAGATCCTTAAATAAGTGGTGCGATAAGGTTGTCTTTCCCCCACCCCTCAAATTTCTCTCCCCAGCCTCTCTTCTGTTGCCCTTTGTGCTGATTTGCCACCACCACCACACACACATTTTCTCTCACTCCTCCCCTATCCTCAGGCCGAGCATCATTCCCTCAGCTCCTTTGTAACAGGGCTCTGTCTCTGCATGGGGTAGCTGTTGGAGTCTTCCTTACTTGCAAAAGTATAGTCTCTTCAGGAAGATTTATTGGCAAGACACTAGCACGTCCCTAGCGCCACTTTTTTGTCAGGAGCGGCGGCTGTCAGCGAGTTTGATAGCTGACGCTCAATTTTGCCGGCGTCAGTTCTCAAACCCGCAGACAGCCACGGGTTCGGAAACCGGACGCCGGCAAAATTGAGCGTCCAGTTTTCAAGTTGCGGGCCGACTTTTTTTTTCGATTATTTTTAACTTTTGGGACCTCCGACTTAATATCGTCATGATATTAAGTTGGAGGGTGCACAAAAAAGCAGTTTTTACTGCTTTTCTGTGCACTTTCCCGGTGCCGGCAGAAACTAGCGCCTACCTTTGGGTAGGCGCTAATTTCTGAAAGTAAAATGTGCGGCTTGGCTGCACATTTTACTTAGTGAATCGCGCGGGAATAACTAATATTCACTAACCGTGAATGCCGGTATAGAAAAATCACAAATAAATAAATAAATAAATAAATAATAGGGCCATCAACGCATTTGCATGTTGCGGGTGCTATTTGTTTCAGGGGGGTTGGATGTGCGTCGAAAACGAGTGTCCAAACGCAGGTTAACAGTATCTGTACTGTATCGGCCTGTGAGTGAGGCCTTGGGTTGCTCTGCAGAGTCAGTCCTTCCTGAAGGAGGAAGACCATTTTGGTGGTGTGACTGCACTTTTGCACTGTAGGGCTTGATTTGTCCAAGTGACTCAAGCACATAAAACCCAGTTTTCTGTGCCCTAAGCGGCACTTTGAAAATCAACGAGGGGTTTACGCATCTAAAAATAAGAGTGAAACCTCATTCTACGCACACTTTTACCCGTGGGGGCTGGGAAAAGCATTTTACGTGCATGCTTTCAATTTTCAAATGTGTGCAAATGTACACACACAAAGCTCCACCTGCTCAGAAGGTGTAACTTTCTGCACACATGCGTGCAATCCGACACCCCACAAATTGTCAAAACGGACTTATTAATGTAAATATGCTTTGAAAATTCAGACTAAAGTCTGACTTTAGGCAAATGCAGGCTGTTGCATAATTATCCTCCCTATGCCAGCCACTACTGCCACATCAATGAACTAACTTAGTAAGCATTTGGTACTACAACAGTATGACTGATGCTCAATGTGGATCTGGTGATCACCACTGAAAATCTTTGCTTTGACCACAGTAAGTGATAGAAGTCCCAGTTCCTTATCCCTGGTCTCCTCTCTCTCCCCTTCGCCTGTTCTCACATGCACTGATTGACCAGAAACTTAGTTCTTCTTATAGTGCCAAGGGCCAAGAGCGCTGCTAATATCCTTTAACTATCAGCACAAATAAATTAACCAGGCTATAGAGACTTCTCAAACTGTATACGTCATACTCATGAGATTCTCAGCTTACCCCTCTGTCCTCACATAAACCTTAACAGGATAAAAGCAATGTTATGCCAGTTAAAGCATGAATCATAAGAAAGTTCAGCAGATTTCTGGTCATGTTTATGCAAGACCTGGCTCCTTGTATTAAAGCAAGATTAAAATGTATACAAATGAGAGTGTTCTAAATTAGTTTTCAACACAAAAATATATGCCAGGGTACTACAGGCAATTAATATAAGAAGAACGCAATGCATGATGAATGGGTATAAAAATAGATGTGTAAACCCCACTCCCCCCCCCCTCCCCAACACACACACACCCCCCGCTTCAGAGGGGGGTAACCTTCAGAGGCTGGGATATAGCCACTGGAAAACCAGGCATGGATTACTGCTTTAGAGATTAGGATTGCCTGTGATGCCCAAGGGATCCCAAAACAAAATAATAAAAAGATGTATTAAATCTTTTTATTATTTTTTCCTGACTTGACAAATCAAGTCAGGAAAAATCAGCATAGATAGCTCAGGAGAGGTTTCAAGATATCGACTTCATTGGCAAGTTATCTGGCCACACAAGACATAGCCAGTTAGGTTTTAAAATTAGCCGGCTAAATGTAGCCAGATAACTTTAGATGAGTCTATCCCACAGAATACACGAGACAAGTTATCTGGCTAACTTTAGCTGAATAAACTGTCCACTTGCTGAATATGGACCTTTCGATGCATATCCAGCATAGCTCTCTGCTTCAACGGCAGGGGAGAAGAAAAAAACTGATACCTCACGCATATCCAGCATAGCTCCCTGCTTCAACGGCAGGGGAGAAGATAAACAACCAATAAGGGCTGTATAACATAATCTGGGTAAAAACAAATAAGCATGGGTGTAGCTTGCTTATTGCGGCGGTTACTACCCCTACTACCTCTAACTAATCAAGCTAGATATTTCACTTGGATGCAGCTCCTCCACCGCTCTCTACATTAATGGCGGGGGTGGAGGGGAATTAGAGCCAGGAGCTAGGAGAAACAGATAAGTATGGGAGAGGAGGGGGGGAGGCTTGCTGGGCAGACTGGATGGGCCATTTGGTCTTCTTCTGCCGTCATTTCTATGTTTCTATGTTTCTATGTTTCTAATGGTTCATTGCTATCGTTTGAAGGCTACTGCGACCCACATTTAAACTAAGCATGGGGGGGGGGAATACGAACTGCTCTCTCCCACTAGCAAACCTAGTCGAGGTAAATAATGCAGACCTTGATGGGATACAAGCCCCAGGAGAAGTAAGGAAAAGTAATTAATGAAAAAATAAGAAAGAACAAAGGAAATAAAGAGAGGGAGGCAAACATTATATCTTGGAAAGTCATTTGCGCAAATGTTCGAGGTCTTGTTAACAAAATCACAAACTTTAAGCCACCATGGTAGAGGCAAACGTGGATTTTGTGACAATCGCTGATATTAAGTATAATTGAAACCAGGATCGGAAACCAGGCTATAATGGAAACCAGGCTATAATCTCGTCAGAAGATACAGAGCTGAAAAGGGGGAGGAATAGCTCTCTTTATATTAGGAACACCAAAGCAGCTTTTGAAATACAGGAAGAGCAGGGAGAAACAGAATTGCTGTGGGTTTTCTTACATAATAAAATTTCTATGCACATGGGTGAATTATACAGATCCCAGCACAGGGAAAAGATGTGAATTAAGACATGATAAGGGATATCACCCAGATGATGTGCAAAGGGGAAGTCCTGCTAGAAGGTGACTTCAGCCTACCACAGTATTTCCCAACCCTCTCCTGGAGGCACACCTAACCCGTCAGGTTTTCAGGATATCCATAATGAGTATTATGATATAGACCGGAGATCCAGAGTCAGCAGATCTCTCTCATGCATAGCCATTGTGGAAATCCTGAAAACCCAACCAGCTAGGTGTGCCTCCAGGAGAGCATTGGGAAACACTGATCCACCAGATGTGGACAATGTTCTCTCTAAGGTGAGTGTGTGCATGGCTGCTCAGAGTTAGTTATGCAGCCACGCACGCCACACCACAATCATTTGGCCGCTCCTCCTGGTGTGCCAGCCTTGCTAAGCTGTTCAGTATTTGTGGGGTTGGTGCTTCCTCTATGCCGATCTACGCACAAGATGAGAACAAAGGAAGTACCAGCCCCACGAGGCCAGCACATTAGGTGGAGCAGCTGAACAAGCTCCTGCTGCTTAGTCCACCAAGCCCTGTTCTTCCTCTCTGAGATCCTTCCCCTGGACAGGCCCAAAAGAGAGAAAGAAAAAGGCCCTACTGGGCCACCAGTAGAGCTCATCCTGTCAACGGCCGAAGAAGAGAGAAACCCCTGGGAGACGCCAGCTGTTCTCAATGTGGCAGCAGCCAAAGAAATGAAGACGTGAGCGAGGCCCCGGAGAGACAGCATGCCTGTGTGTGTGTTTTGAAATGAAAGCGGACATTCTTCCTCTTTCTTTCCCCCTCCCACCAATTAATCTACGACAATCCCAGGAGGCCGACAATCAAAAATTCCCAGGTATGGAGAGTAATGTAACATAATATTGGAGATTCCTTTATGACATTGGTTCATTTATCATTATCGTTGGGAATTCTACCTGACTCATAAAAAGGTGTCAATACACCGAATAATTAAAAAAACATCTGCTGATCCAACTCTTTGTTCAAATTTTCATCCTATTTCTTCCCTACCCTTATTAGAAAAAGTAGTTGAAAAAATTGTTCAAAAACAATTAGCAGACTACATTGATCAGTATTCAGCCCTAGACCAATATCAATTTGGATTTTGGAAGCTCCACAACACCGGGACCTTACTAGTATCTGGTTTAGATACTATAAGGAGAGGATATGACACTGGTACAGAATACATGCTTATACTACTAGACATCACAGCTGTATTTGACATGGTAAATAATTTCATTCTTCTATCTCAACTCAAATCATTTGGTTTAGCAGGCTCAGTGCTTAACTGGCTCACATCTTACCTCACAAATTGGTCTCAAAAAGTTAGTTAATACTGAAATGTCTAATTGGTCACCCACCATTACAACTGGTAAACTTCAAAGCCCCGCTCTGTCTGCAGTATTATTTAATATATATTTAACACCTCTTTCTCACTTACTTGGGAGCCTTGGAGTCCACTACAAGATATGTGCAGATGACATTCAAATTTTCTTTCCATTAAAATCTCATTGGGCCTTAACCACTCACTTTGCTTCCTCTTGCCTAAGCATAGTATGTTAAGAGCAGTAATATTTACAATCAAAAGCAAGCAACTGTCAAACCCATAAATTACTGCTAGCAACATTTTTACTGGGTGAGGAGCCTTCTTGATAATTCAGACCATGCTGCTTGACGATCTTTGCTTTGAGACTTTGGGACTTGGCTGTAAAAGCCATCCTGTGTTTTTTCTCCTTTGTCTGTGTGTCACTACCACTAACTTTTACGGTCTGTTTGTTAACGACACTGCAGTGGGGCTCGATAGAAAAATATGCTTGCTTACAGATGATAAACAAAATCTCATAACTAGGATGCATCTTTTGATTCACTTATAGCAGCCAAACTGCTTTAAATTTTCTGGTCATGCCATCTTTTACTCATTTGAATTTTCACCTGAAGAGACTTTTAGCTCTCAACAGCTATCAAAAACTGTATTAAGTTAGTCCAATAAACTGGTATTTTCTGATATATATTTTTTTGTTTTTCTTAACCTTTATTTCTGTAAAAAATAAAATATTTAACAGTGTCGACAGACTGGAAGTGGTGGAAAAAAAAATGAAAGGGACTTGAAAAAAAAAAATAGAAAAATGGTCAAGGGTCTGAAAAAATGAACTTCAGTGCTAAAAAGCATAAAATCATGCATTTGGGGCACAAAATTCTACTAACTACACATATTTACAAGACAAGACCTGGAAATTGTAAAGTGTATCATCTCAGATGACCAGAAGGTAGTCAGTCAATGGAATAATGCAAAAGGAAAAGTTAACAACAGCTTAATTGGATACATAAAGGTATGAAGGGCAGTCAGTTTTGAATGTATTGAATGGGTCAAGGTTCCAGGTACAATTCTATCTAGCAGAGCCCCCCATTTGGCTTGTGACTGCATCCAGGGAGCTACAATGCCAGGGTCTATCTGGCGGGGTTGGGGGGGGGGGGGGCTTAACCTCCTGGGACATTGGGGTGGTCATGTCCACACTAGACTGCCTTTGCTTCCAAACCCCTGGTCTCAGATGTTATGCAGAAGTTTCTTCTGAAAGCACCATGGGTGAAAAAAACAAAAACAAACTAAAAGGAAAACACTGCACCTTCTCTGTCCTACTGCTCAGATGAAAGAAAGAGTCCAGGAGTCCAGGCAAGAATTGAAAAGCTAAGAAACATTAGGAAAATCAGTGTCATAAAAACCACAGACTCCTTGTCTATCAGACGCCTCCTCGGTGATGTCTCTTAACTGCACCAGCAACCAACTCCAGTAATCCTTCCCCTTGGAGGGTTGGACAGTCCTGCTGTAGTTACAGCATGCAGGAAAGCTGGGGAAAAGTGACAAAACCCCCCTCGTTCAAAAAACTAGTTTTTAGAATTAAATGGATCCAACCACTTTTGCTGGAATGTCCAAAATTCTCAAAAAAAACAAAACAAAACCCTCTACTCTTTTCAACCTTGTTGTTGACTTAGAGCAAGGACAAAAAGACAATTGAATCCAGCCCTTCCAGATTCAGGGGGTTGCCCTTCTGTCAGGAATTGGTTCAATTCTCAAGTCAAAAAAACTGGAAGAATCCTCCAATCTCAAAGATCTACTCCTTGGGTCTCCTCTACTGCGAAGCAGAGAAAATCGCTCTACTCCTGGTCAGTCCACCTAGGGGATGACAAAGACCCAAATCACATGCTTGAAGGGGGGGGGGGGAATTTTTACAATCCCCAGAAGCCTCCGACAAAAAGGTGGGAGGAAAACAAGGGGAGGATTTCCAAAAGGCAAAACTCCCTCCCACTGCCTATGATGGAAAATGTAGGAGAATCTTAGCAACAGGCAAAGCTCTACATACAGGTCAAGAAGACAGCCCCCTCATGCTAACTGTGAAACAAGATGGACACTTACAAAATGCTGATGCTAATGAAAAAGCCAAGATCAACATATTTGCTGAAACTGCTGAGAACTGTCTATACCTCCTTTGTGCATGCTGACATTGCAAGGCCACTCGCCCCTTATGCTCCAGTGTCGTCAAAGTAATTGCAGGCAAATCTCTTTGCAAAGCCACTACAACTTCTAAGTGGAAAGTCATATTAACCCTGTCCAGAGTGCATGCGACATGACCCATGATTGACAGGGATGACATCACAAGTGACTGTCAGAGACACACTGCCAAAAAGATATAAAGAAATGAAACATGACAAAGGACCTTCAGAATCGTCGTCACCATCATGAAGCAAGTTCAGACACTCGACCTCCCACCCCATCTGATCTACAAAAAGCAGTTTTGGCTAAACTACCAGGGAGTCCTATTATTCTTGCAAACCTTATCCCAGCAGAACCTTATCTCTCTTTACAAATTCTCTCTGAGATCGCAAATACATGCAAATATCTGTACACGTATATGCTATAATTTGATTGATATAGTAATTGTAGTAATTATAATAAAATAGCTTATTTGGATGACCTTCTGGTCTCCAAAAATTACTTTAGGTGAATTTTCAAAGGAGTTATCCAAATGTAGCACACTATTGTAATAGTTTTTAAAAGTCATTTACTCACACTAAGTGCACTTAACGCAGGTAAGACCTATGGACAATTCAATGGCATATTGTAGCACTTTCCAAAAACCCACTTACACGGGTAAAGTACATTTATACATGTAAAACACTGTTTTATGGTGTAAATCCTTTTGAAAATCAGTCCCTTTGGTTTTATTTGTAAGTCTTATTGTTTATTTTAGCCTTGATATCAAGGATTATCACTAATTCCTATCACAAGTATCATCAGCAGGAAAAAGGAGGTGAAATTGCTTTGTATAGGTCACAGTATTCTAGGGATGTGCACTGATTTTTTATGTGGCATTTTCGTTTCGCATGATTATCTGTTTGATTTCGTTTTTAAAATGGTTCGGGCATGTTTATTTCAGGTTTCCCTAATTTCAGACTTAGTGCACACTAACACCTGTCACCCTATACAGTTACCAGTTACCCTCACACATACCAGGCTGCCTCTCTCTCCTACATGGAGAGAGAGGCAGCCTGGTATCTTATCAGTCACCCCCCACACACAAAACAAGCTGTCTTTCTCTCACCGGTCACCATCGTAACCAGTCTCTCTTCACCTGTCACCCCAGTCATTCCCCCTTTCAGTCACCCCTCACATACACCAGGCTACCTCTCTCTCAACAGTCACTACCCCAACCAGTCTCTCTTCCACTTGTCATCCCATACAGCCACCCCACTCACTTCCCCTCTCACCATTCACCCCCCACATACCAGGCTGCCTCTCTCTCAGCAGTCACCACCTCAACCAATCTCTCTCCCACCTGTCACCCAATATAGCCACTCCCCCTCTCAGCAGTCACCCCCACATACACCAGGCTGCCTTACTCTCACCAGTCACTACCCCAACCAGTCTCTCTCCCACTTATCACCCCATACAGTCACCCCAGTCACTCCCCCTCTCACCAGTTACCCCCCACGTACCAGGCTGCCTCTCTTTCACCAGTCACCTCAACCAGTCTCTCCCCCACCTGTCATCCCATACAGTCATCCCAGTCATTCCCCCTCTCACCAGTCAACCCCCTCACACCAGTCTGCCTCTCTTTCACCTGTCACCTCAACTAGTCTCTCCCCCACCTGTCATCCCATACAGTCACCCCAGTCATTCCCCCTCTCACCAGTCAACCCCCTCATACCAGTCTGCCTCTCTTTCACCAGTCATCACCTCAACTAGTCTCTAACCCCCACATGACACACCATACAGTCACCTCGGTCACTCCTCCTCTCACCAGTCACCCCCATACACCAGGCTGCTTCTCTTTCACTAGTCACTACCCAACCCGTCTCTCTACCACCTGTCACCCCATACATTCACACCATTCACTTCCCCTCTAACCAGTTACTTCCTCTACCCAAACCCACAGACACTCACCAGGAGAATTCAAAGTATGCATATCCCAAAATGCCAGGGCCCCTTTCCTAAAATACAAAGGGATTGGCAAATTCAAAATATGCATTTGCATTACATGCTTTTGCTGACTAGAAATGAATGGTATTATTATATCACTTGTTTATTTACACTTGTTACCAGGCACTGGCCATCCTCCCACAAACACCACCTTGCAACCTTGGCAATACAAACAAGTACCTAAGCACACAGCCAATGGGAATGCAGAGCCATACCTCTAGCTAACAAACTGCTCTCTCAATTGACACTTTTTAACTTATTGGTAACATTTTCAGTTAGTGCACGCTAACATCCAGATAGCGCACACTAAGTCCCATTAGTGCACACTAACACAAAATACAAATTTTAAAGAAATGTTTTCTTTTTTTTTTTTCATTTCATGGCACTCCTTAAAGCAAGATGAAATAAACGAATGCACATCCCTACTGTATTCAGTTTTGGAGGCCCTACCTTCATAAGGACATTGAGAGGATGGATGTTTAGAAAAGGGCTACTAATGTGACATAGTAGATGAGCAAAACTAAAACTGATTCGGGGAATGCTGTATAGAAACACAGTAAATGATGGCAGATAAAGACCAGAAATGGTCCATCCAGTCTGACCAGTAAAGTGTTTAGGGTTGTAACTGCTGCTCCATGCAAGTTACCCCATCTGGAAATGTTACGTCTAAAGTTACCACAAGTTATTCCTTTCCTTCATTTCCATCCTCTGGCCGCTAGGGATTAGCCATAAGAAGACCAATCTCACAAAAGGTAGTAAAGCTTGGGGGTAAACTTCCCTGGCTTTCATGGAAGGAGGGCAGCAGGATTGGCCTTATTAATAGCCATGTGTACCCTGAGGACTGTGGAGTCCTATGCATTTTCCCTCCTACTCTGGCAGAGCTGAGGAAGGAGTGACCTCATCTTTATTATAGACTAACACTGGCTCGAAACGTTTTTGGTTTTTTTTTTTTTTACAGTTGCAGATGGGAAATCCAGAGCCACGTAGGATTTATCTTAACAGTCAAAAGCTGCAGAACTCTCCTCCTCCTCTCTGCTTCACTGTGGCTTGGAACTAAAAAAAAAAAATTAAGGCACAACTACAATGAAGGCATATCCCTGAAGTTACTGATGCAATGTATGATTATATGGCCTCATACACCCTAATCACATCTCCACGATTTTCGCTGGTGTCTCCAGTATTTTAACCATATGTATTCAGACAAGTGTGTTCTACATTACTGCACGTTACATCTAGACATAAAGTGTGTCCTTCCATGAAATGTGAAAAAAAAAAAAGCATGATGCTGTTCCAGTTGCTGTGTTCACTGCTTTCCTTACTTGTGAGTCTGTTTTTGACGCACTTAACCCGAAGCAGTCACTAAAGCCAGGGAAAATAAATGTTTATGTAACGCACCAGGGATGTATTACACTTATGTACATGTATAAACTAACATGGTTGAACAATAAGTCAAGTCTCCAAGCACTGCACAATTTCATTTCGCTATTTAAACTTCAGTAACTAAATGATAGCTCCTTTATACAATGTGCTGTGCAAACAGTTCTGTCACAAAGAAACCAAGAGCCAAAGCAGGAACCTCAAAGGATTACAATCTTTCTGAGCTGTGTATCACACTTACTGCTGAAGGCACTTTCTTTGGGGAAAAAAAACAGAGGCATGGATCTCCAAACACTTCAGAAACAAAGCACATATGTCTGAGACAGAGTTTCTTTAGTAATCTTTTTTTTTTTTTATTACCGTGTAATGCAATGCAATCCCTTCCTAGTGAGAATAGTTTATTAGTTTTATGACATTTAAGAATTTTATTTTATATTTTGTGTTATGAATTTTATTTGCTGTTATATGAATCATACTTATGACATTGCATTTTCTTTATTTTTATTAATCTGTTTGTAAGCTAATTTGGGTATTCTCACTGATTTTAATACGGCAGGTACAAGTCCAAAGAAAAACAGAAATCAAATACACTTTCACAGTCATCCATGTGAATAACTCCATGCTGACACACTTCGGAGATGCATCTCACGCACGGAGCAAGATAAAGGGGCCGATGTAATAAGACCTGCGGTGAAATTGGCGCTAGTTGTCAGCGCGTACCTTTTTTTAGCGCATGCAACAAAAACGGGCGCCTCCGCAAGATGTAATCAAGAGCCCACATGCAAATGAGTTGCGCATAAAAAAAATCAGCGCAAAAGTGAAACCAGCACAAAAACATGCTCTCACGGCCCTATGCAATAAACAGTGCAGAAACCCACGCTGAAACCTGCATTATTTGGTGACCCGCGAGTGATTCTCGGGACGAAAGCCTTCCCTTTTTATAAAACAACGAAGAAGTTAATGGCCCGGGAGTGGGTAGAGCAATGTCTTACCCCCTTCATGTTCCGTCTCCGAGCACGTGGCAGCTAACACTGGCGGTTGCCCGGCAGGCGCTGGAGTGCCGCAGAGGTTTCTACAGCTGACCCACAAAAAATATTTCAAACATCCGGAAAAAGTGGAGGTAATCCATGATTACCCCAGAGTAAACCGGCCTCCAGACATGGACTTTAACTTAACTCCTGACCCGGGCGCTAAAAAACCCGTGTTCAAAAGCCCGCACTAACCAACGCGTGGTTCCCCCTGCGCAGCCTGTGAATAATTAACTGCCTCACAAGAAAAAACACATGCGAAACCCCCGCGTACGTATGCGCAAAACCTGCGGCAGCTTTAATGCTGCTCATTGCATCGGCCCCAAAGTATCTTCCTGAAACCAAGGTGTGGGGGTGATCTTCTTCTTTTACCACATGCCTTGGACTATGCCAAGATGAGAGTAATTAAAACATAAGTACAGTCGATTTTTGCAGTTACCTTTATTAATTGTTTTTCCATAAGAATTTTGGGGTCTATTTTACATCCTTTAACATTTAATCAAAATGTAAAAAAGAGTTAAATCATGAAATGTATAATTTAACACCTCTCTGGACAGGAAGGAGTGGCTTATAGGCACTCTTCATGGGAGATCAGCACAGTCCTTAACAAACGTTCTCTCAAACAAATTAGCACCTTATCCTAGTTCAGTTTCAATCCCCAACTAAATTCTCCCTCCAATACCTGTGAAACACCTTCCCTCTGAATGTCACAGGCATTTACAGAGAACTTGTTTGATGAACCAAAAACAATGCGTTCTTTCTCCATGCACAAGTTTTCATCAAACACGATTCAAAATGAGCATGAGTGGCTGGTGGCTCCCTTCGTACGAGCTGGGGTCACCAGTCAGCCATTTTCACTTACCTAAAAGAAGGTACCAGCTGGATATATTTTTCCATAAAAAAAATACATACAGATTAGGTGGCACCCATTGAAAATTCGGCAGACTGGAGGTAATGAGCCCTCTCTGTCCTCGGGATTACCACAGCATTTTCCCCTCATCCGCAGCAGACTCTGCCCTCCCATCCCATCCCCTTTCTCCCGGATATCTGCCACCCCCAGTCCCATGGCCCTCTTTTCCAGGATGCCCCATTTCAAGAAACCCCCTGAACATTTCTTTATTCCCCATTATCACAACCGGGTGGTACTTGGGGCCTCGCAACAGTGGGAAGTTCACAGCCAAACTGAGGAGGCAGCCCTGCAGCAGGAGGAAGTGGAGAGGCACTCAGCACTCCCGAGCCCTCGGCTTCTGGTGGGTTTCCAGCCAGCTCTGGTGCCAACGAGGAACTGCAGTCGCTAGGGGGGTGGGGGGAAGCTGTGGCAAAATGGGCTTGTAAGCTCATCCTCTGCGGCTGCCAGACATGGACGGGAAGCTCTGCAGCGATAATGGTGGTTATAGCATGGCACCGTGAAAAAAAAAAAGTGACTCGTGTTTTTCCAGGTCCACACTCCATGCTCCGTGCAGCTGCTTCCATCACCAATCGGTGCACTGCTCCTACAGCCCAGCTCGCTGCTCTTCAGGCTCCTGCACCTGGCCTCTGGGCCAAACCCCCCCGACTCCTGCTGGATTTGCCCATAAAAGCCACAATTCCCCCATCACAGCCGCCAAGTTCGCTCCAGGGTTCACATTTGCTCTGCGTCGGCCGCTGGAGGAGGAGGAGGAGATTGAGCTGCGCACTGGCTCCCTCCAGTCTGGCCGCTGTTTCCCAGCGGCCCTGCCGGTCGTCTTTACAGTTGCTGGAGTCTCGTGGCAGAGTGTATGCTCTGAGCTACCTGCGTAGCTCGGCGTATTCTGTGTGCACATAGGTTCCAAGCTACGCATGCAGGTCGGTGCATACATGCATAAGTTCAGTTCCGGTTGCCCCATCTCAAGAAAAAAAAGATATAGAACTTGGAAAGGTACAGAGAAATGCAACAAAAATGGTACAGGAGATGGAACGGCTTCCTTGTGACAAAAGGCTCTTCAGCTTAGAGAAGAGACAATTGAGAGGGGGTGTGATAGAGGTTTAGAAAATCATGAGTGGGGTGGAACTAACAGGTAGTAGATTTAAAACAAATTGGAGAAAGTATTTTTTTCCACTCAACGCATAATCAAGCTGTGGAATTTTGTTGCCGAAGGACGAGGTCAGGGCAACCAGCAAAGCCGGGTTTAAAAAAGGGTTTGGACAAGCTCCTGGAGGAAAAGTCCATGCACAGTTATTAACCAGGGGACTCCAGGAAACGTCACTGGGAGAGCAACAAGACACTGTCTCCACCTTTTAGGATGGGCCACTGTCAGAGACAGGGTGCTGGTCTCGGCCTACCTTTGGCCTGACCCGGGACGGCACTTCTTATGATTTTATGTTCTGAGCTAGGCGCATACTCCTCTGCGGCCCACTGAGCCTGCATGCTTGCCGGCACACACATGCACACCCCACCAGGTGCTAAAAGGCGCCCTAATTATGGTCTCCATACCAAGTCCTACCTTCAGGTCTCTGCAACTGGACAACAATCTTTGAGTTCTAAAAATTAATCTTATTATTTATATTTTCCTCTGCAACTGGACTACAATTTCTAAGTTCAAAAATTCATTTTATCTTATTATTTATATTTGGCATGGTTAATATGTCACTATATCCAAGTTAAATAGTTAAATTATACAGATTATATTACATAATTTTATTAATTACAATGTTAAACTATACTATATTATTTATTATCATTATGTTAAATTGTCATCCAGTTATATTGTTCCATATGTGCCACTGTTCTATGTAAAGCCCCTTATCTCTTTTGGGCAGTTTATCGTTATATGTAAACCGGAGTGATTTGTAGTCTCTATAAGAACCTCGGTATATAAAAATTAAAAAATAAATAAATAAATGTATGGATTCTAAGAGGGTAATTTCCCAAGAACTCTGCATGGCCCCCTTTACGCGCCTCTATGGCGATACAGAGAGCTATTCCAGTGTTTTATCGCCTGCTTGCATTGGGAACTCCTAGGTTATAAAATACCCATAGGTCTACCCCCTAACTTACACGTGAAGAAATACCTGTAATGCACTGCAAGCAAATACCTGCAATGCCTTGAGAGCATGTACTTTTTCTACCTATTTTATAAACATATGTGCACATATTTCACATGCAAAAAAAAAAAAATGTACCTCCTGGTGTAAAACCCTGTCTTTAGATGTGAAAGTCGGCATATTTTAAAACATGCACATGTCATTGAAATTACCAGTTTGCCAATGCCTCCACCAGTTTGCCCAGTCCTCCTCCAGATCATAGAGACCCTCCTAGTTCTTCAGCCTGATCTCCCCCTATTTCACCCAGACCTCCCACCCAAAAAGAAGCAGAAAAATAGACGAGTCTGATATGAATTGCGCAAGTTAATTAGTAGGCGTAAAACTGTGCGAGTAAGTAGCCAAAATGTACTCATGCAAGTCTCTTATAAAACAGCATCTTGCCCCCCCATCCCAGACTGCTCCTAAACCACCCGTTATTTGGGCGTGCGCAAATGTGCACACGAAACCTAAATTGTGCACATAGTTTTGATGCATGTAAAATAGCTTGTACGCGAGTACAAGCTATTTACATGCGTATATGCTCATTTTTACGTGTGCGACTTCTTCGAAAATCAGCTCAAAAACGTATTTTATAAAGAGAGAGATGATTATCCCTCTTCAAAACTGGGCACTGGGCTTTTAAAGGACACAGGTCCCTAATGCCATTTGAAGAGCAATTTTCAGTTCATGCAAACTCATTTGCAAAAGGAAATGCCCTGCAGAGTTGTACATGCAAAATGCATGTACAATAAGTAATTGTGGACTTTTACAGCAGTTAAAAAGTACTTGCTGGAAATACGTACATTTCCTCACCACACCTACTCCCCCCTCCCACCCAGCTTCCTGCACACATCATGAAACAGTCTGTGTACTTTCACTCCTGCTGAGCTGGGGCAATTTTTAAAAGCCATGTTTACCCAGGCAAAAAGCTTGGTAAATTTCCCTCCTGGAGTTTAAATACACTATAGCTGACTTTCGGGCCGATACAGTAAGGACGCGTAAGAAACAGTGCGGCAGTGCCGGGCGCCCGCTCGTTTGCCTCGCGCACATTTTGGTTCACAAGCCGCTCGATTCAGTATTCAAATTAAACGCAAATCCAAGCGGCATCCAAAGCGTGTCCATGAAGTGGAAGGCGTGTGCAATCCATTTTACTGTATAGAGCTGTATGCAGCGCCTATACAGTATCCAGGGTGCGCTGGTACCTGTCATTTCAAAATGTCATTTCCAATGTCATATCAAATGTCATTCCACCAGGTAAGTGGATGGTTCTTTTCTACAGACCCCGCTGCCTTGAGCGCCCGGCTGGACATCCAAGCCACGACCTCGGATGTCCAGCCGGGCGCTCAAGGCAGCGGAAAGGTCCATGAACGGACACCGCAACCTCGGACGTCCGAGGTCGCGGCGTCCGTTCATGGACCTTGAGCGCCCGGCCGGACGTCCAAGGTCGCAGCTTGGACGTCCAGCCGGGCGCTCAAGGCAGCGGGAAGGACCATGAACGGACGCCGTGACCTCGGACGCCGAGCATTTCGAGCATTTCTCCTTCGAGCATTTCTCATTCTGCTTCTCAACCGAATGAAAAATAGTGCCAGAGCAATAATATACATGTTGTCCGTGGTGCTGTCCGGTACGAAGCTGACTGAACACCACACTAATGCCAGGGTCAGGTTAGGCAGTAAATATGCTGGTTAAAGACGCGGCAAATAAGCTGGTTAAAAAGGCGATAATCTGGGCGCACGTTACTGTATCGGAGGGAATAGCTAAATCGATCATTAACATATCATATACATGCAGCGGGCGGAGACGGATACGCGTCCATTTCAGCAAACGGAAAGGACGCGTAAAACCAGATACTGAATCGCGGGCTCGCCTTACGCGTCCAAAATGTGCGTCCAAAGCGGGTTAAAAACAGGGTAACCGCGGCCGCGCTTTACTGTATCGGCCCATTAGCTTGCCCTGCTAGCTCAGGAAACCCTCTCATCCAATACTTCAGCATTGTTCTTAAGAAAAAAACAGTGACACTTAACCTTGCCCCTTCCGTCGCTCATGGTGGAGATTCTATCTACCTTGGAACCAACACAAATAACTCTTCTGCACGTTCACTCTTGCACCCAGAGCACAACCCTTGTGGTGCTGTAGCCCACAGCTTGGCCTTCGCCCAGCCTTACCGGGGGGGCTGATTCTCTGGAGCTCTCACCCTTCCTCCCCCCCCTGCCCAATGACAGTCCACAATGGAAAAACACTGTTTAGACAGAGCTTGAGCTGGCCTTGCTGATCAATGTGGCAGCCCTGAAAAAAAAAAAAAAAGTGTTTTCTTACAGCCAGCTTGTATAGGAAAAGGCTGGGCTTTATACATCCCCATCAGAGGACTGCACTTTATCTCAGGGAACTGAAGCTCTGCAAGAGGAATCAGGTGCCTGTGGTCGCCATTCGGTGCTATTTGATGCACTTCTGTCACAATCCCCATCCTGTAAAAGATTGTGACAGAAGTGCATCAATTTGCACCACAAACATATCTGCTGCTATTTACTGTCAGCTTGATGTTTCGTTCTCTTAATTGTTGTGCGACAGTTGTTTTCATGTATTATTACCGAAATAATTCATGCTATATTTTATCATTTTATGATGTTACCCATATTGTATTTTATTAGTGCATGTTCTGTTCTTCACCTTGAGCATTGATGGATTGGCGAGATAAATTTAATTAAATAAATATCATCACCTCTTCTCACAGCGGTACAGATCACCAGTGGTGATTGACCAGGATGGACAAGATGGGCAAAGCCAACCCTGGTCAAAATCTATTTCCAGATCATCTAGTTTTTATTGCTGCAGTCAAGAAACTGTTTTCTTTTTTCTCTTTTAAATCCTTACCCAAAACAGGCAATTTTACGTAGTGCCCAGACTGATGGCCTCACATCATGTTGCAGCAAGCCAGCTATTAAAAATGGCAGGAGCAGGCCTAATACAAGCACACGTGCACTGCCAGAGGCAACGAGCAGAGCCCTTCACAGCCTGTCCACTGAGGGGGGCAGACGGCTACCCTGACTCCTTAAGCGGGGAAACTGCCGGCTGAAGAAGAGGACTGGAAGGGAGTTCCCATCAGCAGAAAAGGAGGAGGAATGGAACCGGCAGGGTTCCCTCGGCCCCTACCAGCCAAACAAAAGAAGCGAGGACCATGGGTAAGCAGGAAAGACAAAAAAAAAATAAAACTTTGGGTGACAGGGAGAGTGCAGAAAAATATAAAGCACAGAAGGTTAAGGGGAGAAAGTGAGAGAGATGAGCGAGGAGGAGAACAAGAAACTGAGTACATGAGAGAGAGAAAGAGATAAAGGGGAGGGAAAGGTGGGAAAAGGATGGGTGCCCCTGTCTTTTTTAACCCCCCCCCCCCCCAGTACCGCACCACTCTTTCACTGCCACATTTCACTGGCTCTTCAGTTCAATAATGCAAAGCCACCAATGCAAATCACGGCTGTCTAGTGGTGGGAATGCTCTGTTTGTGCACCACACAATTCCTGAGATAGTCTGCTTTAAATACTCCCAGGCATATTATGAATACCCCAATCCCCCAGAAAAGTTTAGATTAAAGGGGACTCAGACTGCCATTAGTTTTACAATTGCCTCAAATTGCTATGAAAAGAGAAAAACCATAAAAAAACAACTTTAAAGTGTGGGAAAAAAAATACAAGAAATGTTTTTTTCCCCATTTTCTGTAAGGTGGCTGGCTTTCCAAAACAATGACTGATGATTTTATCTGACTGCTGTTTTTGCCCACAGGATTGTTTCAGTTCTAGATGAAGAGATATGCGGGGTGATGAAGTCAAAACAAGATCCATACTGTGAGGGAAGGCAAGCTTTGCAGAATGGCCGCACGACCTGGTTTATCAATCAAGAGGCTCCATTTCTCTCTTATGTTCTAAACTCAGTCCATACTCGCTGCACAAGTGCTGGCTGTGCCCACAGAATTAGAGCTCTGGCACTTTGATAGTGTCGTTAAGTGAAACACAGCAACGTTGTATATCCTGTCAGATCGGCTTTCATCTATTTCCAAACATCTGTGCACTCAAAAAGCACCACAACGCAATATAATTGCACCTATTTCCTGTCACTTTATTACTGAAAAAGGAAGGAGAAAAGCAGAGGAAGAGGTATGAGCAAATCCTGGCAGCTGGCACTCATAAAAGAACAAAGAGATGCAAAATAAATCGAGTGACATAAACTACATGTCCAGGAGAACAGGCTGACCCTGTCCTGGATTTACCCCATTTTGGGGCCAATGCAATAAAGTCACCTAGAAAGCAGGTGCTGAAGTCAGCGCCCGCTCTCTTAACGCGCCCCAGGCGCCCCCAAGGGGGGCATCATGCTATATTTAAATGAGGGGGTCGCGATATTAAGTAGAAGGCAGTACAGAAAAGCAGTTTTTTCTGCTTTTCTGTACTTTTTTTGATGCGCACAGCTATTAACGCCTGCTCCAGGCAGGCGTTAATAGATGACAGTTAAATGTGCGTCTAGGCCCCCCCTTTTTTATTTTTTGCATCGGGAGTGAATGCCTAATAGCCTCATTCACATGCATTTGTATGTAATGAGCGCCATTAGATTCACTCCGCATTGGACGTGCGTTGAATATGTGCTAATCCCCTTATTGCATTAGGGGATTGATTAGCGCCTATTCTACCCGCGTCCGACTGCAGGTTAACAGTGCGTTCGGCTGAGCTCACTGTATTGCATCGGCCCCTAAATGCAGAGAAATGGAGCTCTGATTTCCCTATTGAGTTCCCTAAGTGACTATGGAACCAAGACTGGGTCAGCTTGTCACTTGGACATGGAATTCCACGGTTATACTATAGAGAAAGCTGACTCAAACTGACCATTCTGGTTTATTTTAGCATGTATACTCACACTACATGGGAGATACATGCTGTCCACCTAGAAATGCACCACACCTTTTGTATTCTTATATTAGTAGTTTTCAGTCTCCTGCTCACAATTACAACATAGGCCAGAGGTCAACAACCGCATTCCTCAGGACACACCCAGCCAGTCAGATTTTCAGGATGTCCACAATGAATATGCATGAGAGATATTTGCACACACTGCCTCCACTGTATGCAAATCCATCTCATGCATATTCACTGTGGATATCCTGAAAACCCGACTGGCTGGGTGTGTCTTGAGGCCTGGGAGGAGAACCATGGGCATACGTAAATGTCGCAGTCAGCACATGGTTCATGCAAAAGATGAGAACTGAGGGCAAGGCCTTTTCGTGTGCCACCCCCATGTTTGTGGAACGTAGTACCAAGTGAGATTAGGCAAGAAAGCGATTACCTGGCTTGGCATTTCACTGTCTTTTCAAGATAGGGCTCTTTCAAATTGCATTGTGGGATAACTTTCAAAAGCCTTTAGGCAAGAACAGCGCAGTTTTGGGCACATGAATGAGCTTTTGGAAAACTACACTGGAGTTGTTCACAAAAAGAGGGCGAAGAAGTGATTTCACCCATCCCTTTACGAGCACTGCAAAAAGGCACTCCTGGGGGGGTGGGGGCGAAGCAGAGGGTGGGGAAAATCATTTACATGCAGGTAAGTGTTCACGGGGGACATCTGCAGCTGTTCTCTAGCAGGTGTAAATGCGCAAGCCCACGCTGCACTAAGGTAAGCGTGGTCCTGCTAATTTTCAAAGATGACATACACACATACGTCCGCTTTGAAAATTAGGGATGAAGCCTTTATGCAGGCAGTTATCAAATTTACCATCCCTATCTTTAGCAACTTTTATTTTCCCAATTCCTTGTTGTCCAGCCTCGCCTCACTTTGCTTTGTCTTGTTCCTGCTCCTGCCCCATCTTTGTTGCATCGCCTTGTCTCCCTGCCTTGTCTTTGTCCTTGGAGTCTTGTCTTGCCATATCCATTTAGTCCTATCTTGTTCCCTTGTTTCTTGTCTGTCTTGGCCTGTCACTCCAGTTCTGATCTCAGCTTTGGACTTATCCCTTGCTTGCCGCCTGACTTGCCCTTACCTTGAACCTTGACTATGTCTTGTCTGCCGCCAGCTCCAATTTTTGGCCTGTAACTAGACTCTGTCTAGACCCTTTGAATCACCTAAATCCTGCCAGCTGCCAGAACCCACAGGAGAGGCGGCTGGTAGAGGTGAAGCTCTAGCCTGGCCTGTGTCAAAGCACATTCTCCAGCTGCTGGCGTAGGCCTCAAGGAGTCGCCCCTGAGACCGCATCAACTGCACCGCAGCATTAAGGGCTCATACTCACTTCGCACCTTGCAGAGAGGTGGTGAAAGACAGAATGAAAGAGGTCCGGCTTGGTGGCATGTGGGCGAGGAGAGAGAGAAAAAGCATGAAGTGGGTCAAACCCAAATGGGTGGGGAGAGAAAGACTAGAGAAAGTTGCAACTGATTGTATGGAGGAGAGAGAGAATAAAGAGGATTGGACCTGAATGGATGGGGGAGACAGAGTGGAAGGGCTCAACTTGAGGGAGAGGGATTCTGACAAAAAAGCAAAATATACATCACTCTCTGAATAATTTAAAATGCATGACAATAAAATGTTATGACTCAAAGATGCAGAATTTCCCTGTGGAGTTTTCCTCCCCTATGGAACACCTCTTTTTAAGCCAGCTAAATACAGACCCATTGTGGATGCCCACATGCACTTTATCAGGTTCAGGGTAGGCATTTTTCAAATGGCTCTTTTATCAAGGTAAATCAGTATTAACCTGGCTAAGGGCTTTTAAAAATGGACCCATGTGGGGGGAAAGCACATGCTCACCAGTTAGCATCTATCAGTGCACCGTAATGCATACTCAGCGACTGCAACAGCCAAAGCAACAAGGCTCTACCCACTATTCGCTGGCATAATACTAGTCAGGCTGAGACGGATCAAAGTTTCCTTAAGGATCTGCATTTATTTATTTATTAAAAATTACTTATATTCTGTCACTTCCGGCACATATGTTTTTTCCAGTGTGGAGCACATGTTAAATATTCATAATAAAGTAACATACATACCAGTAAACTAACTCAAACATTTAAGGGTCTTTGTCAAGGTCATACAGCAAAACCATAGGACAAAGAAACAAATTCAGCTTGGGTTTGATTTACTTAGGAGTCAATATTCAAAGGGCTAGGGATGGTATTTTTCAAAGGCATTTCCATAGATAAAATGATGCTTTACCCACAGAAATGACTTCTTATAAAATTGATCACCTAATAGGGAGGTAATAATAGGTGTGGCAGCTACTACCCTTAACCGATAAGCCTTGATACTTTTGATGCAACAGCAACATTTCTTCTGCTTCAATGGCAGGGGGGAAAAGGGGAAGTTGATTCAAACAACAACCAATGAAGGCCCCAGCTTTTATGGTCTGGGGTACTGATAAGCATGGGGGTAATCTACACAGAGAAGCAGTTACTACCCTTAACAAAAGGCATGGGATTACTACCCTTAACGAATAAGCCTTGATGCTCTTGACGCAACTAAAACATCACTCTCCGCTTTGACGGCAGTGGGGGTTGGGGTGGAAGAGGAATTGGATTCAGACGACAACCAACATGGGCCCTGACTTTTAGTTTAAAACTATTTTATTGATTGATGGCCGCTGCGTGAAACGGTTGGCGAAATCGTTCTCTCCCCAACTTCTTTGAAACTCATTCCTTTAACGATGCCGCACTCTAAGAGAAAGGCCAAACTCAGAGAAATCATCACCTCATCATCGCCGGTCTCTGAGGTTGGCCAAACCAGGATTGAAACGTTCTTCGCTACCGGGGTAGCAAGAGAAATGCCAGTGGAGGAGGCCGCTGCAAGTGCTGACATAGGGCGAATGTCAGCCTTGCTAGCCGACGAGATCACGTTAAGTCCCAGCACTCCGATGACCCCCCCCCCATCTCCGGTTCCACCCGACGCTGCGATTGTTGGGGTAAGCCCTCAAGGACTGTGTTCTTTTTCTGGAACTGTTGCTGATTTAAACAAACTTAAAATGAGTGACTTACCCAAGAGCAGTGAAGATGAGGAAAGGAAAGCCATCGAGGAAGTGATGAGAGGGAGTACGGCAGGAGGGGAAAAGCTGGCTCAGAAATTAATACTGGAAACGTTTGTACTGATGGAGAAGCCTAAGGTTATAACTATGGAGTCCCTGTGGCATGCTATGAAAGGTCTTGAATTTGACCAAGATAACACTTGAATCAAACAACAGGTTCTTAAGCATAGAAAAAGAAATGAATATGCAAACTACTAAGATCCAGTAGATGGAGTTACATATGGAGAAAATGGAGACTATTCAAACAGAGATACTAAGAGTGGAAGATATTAATGTGAAAAAATTTGAAAAAATATTGAAAATCAAAAAAATACTTGAATTTGCATGTATTAAATTTTCCTTTCATTAGAGAGATTTCAGCATATGAAATGCTCAAAGATTATATGATAAAAATATTAAAAATACCAATGGAAGGGCTCCCTTTGATTTCCAGAGTTTACTATCTACCAGAAAAAGGAGGAAAACAAAGAAAATATGGGTCAAGAGGAAGATAATCAATTGAATGTGACTCAAATCTTGGAATTATCGTTGGAATCTGAAGTTAAGAAAAGAATGACATTATTTTTTTCCTGTACTTTTGTTACCGATAAGAGATATGATTATGAAGAGGTTTATGCGGAACCGGACAGAATCATACCATGGGAAAAAGATCTGGATTTATCCAGATAGCTCTCGCATAACCCAAGAAAGGCGAAAGAAGTTCTTGTCTTTTAGGCCCGAAGTAGTGGTGAGAGGGGCTAGTTTTAGCCTTAGGTACCCTAGTAAATGCATTATAAGACACCAGAATGCAAAGTATATTTTTCTTGAACCCATTCAATTGCAGAAGTTTCTAGAACCAGCTAACCCTTAGTGTCCTGCTCTACATCGTTGTAAATTAAAGATTCTTGCTACATTCATGTGACGAACCATTAATTTGAAAAATAAATGTAAACATTTTTCTTAGACCACCTATATAAGATCCCCTTAGGATTTCTTGGAACTGTAGATATGAATCCATGATGTAAATCCATGTTGAATGGAAGAGATATTTGTTTAAATTTGCTTTATTGATCTACGTAATGTAAAATGTTTACTATTCTGTAAATATTGAAAAATTAAATAAACAGTAAATTGCAAAAAAAACCAAAACTATTTTATTGATAACAATAAGCCAGTGACATAAGCCTGTAAAGTACAGCATTTCTTATGCATTCCAAAGGTAATAGAAAAAGTATAAACAGCCATATGTTTCTCCTTTTTGGTTAAATCCCTTTCCCCTTACCCCTAAATCCCAACCAATCCCACTATTACACCTGAAATCTCCTGCACTCCAGCTCACCCTCCCCATCGCTACCCCCTAAATAATCTTCATTCAGCATACTCAAATAATTTACTCCTCTTTTCCCTTACTATCGCCTAGTCACAGAATCCAGCCCCACCCGAATATAATCACAGAGCAATATTCAATATTAGACTTCTCATTCTGGGGGTTAATGTCTGAATATATTTCTCTCAGGTAGTCATAAACAACTGTCATTTTTTGAAAGTAAGTTAGATGCCCTATTGTCCATTTGCATCATGTCATGCAAAGTGAACACATGCCTGTAAAATTGCTTTGAAAATTGGTGTAACTTGTGCACTTTCCTTATAGTGGCTGTTTCAAAATTACTCCTAGGGATGGTAACTTTCCAACTGGTGCGTGGGCACACATGTGCAGCGTGTGTCAGCCCATGCCCCAGGATGCGGCTATTTTATAAATGCGCGCATGTTATAAAATAGCCTGACCACGTTCACACGTGCGCCAAATTTTAAGTGGTCACGTATGTGCACGCAAATGCCACTTCTGTCGCATAAATCAGGGGATTTTAAAAGGGGCGCACGCAGACGCTATTCCCAGTTTTACCGGTTCATCCCCAGTTCGCTCAGTTAAGAGATAGGCACTCCACCCCCTCCACCAGTTTAATAGCCTTCACTCCCCCCAGTTATGCCCAACTCTTAAAACGCCGCAGATCTGCCTATTTTTCTTTATATTTTACTTACAAGTCATCTAAAGCAGAAGTAAAGTTATGCGCGTTCTGGGTCACATCATTATTTATGCGCACATCTCTGGTTTATGACCCGCAAATCCCATTCCCTGCCCAGACCAGGTCCACGTCCCTCCCCTTTTTGAAAACTTTCTAAATGCATGCACTGCGGGAGATGAACGCTTATCTCACCAGCTTTTAAAATATGCTCAGCATTCACAAGCCCCACTTATTCACGCATCCCCTAATTAATGCATGCACCAGACTTTTAAAATTCACCTTTAAGTATCTAACGGGTCGATAAAGTAAGGCCGCGTTAGAAAGAGTGCGGCAGTGCCGGGCGCACCCTCGTTTGCCCCACGCACTGTTCTGATCACATACCGCTCGATACTCTATTTAAATTGCTTGCAAATGCAAGCCGCGTATGCAAAGCGTTAGGCGAAGCATTAGGCCCGCGCAACCCATTTTACTGTATAGGCGCTTAATACAGCACCTATACAGTATCCTGGGTGCGCTGGTACCTGTCATTTCAAATGACATTTGAAATGACAGGCACCAGGAAGTGGATCCCAACTTTAACCCAGGAAAACCTAAAAACTGAATATCCCCTCCTCCCGAAGCGGCTTGACATGTGCCAACTTACCTTTTGTTGCTTTTCAGCCCCTTCCCTTCTCTGCCGCCCTCCAGAGGGGGCAGCCGGCGGCAAAAGCAGCTCGCAGCGGTCCCCCCAGCGCAGGTCCCGGCTCTCCTGGCTCTGCAACAGCATTACAACAGCTAGGGCTCCATCCACCCCAATCCTTCCTTCCTTCCTGACTCAGACAAATTGTGAAGCAGCTTCAGCGTTCCTCCCCCCCCCCACGCAGGTCCCGGTTCTCCTGGCTTGGCGTGAGGTGAGAGCCTACTGTTCTGTGCCCTCTCCGGCACGAGCGGAACGAAGCGTTCTTTCGTTGGCCGGAGCGCCCAAATCGATGGGCGCTCCGGCCAATGAAAGCACGCCCGTCTATGTGCTTTCATTGGCCGGAGCGCCCAAATCGACGGGCACTCCGGCCAATGAAAGCACGCCCGTCTATGTGCTTTCATTGGCCGCAGCGCCCGTCAATTTGGGCGCTCCGGCAAATGAAAGCACATAGACGGGCGTGCGTGACGTCACGGCATGCGTCACGCGCGCCCGTCTATGTGCTTTCATTGGCCGGAGCGCCCAAATCGACGGACGCTCCAGCCAACGAAAGAACGCTTCGCTCCGCTCGTGCCGGAAAGGGCACAGAACAGTAGGCTCTCACCTCACGCCGAGCCAGGAGAACCGGGACCTGCGCGGAGGGGGACGCTGCAAGCCGCTTCACAATTTGGCCGAGCCAGGAAGGAAGGAAGGATTGGGGTGGATGGAGCCCTAGCTGTTGTACTGCTGTTGCTGTTGCCGAGCCAGGAGAACTGGGACCTGCGCGGGGGAGACCGCTGCGAGCCGCTTTCGCTGCCGGCTGCCCCCTCCGGAGGGCGGCAGAGAAGGGAAGGGGCTGAAAAGCAACAAAAGGTAAGAAAACAACAGAAAGTAATGTCGAGTCGCTTCGGGAGCAGGGGAGGAAGGGATTTTAGGTTTTTAGAGGTTTCCTTTTGGGGGAAAGTTTGCCGTCTACCATTACCCCTGCCTCTAACGCAGGGGTAAGGGTAGGCGGTAAGTTTAGCAGGTTAAACGCGGGGCAAAATGGCAGGGTAAAATAGCGATAGTCGGGGCGCGCGTTACTGTATGGGAGGGAATAGCTAATTCGATCGTTTACATCTGATATAAATGCCGTGTGCGGAAGGGGTTACCCGGGGATTTAAAGAGGCGGTAAGGATGGGTTAAAGGGGATAGTGTATCGCAGGAAGGGCTAACGCGGCCGGAAAGTGAGTAAAAAGCGGGTTAGGAGCGGGGTAACCATGGCCCCACTTTACTGTATCGAGCTGTAACTTTGGAAGGTAAATTGACCTCTTTGAAAAACGAGTAGGCCTGACAGCCTAAATTTAGGTGCCTAGTTTCACTAGCACTCTAAATTTAGGACTCTAAAGAGCGGGCAGATATGGGGGCAGATTTGGGGGGGGGGGGGGGTCGGAAAAGTTAGGCATATAGAGGTCTATATTCAAATGCTTTTATGCGTTTAAATTTGGATTTATGTGCATAAAAACTGAGTTCTGAATATTTCTCCCTGCTGAACTTGTAAATTTTCTGCATACAACATTCTGATGCTCCCAGTGGAACATTAGCTATATGTCTTAAGATACAGCAAGTTTACTTACTGTAAATGGTGTTTTCCATATATAGCAGGATAAACTAGCCATACGTGGGGGTGAAGTCATCTGGCGGCACCAAACGTATCCCTCTCTCAGCTAGTAGAGATTTTGCTCTACTGAGCATGTGCAGGAATTTCAGTACAACCAATGCCTCATGAGCTAACCTAACTAGGTAGTCAACTCTTCAGGGAGAAGGTTCGGTATTTAACATGGTGAATAAAACAGAAAATGTCATAATGCCTCTGTATCGCTCCATGGTGAGACCGCACCTTGAATACTGTGTACAATTCTGGTCGCCGCATCTCAAAAAAGATATAATTGCGATGGAGAAGGTACAGAGAAGGGCTACCAAAATGATAAGGGGAATGGAACAACTCCCCTATGAGGAAAGACTAAAGAGGTTAGGACTTTTCAGCTTGGAGAAGAGACGACTGAGGGGGGATATGATAGAGGTGTTTAAAATCATGAGAGGTCTAGAACGGGTAGATGTGAATCGGTTATTTACTCTTTCGGATAGTAGAAAGACTAGGGGGCACTCCATGAAGTTAGCATGGGGCACATTTAAAACTAATCGGAGAAAGTTCTTTTTTACTCAACACACAATTAAACTCTGGAATTTGTTGCCAGAGGATGTGGTTAGTGCAGTTAGTATAGCTGTGTTTAAAAAAGGATTGGATAAGTTCTTGGAGGAGTTGAATATACTCTCATTTTCTTTGCTCTTTTAAGAGCTGATTCTACAAAAACTGATTGATTAGGTAATTCCACTTGTCCAAATCCCAGGAATTTTGGCACTCTATATTTGAGGTCTAGTTTCCTTGCAATAAGTGCCAAGAAATAAAATTTTACCACATCCTTGTTTGCAATTCTTCATGGATATCATGGATGAGGATTCTAGCTGCTGGTTCTAGCAGGGTCCAAAATTTGAAAAAGACCTTTGCACATATTGCACTTTTCCTAATCTGGCATAGGAAAGGTCTTTCAGTGGAGATAAATATCTTGGAGAATCTGGGAGGGGGTTGGAGGGGATTCCCATTGAACCTTCTTCAGAGACTGGAGGATAGGCAGCACTAGTCCAGGACCCCAATGATGAAGTAGATGACAGAGGAAGGATCCTAGGTCATGTCAGAAGGATATGCACCTGGTATACATTCTCAGAATGGCAATACAAGTGACTGCCATGAGCTAGAGCCACCTGAGAGGGGTTCTGATAAACTATCTACCCAAACGGATGGGAGTAGATCTGATATCCTGGAAAGGAGAAGTTGGAAAGTATTCTCTATCTTTAGCCACCACAGAGTAAAGAAATCCCTCAACTGTGTTATTTGGGCATAGGGCTCATGTGCCCTTTATCCTTGTATATGTGGTAGAATATCCTCTTTTGACTCAAGTATGGAATCCTACACATTTTATGGACTCTGCAAAATTTGAATTAGAGGCCAATCAGATGTGAGAGGTATCAGATAGCAAATGTGATCTGGAGTCTCCAGGCATAACCCTTGTTCCATTAATTTTGCTAGCATAAAAGCTCTAGTAATTGGTAGGGGTAGAGGTATCATATCCCCCTCTGCTCCTATGAAAATCTTGTGTAAACTGGCATATAGCTGTGTTGGAAGGATTGACCTATGACTCTGTAGTGAAGCAATCCACCCTGATGGTATAGATGTTGAGGACTGATGTGATTCATGATTCAGGGCTTCAAGCACTGAGTGCATCAAAGATTTTCCCACCAACAGTGTTGACTGCTTCAGTAATGCCATAGACTTTTGTTTTGATGTGCAGTGCACTTATCTGTCAATGGCACCGTGGATTTTTACTTTGATAATGCCAGAGCCTTGTGCATTGACTGCACCGATGTACCAAGCTTCGATGGTACCGATATGCATGAGCCTTGATGCATAAGAACATAAGATATGCTATACTGGGTCAGATCAAGGGTCCATCAAGCCCAGAATCCTGTTTCCAACAGTGGCCAATCCAAGTCACAAGTACCTGGCAAGTACCCAAACATTAAATAGATCCAATTTTACTACTGCCTGCAACAAGCAGTAGCTATTCTCTATTGATTAACAACAGTTTATGGACTTCTCCTCCAGAAACTTATCTAAACCTTTTATAAACCCAACTACACTAAGGGCCTTATTTTCTAAGGCTATCGCTACCTACATCGGGGCGGAGTTGGCCCTGGAAGAGGAGTCGGGGTGTCACCGGGGCCAACTCTGCGAGGACAGCGTGGACAGTGAAAAGGTAAGGAGCCTTTTCGCTGCCTATTTCGCACCCAATAACTATACGTTTTATGGTGTAGTTATTCGGCGCGATGCCGGCAGCGATCGCACCGCGGTGCTGCGATCGCCGGCTAGCACAGGACTGCCCCCCCGCCCCCTGTGACCACCGGATTTTCCAAGTTCTGCAAACTTAGAAAATCCAGCCCTAACTGCCTTAACCACATCCTCTGGCAAAGAATGATAGCTTAATTATGTGTTGAGTGAAAAAGAATTTTCTGTGATTTGTTTTAAATGTGCTATTTCCAAAGTTTATGGAGTGCCCCCTAGTCCTTGTATTATCCGAAAGGAAAGAGTAAATAACCGATTCACATTTACCTGTTCAAGTCCTTTCATGATTTTGTAGACCTCTGTCAAATCCACCCTCAACCGTCTCTTCTCCAAGCAGAACAGCCCTAACCTCTTCAGCGTTTCTTCATAGGGGAGCCGTTCCATTCCCTTTATCATTTTGGTCGCCCTTCTCTGTACTTTCTCCAGTTCAAATATATCTTTTTTTAGATGTGATGACTAGAATTGCATACAGAATTCACAGTGCAGTCTCGGCATTGAGTGATATAGAGGCTTTATGAGATCCTCCATTTTATTTGCTATTCCCTTCCACATAATTACTAACATTCTGTTTGCTGTTTGACTGCCACAGCACACTGAGCCAAAGATTTCAATGTAACATCAATTATGAAACCCAGATCGTTTTCCTGGGTGGTAACTCCTAATATGGAGCCTAACATTGTGTAACTACAGCATGGGTTATTTGTCTCTATATGTATCACCTTGACCTTGTCCACATTATATTTCATTTGCCATATGAATGCCCAATCTTCCAGTCTCGCAAGGCCCTCCTGCATTTTAACACAGCCTGCTTGTGATTTAACTACTCTGAATAATGTTGTGTCATCTGCAAATTTGATCACCTCACTCATCATACCCCTTTCCAGTTCATTCCTAAATATATTAAAAAGCACCGGACCAAGTACAGATCCCTGAGGCACTCCACTGTTTACTTTTTTCCACTGTGGAAACAGACCATTTAATCCTACTCACTGTTTCCTGTCTTTTAACCAGTTTGTAATCCACAAAAGTACATTGCCTCCTATGCCATGACTTTTTAGTTTTCTTAGAAGTCTCTCATGAGGGGCTTTGTCAAACGCCTTTTGAAAATCCAAATACACCACATCTACCAGTTCACCATTATCCATATGTTTTTCACCCCTTCAAAAAAATGTAGATTTATGAGGCAAGACTTCCCTTGGGTAAATCCTTGCTGGTTGTGTCCCATTAAACCATGTCTATCTATAAGTTCTGTGATTTTATTCTTTATAATAGTTTCAATGATTTTTCCTGACACCGAAATCAGGCTCACCAGTCTATAATTTCTCAGATCACCTCTGGAGCCCTTTTTAAATATTAGGTTTATATTGGCCACCTTCCATTCTTCAGGTATAATGGATGATTTTAACGATAGGTTACAAATTACTTATAATAGGTTTAAAATTTCATTTTTGAATTCTTTCACAACCCAGGGGTGTATACCATCTGATCCAGGTAATTTGCTACTCTTCAGTTTGTTAATCTAGCCTAATACATCTTCCAGGTACACATGATTTGGTTCAGGTCATCTGAATCTTCATCCTTGAAAACTATCTTCATAATGGGTATCTCCCCATCATCCTCATCAGTAAACACAGAAGCAAAGAATTCATTTAGCATTTCCACAATGGCTTTATCTTGCCTAAATGCCCCTTTTACCCCTCGATCACCTAACGGTCCAACCGACTCCTTAACAGGCTTCCTGCTTTGGATATATTTTGCCTCTATGACCAACTTCTTTTCAAATTCTTTCTTAGCCTGTCTTGTGTTTTACATTTTATATTGCCAGAGTAGCTGGCATTTTGTGTGTCAGCTACTCCGGCAACTCCACAGAGTGGCACCCCTTCCTTTTTGACACTTTTGAGAAGCTTCTGCTCAATTAATAAAATAAAACTCAATTCCTGGAGATGCAGATGAGGCTACGCTTCAGGAGGAAGGCTGACTATGGCTTCTAAGAGATTTACACAGTTCCTCATTTTCCAGGCCCTGGATTTCTGAGTATACGTGGACATCCACCATTGTAACAATTGGCCTAGTCATGGTCCATTCCAAGGCATCAGTAGCAAAGTTTGTGTCCATTGGGAATGGACATCCTCTTGCCACAAAGTCTTTGAATTCACAGACTGTGTATTTTTTTCTTCTTGGACATTGTGAGGAAAAAATATGTTCTTTATTTTAGTAGCATTTACAAATGCTATTTGGGGGCTGCTGAGGCAATGAGGCAACTTTTAAAGCCAAAAGAACTGAGTTTTTACAGAAAAAAAACAGAGATAGAGGCTCACATCTCAGACAAAAAAAGACTGAGGGGGCTCAGGAGGCAACGTCTACAAGGAAATTCCCACAAATGCTCAGTAGAACAAAAGCTCTACTAGCTGAGAGAAGGGTACAGTCAGTACTGCCAGATAATATCACCCCATGCCATGGCTAATTTAGCCCTGCTTATTTGATGGAAAAAGTTACATTTCCAGGAGAAGCACAGCATGCAAAGATATTTTGTGCCAATATCCTGTCTGAGTGTGGACAATCTGGGTCACTTGGAAATATACAGCAGATCCTAATAGGGAGATCTATTCACTATTGCTCACTCCCAGAAGTAAGAGGTGTTGATCCCTAAATTTACCTAATAACTGTTAATGAACCTGTCCTCTTGAAATGTGTCCAAACTCTTCATAAATCTTGCCATGTATACAAACCTTCACGATATCCTCTGTCAACAAATTACCCAGCGTCAATGTGTTGACTGAAAAAAAAAACACTTTCTTACATTTATTTTAAACATGCTACCAGTTAGTTTCTGGACTGTCCCCTAGTCTTGAAAGAGTGAATAATTGATCTCTATTTACTTCTTCCACCCCACTCATGATTTTATAAATTTCTATCATGTCCCCTCTCAGTGGCCTCTTCTGCAAGCTGAAGAGCCCTAACATGCATAGCGTCTCCTTGTAGGAGAGATGCTCCATCGCCTTTATCACTAGTGTCACCCTCATCTGCATCTTTTCTAGTTCTTCTATGTCTTTTTTTGAGATGGGGCAACCAGAACTGCACACAAGACTCAAGGTGCGGTCACACCATGGATTCAGATGCTTTCAACACATTTTCAATAGCATAGAGCAGATAATTGCAATCTGACACAAGGACAAATATTTGCAAGTAAAACAGCAGAAGTCGGACGAACAACTGAATAAATACACAGCTCTCTTTCTGCTTGTTAAGTAAAAGCAGGAGAAAAATTCAGTTTCAGTTTTTTTTCTGTGGGTGCTGAGATTTTCTTTCCATTTGCTTCTAACCTGTGCAGTCTGTGTTTCATTTTACCAACTAATTCATTGCATTATACCGTGTCCCCTAATACTAAAACTAGGAGGTCACTCCATGAAACTAATAAGCAGCAGATATAAAACAAATCCCAGAAAGTACTTTTCCACTCAGTACACAATCAAACTGTGGAATCTGTTGCTAGAGGATGTGATCAAGGTAACTAGCATAGCGGGGTTTAAAAGAGGTCCGGGCAAGTTTCTGGAGGGAAAGTCCATAAAATATTATTAGTCCAGTAGACCTGGGAAAGCGACTGCAACAAGAAAGTGATCTATTATTTGGGATCTGCTGGGAACTTGTGACCCTGACTGGCCACAGTCAGAGATGAGATGCTGGGCTGGATGGACCTTGGTCTGACCCAGCATGGCAGGTTCAAGTTCAGTATTTCCTCAAGATTAAAAGCAGTGATCCCAGATTCTCTGCAGTTTACTGTATATCCACAGCCTCTAGCATAATGTGTTCTTTTCTCCCCTGGAAGAATAGACATAACATCAAAAATGCAGTCTTCTTTGGAAAGTGGTGTTACTTCCATCCAGTTTGGAGTAATACATCTCCTGTCCATGGTAATTACCACATTTTAGTAAAACAGAAACATATCAACCTAAATATAAACCCTCTGTACATGCCAACAGACATATTTGTGGGGATGCCTGGATCACCAGGAGCGACATCATTTAACACATTTATTACATCTTGCTAGAATTTGTTTATACTCTCACACTGCCAGACCATATGAAAAAAAGTACCCACACCTCTCCCACACTTATTACGGAGAGGGGAATCCAAAAGATTAATTTTAAACAGCTTTTACGGAGTATAGTACACTCTATGAAGGAATTTATTTAAACTGCTCTACGCTGGGAACTTACAGCAAGAGCTTAGTGACAGATCTGGTTTCTATCTAGATAGAGGGATTCCCTCGGTCCCTTTTCTATGTTGTCCCTAGCTTAGGCTCTAAGTTAGGATTTAGGAGAGGGAGTCTGTAGTACCTCCAGTGAGGCTGCTTGGTCAGCCAGGCCGCATAAATGCAGGCATAAGAACATAAGAAATTGCCATGCTGGGTCAGACCAAGGGTCCATCAAGCCCAGCATCCTGTTTCCAACAGAAGCCAAACCAGGCCACAAGAACCTGGCAATTACCCAAACACTAAGAAGATCCCATGCTACTGATGCAATTAATAGCAGTGGCTATTCCCTAGGGCCTCATTTTCCAAAGCATCGCAGGCCTGCGATACCCTAGGGAATGAGGGGCGGGAGGCCGAAACGGGGGGCGGGCCTGTGCTAGCCGGCAGCGATCGCACCGTCGCGGTGCGATCGCTGCCGGTTTCGCACCCACTAGCAAAGCAAGCAAAATGTCAAGAGAATCTATAAAAATGAATAGTTGATGCTTATCTGTCTGGAAAGAGTTACAAGACCATTTCTAACCATTCGGGGGTCCATCCATCCACTGTGGAACAGATAGTCTACAGATGGAAAAACCTGAACACAACAGCCATCCTACATACAAGCAGTCATCCTGCTGAGATCATCCCAAGATAAAGCCAGAAAAGCATCCATGAAATCACAAAGAATCCCAGACTAACATCTCCAGCTCTGCATGCCTATGTCGCTGCAGCTGATGTGAGGGTTTGTGCATCAACCATCAAGAAATAATTGAACAGGAATGGTGTTCACTGTTATCTAAACAGAACATTGTTCCCAACTCAGGTTCACCAAAGCAAAGAGCATGTGGTGTTCATGCAAGGACAGACATTGCATGTTCTGTATGGAAGAATGGGCTAAAATTCCTCAAGGGCAATGTAAGAGACTGGTCAATAGCTACAGGGAAAGTTTAGTTGACGTTATTGCTGCTCAAGGAGGTGCCACCAGCTACTGAATGAAGGGTTCCCACACTTTTTCACACAAGGATACCTATTCAACAATAATGAATCGAAATGTCATTTTTATCTGAGTTATTTATTCAGTGGGGTTATCTTTTTCTCATATCAGCGTTTAGATTAGGCTTTGAGTATAAATTGTGCTAAAATACAGATCCTCCTAGAGCAGCAGTTTGATTACATTTAGCCTGGTGATGGTCACATGTTCAGTGTGTCACGCATGTGAGAACCATCTGTCAGGTGTGTCCCGACAGAAAAAAGGTTGAGAACCACTGTCCTAGAGGGTTCACACACTTTCTCAGCACTGTAAGTATGCTTTCTGTCAAGTCTAGGGCTTAATCCCAGGGGATTTTCTCACCCAAATGAATCTCCTGATCAGGCTACTTTTTTCAAAGCCTCTCTCAAAACCGCTATGGGTGTGTTCTGTAATATGATCAGTTTGAGGATATTCATCCTCCCATATTAGTGATCTACATAGAGAAATTCACCTCTCCATATTGTATGTGATTTTAGCAGTCACAGGATGTATATATACTCACTGTACAAATGGAAAGCATTGCTATCTAGTTCCAGCCACACCCACAAGTACTTAAAATTTGCACAATTATCACACAGCAGCAATTGTCTCAGATGCAGGGAGGACTTGCCAGCTAAGAGAACGGTCGGCATTGTTTTAAGGATTCCATTACCTTTGCTCCTTAGTGAACTGCATCCTGCACAAATACCAGAATATAATATTCATATAATGAAAATTAAACTGCAGTTCCCATGTTCAAATCCTTTCATCCCTGGGTTCTCTCTAATAAGAGTTAATTGGTTCTCTAACACTATTGAAAACAGACAGGAAACAAACAGTAAATTTTTATCATTCCCCATTGGAGAGAAAGATGATTAGAAATCATCCTACCCACTCTTAACTTGTGGTATCGGACTTATCCAGATAAGTGGTGACCACTGAATAACCGGCTACATTCAGCAGTTGAGCCACTTATGTTAAGTAGTATGCAGGATAATCAGTGGGCAGGTGGTTAGTATAACTGGGCGATGCCACTTAACTGGATAAGTAGCAATATTCAGATATCCGGTTAAGTTAACTAGATAAGTTCGATCTTCTCCATAACAAGTATAAACTTAGCCATATAAGACTTAATTGCTGCTAGTCTAAGACTTATTTGACGCTAGTTTGCTGCTAGACTAAGACTTATCTGGCTAACTAGTGGCAAATACGGGGATATTCAGTGGCATAGCCAGCTATGTCTGAAGATTGACCTCTTGGTGGTTTTTACCTGGTTTCCTTATTTTTATGCTTTTATTTTAATTATTTTATTATGTTTATATTGCTGTTCTCTATTTATGATGTATTATTGCTTAGTATGCTTCTTTTTCCTTTTTATCTATGTTTAATTAGTATTTTGGGTGCTAATTCCTCACCTTCTTGAGAACTTATGTGGAAAAATGGGTTAAAACTGAATCAATAAATTAGAATCAAAGTCCATTTTTGACATTCCTCTTCTGGGTACTGGATCAAAGTATTCACAGGTAATATTTTTTTGACTGTTGTTGATCTCTACCAGGATCTCCAAGAGAAGAACATTTTGAATGATCACTTCTTGCTTCCATCTGAAATGTTCCAGCATTAAGTAAACAATTGTCAGAACCATTTACCATGGAAAACAGTTATTGGTTTGGTAGAAAATTGCCCGGCTAAAGCTCATTAAGGGGTTCCACAGAGGCATTCCTGGGGTGTGTTTAGGTCAAGGGAGGAAGACAGCACACCTGCTTGGCACTTTCATAAGTATGTGCATGACTTTGTCCCTCTTTTACCCCCCTTGGCCACCCGCAAAGCTGGCAGGTGCAAAGTACACAGCTGCCTTCGGTGTGGATACTTTGCCATGGCTAAACTTCAATACAAAACTGTGCTGCAAGGCACTCAAGTTAAAAGTGCTCATGCACGTAGCACACAATCGCCATCTGTATCATTTGCTTACTGGCGATTTGCTGCATGACAAACAAAGAAAAGACCAGTAATTAGTTTGGTTTGTTGGTTGTTGGGGTTGTGTTTGGAGGGCTGAGTTGGGTTAGCCTTGGAAAAATGTACTATTGTACTATCACTGGGGCCGATGCAATATTTTGGCGGAGAAAGCGGGCGCTGAACAGTCAGCGCCTGCTTTCTTAATGCGCCCCCAGGCGCCCCCCTGAGGGGGCGCCATGCAATATTTTAAATTAGAGGGGTCACGTTAGCAAGGAGAGCCTAAGTGCGTCGGCCCTCCGCCGGTTAGGAAAACCGACGCTGAGTTTATTGGCATCGGTTTACCTAGACACTGCATAGCCAGGGGTTTCAGGAAATGGACGCTTCTCAATTGAGTGTCCGTTTCCTGCACCCGACTGCCGGCGTTGCAATGATATTAAGTAGGAGGCAGTACAGAAAAGCAGTTTTTTCTGCTTTTCTGCACTGGTTTAAGGAGCACTCAGCAATTAACGTGCTCCAGGCAGGCGTTAATTTCCGATCGCTAAATGTTCATCCTAGACGCACATTTTTTTTTTTTTGCATTGAGAGTGAATAGCTAATAGCCTCATTCACGTGCATTTGCATGAGATTAGCGTTATTAGACTCACTCTGTGTTGGATGTGTGTAAAGGCGCTAATCCCCTTATTGCATAAGGGGATTAATTAGCGCCTATACAACCTGCGTCCAACTGCGGGTTATAAAGTGCGCTCGGCTGAGCGCACTGTATTGCATCGGCCCTATTTTGGGCAACAAAGGACTTCACTAGGTTTTCCAAGTCTGAAACAGGCAGCCCTGCATTTCTGCATGCAGTCTGAGCTAGAAACCATGGCCGAAAGAAAGCCATTCTCACTCTGGCAGTGAATGCAATCATAATGGCTCTTTCCTCTCCTTTCTTGCATTTTCAACAGCTCTCCACAAAACGTCAGAAATACTCCTCACGTCCAGCCCAACAGCTGCAGTTTGTTTTCCACCCATCCTATCCTCTGCTACACAGCGACTTGCCCAATTCTATTTAAAGCAAGGCTCCAGCCCACAAATCACAACTGAGTTTAAACTTATGGGAACAGAAAGAGGAAATAAAGTCTGGCAAATGCACACACTGTAAGAATATGCCCACAAAACAGGCCAAACTTTTACTGAAAGCATCACCAGCGGTAAAATAATCCCACAGTCCACAGATCCGACCTTGACCCACAGACACTGGGGGGTTTGACCCTGATGAATGTTTCAACAAAAGCATGGATTGTTCAGGTGGTCTGTGAGCGGCTGTTATGGTGCGCTGGGCAAGGATTTAGTTGTTCCTTTTCCGTTGGTGACTTTGTCTGATGCAACGCTACTGCAGCACCTGCTGCTCTTCTTTAACTGGGGTTTATTTCCCTTTATACATTTTTTAAACTTACCATTCTGTATTCTCATCCCCCACCTCAAACATTTGCAAAAGACAGAATAAATTTCCAGTCATCCATTGGTAATAAAATCACAACTTTTCCACACTACTATTGAAGGTAACTCTGAAGGTTTCCGTGCAGTACCACTTCCCTGGAGCATTGGTGATTACTAAGGGCCTCATTTTCTATCCGGATCGCACGTGATAAGGGCTGTTTCGCACGCGAAAAGTCCCCTATCGCGTGCGATACCAAAATGGGGGCAGATTCGGCCCCGAAAGAGGAGGAGTTGGGGCATCACCGGGGCCGACTCCACGAAGACGCTGCGGACGACGAAAAGCTAAGGCCCTTTTCGCGTCCAAGTTCGCGCCCAATAGCTACACCTCCTATGGTGGCGCTATTGGGTGCGAAACCGGCAGCGATCGCACCGCGACAGTGCGATTGCTGCTGGCTAGCGCAGGACCGCCCACCATTTCGGCCCCCCGCCCCTCATTCTCTAAAGTATCACAGGCCCTAAGATGGTAAACAAAGAGCGGGAGGGCCATACCTTCTACCTCAGTTTTGCAAGGTTTCCATTTCCTATGCCAAATCCTCTCATTGTCTTGTCTAAAAACAAACAACTTGCAATTGCTGTACCTGGTCTGATGCTGGGAGTGTAGGACATTGGTTTAACATGCTCGGGAGAATCAATGAATACTCCATCACAGTCCAGGCCTGAGTAATGAGTATTACTCTCCCCCAGAACCTTGCTAAAGGAATCAGGCCTAAAATATACTTTACAAGATTGCAGAATCTGAAAAGTACATGTTGAATTCCATTCACAGACAAAGATCAACTACTCTGCTTCATATTAAACAATTCAGGTCCTATTTATGATTTTGATTATTCGGCATGTTGAGCTTCATGATGGAACAATGCCGTAGAGATGCATGTCGCCTTGATTTGATATTTACTAGTGCGCGCTGCAGCAGTTCATAGTAAGCACCAAGAAGCACTATGCACATGAAATGACACTATCTGCAGGCCACATTACCAAACGCATGGACCCTTTGGATTCAAACTTTTCACAATTCATTCTTTCTATTTTCCTCGTTTCTTTTCAGACTTTCTTTCTTTGACGGTGTTTTGCTCTTGGATATTATCCCTCCCTAATCTCTCTTGCCTGACTCCTTGCTCCCTCACTTATTCCTCTTCCCCCTTTCCTGTACCCTTTTTCCATCTCTGCATCCTCCAGCCCCTCTCCTCTTCTCTCAAATGCTTCCTTCCCACCTGTGCAAGTGACTTTTTTTTCTCCTCCCCTGCCTACATGCACACGTTCAGTGATGCATTCACTAGACGGTGCCAACAACCATTTTAGGAGTCAAGATAGAAGAACACCCAAACCCAAATTCCCTGTAAGTCCCAATCTCTCCAGCCACCGTCATTAGTAAGCACCACAGCACAGAGCAGCAGGCAGAGATTCCTTCTTCCCAGAGCACTGTCTTCTCCCCAGCTGGTGCTTTTAGCTGGCAGGAAACCAGCTCCACCCTAACAAGATGCTATTTTCATGGAAGAGCTCTCTTTCTGGTAGAAGAGGACACCCCACACCCGGGAAATCTTCAAGTCTGACCTCAAGCTTCGGTTCTCCGGGACGCTTCCCATATTCTCCCCAGGCTGGGGACTTAAAAAAAAAAAAAAAAAAAGCTCAACAGCACTGCAGCATTCAAAAACAAAACAAAACACAGCAAGAGAGGAAGTTGCTTCACTTACACCTCTACTGCCATGCCATCCCTCCACTCCCCTCACTCCTAGGGGAAGAGGGAGGGATAGAGAAAGGGAGGCAAGAAGGAAAAGAGGAAAATGGGGGAGGTGAAGAAACAATTCAGCGATCTGGCCACCTAGAAAATTTCTACCTCTACCATTTGTACCAAAAAACACTGAGGAAAATTCTATGTGCCCTGTGCCTCCTCCTCCCCTAACCTCTTCAAACGTTCTCAGGTAAGGCAGGTGACAGCAAGAGAAGGCTCATCATATGACTACCTATTTGATAATTGATGGATACTGCAATACAAATAGACAGCTTTGTCTCCATTTCTGAAACATAACATGGATTCTTGCTTGGATATGTATTACTTTTCCTGCTCAATATGGTACAAATGAGGAAGGTGACAAAAAGCATCCTCTATAAGGAGAGATGGCACAAAAATATTCAAAGCAATTAAAGCACAAGCAAACTGTGAGGAACTGCTGAAGGACCTTGCAAGAATGGGGAATTGGGCATATAATTGGCAGATGAAATTTAACATGGACAAGTGCAAAGTGATGCACATAGGGAAACATTATTCTAATTGTAGGGATAATGCAGGGAAAGGACAATGGAGTCATTGTGCACAACAGATTGAAATCTTCAGTTTGGTGTGCAGCAATAGTCAACAAAGCAAATATAATACTAGGAATTATTCAGAAGGGAATGGAGAATAAAGTGGAGAATATCATAATGCATCTGTACCGATCCATGGTGCAACCACACCTTGAGCACTGCGCTTAGTTCTGGTCACTCCATCTCAAGAAAGACAAGAAGTGCCATACTGGGTCAGACCAAGGTCCATCAAGCCCAGCATCCTGTCTCCAACAGAGGCCAATCCAGGTCACAAATGCATGGTAGATCCTATAAAGTAGCTAGACATAGCGGAAATAGAAAAGGTACAGAGAAGGGTAACAAAAATGATAAAGGGTGTGGCAACTGCTCTATTTTGCAGAAAGGCTCTTCAGCTTGGAGAAAAGAAGGCAAAAGGGGACATGATAGAGGTTCATAATATCATAAGTGGGGTGGAATGGGTAAACAGGGAACGGTTATTTATTCTTTCAAATGGTACAAGGACTAGGCGACACTCCGTGAAACTAACAGCCAGTAGATTTAAAACGAACTGGAGAAGGTATTTTTTCCCTCAACGCACAATTAAGATGTTGAATTGTGGTATATTAACTCAATTTGCTGCCAGAAGATGTGATCAAGCAGAGCTGGATTAAAAGGGATTGGACAAGTTCCTGGAGGAAAAGTCCAATCACAGATACTAGCCAGGTAGACTCAGGGAAAATCATCAAATACCTCTAGAGAGAACAATAAAGAAAGGATCTACTATTTGGGATCTCCTAATGACCTGAACTGTCTAGTAGGATGTTGGGTTCAGTGGATCTTTGGTCTGACCCAGCATGGCAGATCTTATGTTCTTTTGACTGATGGGCCAACTGGTCTTTTCCTGCCATCATGCACTATATATGCTGCTATGTAATTTGGTAAATAAATTGATAAATACCTAAAAAATGGCACATTTCCTTAAAAAAAAAAATCAGTTTTCAAAAATTTACAAATACGGACACTGTGATGGCCTTGTTTTGTTTTCCAGCTAGACTGGGACAGTTTGGCTTGCCTGAATTAGTTCACTTAAAGTATCACAGAGATTTCCATCTTATTCTTGTTCAAGACTCAAAAATACATTTACTCTGAATGTAAGCTGCCTTTTTTTTTCTCCACAGAAAAAAATACCTACAACCCAGGCAGCCAAAACATTCACGTCTTCTCCCTTTACGCTCACCATGTCTACGGGCTATGATGTGGCATTTCTTAAGCTGTCACTTCTCAGATCAAGGCTTGAGTAAACCTGATTAATGGAGCATCTTCTTAATCTTTTCTGTAACAAATTGTAATCAATTTATAAGGAAAAAACAACTTGCTTTTAGAAGCCAAACACCTCCACCCTCTGATTTTTCCTAGTTCTTGACATTCTTTTTGGAATGTCAAGCCCTTACGAGTCCAAGCAAATTATCTTTGCATTATCCAAAATATATACTTGTATAGAATGATTGTTTGCAAAGTAACCAAAAGAGCTTGACACTGCACTCCAAGGCCCAAGGGACAGTTTAGCCAAAGGAGATCACAAGCTGAACGCTCAACCTCTGCTAGAGTACAAAACCTTTCCTCTAAAAGAGATTTCTTCACCATCCCTATTTACTTTGAGTGACAGAGAAAAGTTTTAACAGATTATTTTGTTAATTCCCACCCCTGTCACTTAGAGTCTGCTTTAAATTAAGCCTGTGAAGGGTCTTCTGTGGTAAATGCTAGCAGCGCCTTGCTCTGCATTTCTCCATAGATGAACCTTTCAATATTGTGATCTATGGCCAGAAACAAGAGTCTAAGAGGATCAACTGCAATCTAAACACAATAGGGATGTGTCATTTTCTCAAACAAAAACAAAAAAATTGTTTTTGTTTTTTTTTTATTTTTTTGTGTGCACTAATTTGAAATAATGCACACGAAATTTAAATAGTGCGCACCACACTGTAACAATGCACACTAACTCAAAATAGTGTACACTAAAAATGAAACAATTTTAAAAACAAAAATTCATATAAGACAAAAATAAATGAAAAAAATCTAAAAATGAAACAAAAGCATAGCATTTTTTACGCACACCCCTAGAATACAGTGAAACTGTGGTTTCACCTAGACACGTAAAGTTTAGTAATTTCACTAGTAGCCTCTCTCAGCAAAAATGTCATTATACCAGTAGTTAAATGGTGACTAATTATAGCCTCTCTCACCTTTATCACAGCCATCATATTCTTTTAAAGATAAACAAAAAAGGGGCCCCAGATAGCATCTTTTAGATTTTTGAAGGGTTGTTGTTTAAAAGTTTTTGGTTTGTTTTTTTTATTTTGGCACTCTTTGCACATTGGGATCTGGTGGAAAATGGTTCCACAATGCAATGGGGTAAGCTCTATTTTGCATATCAGAAACCCACTGGCAAGTTGAAAATGAGCCTGCTACCTGGAACGGATGCCAAAGCTCAAAAGGTGCTCGAAACAGAAAACTTAAAAAACAAAAAAAAGCCAATAATATTGTGTCCAGTTTTTCCCTAGGGCTTCCATTCCCCCCTTCACTTTTGATACTTTAAAAAAAAAAAATGATGGCATTGATAGAGGAAACGGAAACTTTAAAGAAGAGCCGAAAACAAAAAATGAAAATGACTCTATTAATACCCTGACATCTGGTCCAGTGAGATCCTTCTCAAGTGAACTTTATTTTGCCCTCTGGTACTTTTCCGTGACTTAAGTTATGCAAAATGAAGGCAGCACTGAAGAAAAAGCCTTTTAAGTTGATTAGCCATAGTCAAAGGACATTGGCATACGTCTACAATCAATACAGAAAGCAATTCTGCTCATGAAGTGATGGTGACCCAGGAGGAACAGTTAAGAAGAAAACCATTTCAACCCATGAGGCTGATGTACTATAAAGTAGAGGGTCACTTCGCAAAAGTGGGCTTCGCATGCAAAAATGCACAAAAATTTCAAAATTGTGTCATTTCCACAGTGTTGGGGGGGGTTGACAGTGAGGTTATTACTTAACATTTCTATAGCGCTACCCGACATACGCAGCGCTGGTTCTGTGTATAACTTGGGTGACATTGAAAATTTATTGTGATCCACTTTGATATATGGAGAATTGTGGGATATCAAGAAGAAGTAATAAATAAATGCATATCTGTATGCAAAACCCACTCTTGTGAAGTGACAAACAAGTCCCCTTCGCAACAGTAAACTTTTGTGCATAGTCTGCTACGTTTGGAAGTCTATTGACGGTAAATTCAAGATTAATGAGCTGCTGTGATGCAACATCAGGCAAAGTAGCTCACTGTAGAATCGTGGAAAATGGGTGCACACAACAGGCTTTGCAGGAGGTTTAAAAAAGAATAAATCGTATTGTATAGTTATCTTTATCAGCTACCCAAGGGAGATGAGTTTTCATGCACCATGTTAAAGGGACCACATGGCCTAGTGCAATCCCAGAACAAATCCCTGATGATCCAGGGGAAGCAGCAACTCCCCCCTACCCTATCCATGACCTGTAAATGTTTTGAAAACAGCCCCATGGCAAGCCCCACCCTCCTGTACCACAAAATCCTCCATAGTGGGTCCCTTCACCAACCCACAAGCTCCCACAAAGCTTACCCCATAGTTGTGGAGTTCTGGAGTAGAAATGATCCCCACTCACTTCTGCCCTGCAGGCATCATCTTAGAAAATGGTGCGTTCCTTTATGTATCATGCGTTCCTTTATGTATTTTGTTAGTTATTTATAAGATTTATAACCCATACCCTCCAAAGTTAGGAGTGAACATAAAAATCAGGACAAATACTGAACATAAAAACATATATGAGGCTGAGTATAAATTTCACACATGTGCCCTAAAAACAGAATAAGATGGTATCATCCAAGCGACTGAGACTAATACGACAATAAGGTCAACAAACGCAGCATGAAAAAAAAAGGAAAACTGAGCAGATAATTTCAATATTACCAGCAATCCATCTGAGTTGCTTGGCTAGCTCAAAAGCCTCCCTGAAAAATGAAGTTTTAAGGCCCTTTTAAATACCTGCGTATCTGTCAGAGTCCACAGCAGCTATCAAGAAAGCCCATTCACGTGTTTCAGCGAAATGAGCAGAATGTGAAGGAGGCACCATATATAGGGGTCAGCTGGTGCCATTCTCCAAGATGGCACAAGCAAGACAGGAGCAAGTGAGGATTACACCTGCCCCTGGATGAACCACACAACTATGGGGTAAGCTTTTGGGGGGATTCAATATGGGCCATGGTCCACAGGAAGAGGAAGCTTGAACCGGACCATGCAGCCCTTTTAATAAAGGCCGGCCCCACTGAGATTGGAAGTTACCATTGTTCATTGCTAAGGCTGGTACACACACAAATTTTACGGCAGTGGAAACACGCAAAAAATTTATTGAGAAAGCTTCCTACAGATCCAAATGAGCTTGGAGTTAATTTACAGCAATAGCAAACTTTCAAAAAAAACAAAAAACAAGCCTCTAACCTGCAGAAAATACCAGTTAGTACCTCAGCTCTTATACAATGCAAGATATGCTACAATGTTCCCGGTGCATGTTTAAAGTCATCCAGAGCTGTTTCCAGAGTTAAACAGCCACAGATCTACACATGGTGTCATTTGGATTCTGTGCTCGGAAAAGTTTGCAATTTGATTCCATGTGTGCAACAATGCACAAGTTCCAAAATTCTGCATGTTTAACAGCTTTGTTCTTTTGATTACCCAATTATTCTCATGCTCCCAATTTTAAAAAGTGATTAATTTTCCTTGGAATGCTCACTTTGCCTTTCTCTTGTTAGTTTTTCAATAAATGTTATAAAACACTTTTCCAGTATTGGACACCGGTATTCTAGCTCAGAACAGCACATCTAAGGACGCTAAACTATGCTGGCAAACGTCTGCCTTCCTCTGACCTTGTCTTCATAATACGTAGCTGCAGAAATGTTCCATTCCTTGCAACCAATAAATCCATCAATCTGATCTCTTGCTATTTAGTACCATGATAGAATTGTTTTTATTTGTTCTTGTTGGCAAGTGGTTCTTAGGCCATCTAGCACAACCTTTTGAAATGAACAAGGGCCACCTCATTGTCAATGCAGACTTAATACAAGTTTGCCACAATCCACTGCTGAGCGCAAACCCAAAGTCCTACTCTTTCATTCCCTCCCTTATATTGCAGCCAAAGAGCTCTGTTCGCTATCCCCAGATTAAATGATCTGTGTCAGGTCAGGGGAGAAGGATAAAAGTGGGGTGTTGACTGTTTTGACCCTTCAATAAAAAGAATTAAAATGAACACCAAAGCAGTAAGAAATAGAGATGTGCTTTGGGTAAAAATTTCATATCGGGCTTCGTTTCAGGGCCACCCCGCGGTAATTTCGTTTTTCCCGTGATTCGGGGTTTTTTTTTTCAGGGGCCCCGATTTTTGGGTTAGTGCGCACTAACCTGGCAGAGTTAGTGTGCACTAACTCCATTAGCACGCACTAACTCAAAAATGAATTTTTTCTGAAATTTCAGAAAAAATTAAATCATTTTTCAGTTCTCCCGAACCACTGCGAATTAGGCAGTTTCACTGACATTGACTAATTCGGGAAAAACGATTGCACATCCCTAGTAAGAAACTAAAAGGCAGCAAAGTAATGAGCAAGAAAAATTCAAGATGGCCAGCAGAAGACATGAAACAGCTTTCAAAATGTCAACAGCATTACTGACCATTTCTCTAGGAATACTCACTGAATTTATGATCCCTTTAAGAGCATGGAAACCTCCGTCCACAGGGAAGACTTGATCTTCTGAGTCTGCAATTTTTACAAGCTTAAGAAAGAAGAAAAATATCGGGAAAAGCTGGTAAGGGTTTGATAAGACCAGAATGACAAGAAACGCAAGAAATGGGCACCCAGGCCATCCCAAACGCTGAATACAAGTCATGCAATGGAGTTTCATTTTTTTTTTTAATTTTGCTGCACTCTTACTGCTAACCGGTTTTATCACCTTCTGCACCCACTGTAAAAGAAGGCAGGCAGCTTTTTAGTACTTTAGCAATACATCAACAGTAAAGAACTGAACGCTTACTTGTTACAATCTCTTGTTAATGTGATTGTTCATTGGCTTCCCAGACCCAACAGGGATTTGCTGTCCCACTAAATCATGTCAGCTGCTCAATTTTCAAAGTTAATTAACCCATATTTTCAGAGGTGAGGAATTCACAGTAAGTGATGGCTGCTACGAGAGTGGGGTAGGGAGAGAGTGAAATCCCTCAAAATAAAAACCACCTGATTAAAAAACAAACCCCATCATGACTGGCTCCTCCACAATATTCTGCAAACTGCTGTGCATACTACCCTAACAGATCTTGACTTTTCTGTTATCTTGATGACATCTGCAGTCTCACAGTTATGGTGATGGCTTTTTCAGTCTTATTCCGCCGGCACTGCTAACTGCACTGAGGTATGAGGATGTGATAGGTAGAGGTTATGGGTACATTCTCAGTGAAAGGATGGTCCAGTTCTTATTTTAAACCTCAGTCTGAGAGCATACATGGACATAGATTCCTGCTGCTTCTTCTTTTTTTTTTTTCTTAAGAAAAATAAGAATTTCAACATCCTGTATGCAATGAGAAACACAGCACTTTCTCAGCTTGACCCCCACTGACCTACAATCGTTTGATGATGCCTGTGGCTTTAGCCAGGACCTAATTACCATGATGCGAAAGGGCTGGTCACAATGATCCTGATGCAGCTGCAATGACAGTTAAAAATAAAGCCCCTAGCTTCAAACAAGGCTGGAAGTAAACTAATTTTGGCCACTGGATAAGATCTGCAATGTAAGGAAGGCTGTAGCTGGGTGATCAAGATACTACCAGAGGAAATACTAGCACTTAGTTTCATTCTGAGATCATTCCTTATCAGCGATGAACACAAATAAGCTACCATGGGATGAAGGCAAGATTTAGCTGTAATACTTTATATTGTCTGACTGGCCCAGGGGCTTTTGGCACAAAGCATACGTGCTGCCATAGAGAGGCAAAGTATCTTGCTTGTGGCCACAGTTTGGACTGATGCATAAAACAATGTCAGAGTCGGTCATATCCTGCCGCTCAGAAATCCATGCTCGGTGGCCTCAGTTTGTTACTAAAGTTAATTCTAATTAAGGCTTCACACTGGATTCAAAGGCTTCAGGTTTGCTATGGCCGGGAGAGTGAAAGAGACCCTGAAGAGATGGCTAAGGCCGGTGGCCTAACGTGAAGATCATCGCGGATGCCTGTGTCAGTTCCTCTTGCCTATGGCCTAGCAACGTTCTCCTTTCACAGGAAGGCACGGAGGCACAGCTGCACCATCAGGGACTGAAGGGCGGCACCAAAACACAGAAAATCAATCTCCGGACCTAGGTTAATACTGTAATTCAAACTGTACCGGAATTACCACACCGAGACAAAAACCTGCAATCAGAAAACCACTTTGATGTCAATAACACTATGAAAAAGCATGCAGTGCCGGAGCATCTTACCTGTTCAAATTTATAATCTAAAACGCCAACACAATAAACTCGAGCTCCCAAACTTCTGGCCTGTGCAGCCTATCCCAAATAAATGCAAGAAAAGAAGAATCGTTATTCCTACCAGAGGATCTTTCACGTGCATGCACAGTACACAAAGAGGCAATAATAATAATAATGAAATAAAACAGCAGAGCATAATGTGAGCAGTCTCGCTTCAGCACATACCTCCTTTTCCGCATAGGCTGGCACCAGACCCTCCAACTTCCCGTCTGTCAGGGCAATTATTATACTTGAGGTCATTCTGCCTCCTGCCTTCTTAATTTGTTCATTTGCCTGCAAGACAAGGCTAATTGCTCAACTTAAAGCTGCAACTGAAGGTTTGTCCAATATGCTGTTAGCACAGAATATGAAAACTTGCTACTGAGAAAAACATCATAAAATGAGACCACTGAACTGCCACCCCCAGCTCTCTTTCCTTGACCCCTATGGTATACAGGTACAAATAAACCTAAAGCACCAACCATGTCATGCTGAATGTTTTTTTAAAAATATTCTATACATAGTGGATGAAAAAGGTCATTCATTTTTCAATTTCAAACCATTTGTACTAAATGAGTCCCAGGAGTTTGGAATTTAGGCTGCTTCACAGACTTTAACCCAAAATAAAAATGTGTCATCATGTGCGAGATCGTGTTGTTTGCTACTTAACCCTGGTTCTTTTGTCAAAAGCTTTTGAAATCCTGCTAAATACAATTTTTTCCATGTGTAGTGAAAGCTGCTGTTTCAAGGCAAAATGCACCACTATACATTTCCCCCATAAACCCAAAATGGGTCCATCTGGCCCTTTACGCCTTATTCAATAAAGATTTTTTCTTCCATGGGAAAACATTTTTTTTTAATAAGACCTAATGTTTTTTTGGCACTTGCACGCTTATTTTTAGTAAGGCCACAATTTCTATGCTCTTCAGGCACGTACATCAGTGAAAACAGGGACAGTAACTTTCAAATGGGCGCACAGGTGGAGATGAACATGCGTGTGTCGGTGCACACCCAGAGCCGTGACAATTTTATACCATATGAGCACAAACACATGTATGTTATAAAATAGCCTGGGCACGCATATATGTGTGCCTAGTTTTGCAAATGGGCACGCACAGCCGCGTAATGTTGGGTTTGAGTCACGCAAGTGGGGGACCAGTTTCACCAGCTCATCCAACAGTTCGCCCAATATAAAGCTAGGGTCCTCGAAACCCACCCACCTGATTCTTTAGCCTACACTGCCCCCAGACCCCTTAAACTCCTCAGGGATGCCTGTATTTTGATTTTTTTTTTTTGTTAACTTACACCTCCTCCATAGCAGAAGTAAAATTACGCGGCACTGGACCTGGGAGCGCACCCAGGCTCGTAGGCACTTGCGCGCACATCTCTTGGCCATGCCCTGGAACGCCCATGCCCCATCCACACCATACCCCTTTTTTTCTCCAGTGCAAGATGTGCACGCATCGGCACATGCACACACATCCTCTCACTTTATAAAATCGGGGGTGGGTGGGGGGGGAGGGGACATGCGCGTGTGCTAGATGCGTGCCCATCTCTAGATTTTGGTGCGGGCATCTCTTTTAAAACTCACCTTTATTCTTTACTGGGAGACTGCCAAGGCTGTGCTGCGGGGAGCAGGTGATTGCCTGTCTTGCAAGGAGGAAGAAAGAGCTTGCTAGTGGAATCTTACGTTTAGAAACACAATTAGGGATATCTAAATGAAAATATTGCCAAAATCCTTCCGCTGGGGCTCGAACGCAGTTCTATGCCACTCAAAGCACTCTCAATGAACTTATTCAGTAAAAAAACCCAGAAAAGTTTACTTTATTATAAATATAAGCTCTTGATTTATGGAAATAAAGCAGGGAAGTTATTGGCAAATCTTATAAAGTCCTGGGAAGGTAAGACTCATATTTTAGCTCTAAAGGATGATAAGGGCCAGATGACAAATTCTACTAAGGATATTGGGGATAATTTTTTACCAGTATTATCAAGATTTATACAAAGCTGAGCCATGTGAACTCACATCTATACAGGAGCACTTAGCTAAAGTGGCTATCCCTCAGGCAACAGAACAGGATCTTCAATGTTTGAATGCTCCAATCCAGTTACCAGAATTGGCCATGGCAATTAAATCTTCTGCTCTTGGTAAATCATCTGGCCCAGATGGTCTGCTTAATGAGTTTTACAAGATATTTTCAGACTAAATCTGTCCACCTCTAGGTCAATTATTCAATACTTTGTCGGATCTACAGTTCTCCCATTGGCCTGCTAACAAAGCTACTATAGCAGTTCTTCCAAAGTCAGGATGAGATCCTACTTTACCTAGCTCATATCGGCCTATCTCACTTTTAAATTGTGACCTCAAACTATTGGCCAAGATCATGGCAGACCTCCTGTCCTCCATCCTTACCAAATTAATATTGCCTGTATAAGTGGGGTTTGTTAAAGGACGACAGGTGGTAATCAATATATGAAGGGTCCTGGCATCCTTGGATTTCTCCCTAAAACAGAAGCTAAATTACTTATTGGTAAGTTTTGATGCCAAAAAGGCTTTCAATAGGGTCAATTGGCTCTTTCTATTTGAGTCTCTTAGGAGATATGGCTTCCATGGCCAGTTCATTTCCTTTCTTACTGTGCTCCAGCGGCAGCAAGCAGCATCACTCCGCTTTTCTGCCCCCACCAGCCTGGCCTCCGGCGGCAGCAAGCAGGGTCTCTCCACTCTTCAGCCGCTGCTGGCCTGGCCAGCTCTTCAGTTGATCTCTACGCTCTTCAGTTGCGGCCAGCCTAGCCTCTGGCAGCGGCACGCAGCATCACTCCACTCTTCAGCCATGTCTCTCCACTCTTCAGTTGCTGCCAACCAGGCCTCCGGCGGCAGCACACAGCATCACTCCACTACCAACTGCATCGACCCCACTGGGGGATGATCAATCCCCAGATAGGCCTATCCGACCCTGGGGAGAAGGGAAGCACAACTAGAGCAGTGGGACACCGGGACCCACGACACACCTGCCGGTGCTTGGCAACACACTGGTTTAGAATTGCTGCTCTAGTGCCTTTCCTTTCCTACCTATCTGGGATAGTCCCGGGGTTTGCATGGAGAGGCGTGGCGGGGGCGTGGCGGTCATGACGTGGCGTGGCGGGGGCGTAGCGCGGGTGACGCGACGTTTCGGGGGCGGTGCCCGCGGGCGTGGTTTCGGCCCGGGGGTGTTCCAGGGGCATGGCCGCGCCCTCTGGAACAGCCCCTGGGTCGGGTGATGGCACGCCAGCAGCCAGCTGGCGCGCGCAGATTTACGTCTGCCTCTGGCAGGCGTAAATCCGGCGATAAAGGTAGGGGGGGGTTTAGATAGGGCCGGGGGGGTGGGTTAGGTAGGGGAAGGGAGGGGAAGGGAGGGGAAGGGAGGGAACGGAGGCAGGCTGCGCGGCTCGGCGTGTGCAGGCTGCCCAAAATTGACAGCCTTGCGCGCGCCGATCCCGGATTTTAATGGATACGCGCGTATCAATTGAAATCCCGCGTACTCTTGTTCGCGTCTGGTGCGCGAACAAAAGTACGCGTTCGCGCTAAATTATAAAATCTACCCCTATGTGCACAAAATCTTGGTGCCAAGGAACAAGCATGACAAGGCACATGCACAACACGTGCACCAAGGGAAAGCATTGCCGCAAGCACAAAAAAGTTGTGCGCATAAGGACGCACCAAATGCTATGCGCACAACGCGTGTGCAGAGCCGATGCACTGTGCACACCGACATCCTGCAGAGCAGCATTTCTCAACTGGTGTGTCACGACACACCAGTGTATCGCCAAGCACCCGCAGGTGTGTCGCCACACTTCCCGGTCCCCCACTGACCCAGCTGCTCCCCCGGTCCTCCTCCGCCCGGGCTTAAAATGCTGACAGCCTGGGCGGAATGTGGCAGAACAGTTGGAGTCAGTGGCACCGGCATGCTCTCTGCTTCCCCCCCCCCCCCCGCGGCCCGGAAGAGGAAGTGGTGAGCAGCAGGTGCGTGCGCGGGAAGAAGAGACCATGCTAGTGCAGGCAGCATTGGCCTGAAGAAAAGAAGAGAGGCATGCCCTGAAGGATGAGCAGTGCAGCTCGGAGTAAAATAAGGAACAACGTCAACCCCCATGGCCGATGGGACTCCTTTCTCTGCGAGAGCTGAAAATGAAGGAGGCTGCTGCTGCTAGTTCTGGGGGAGGGAGGGGGGAGCGAGAGAGAGAGAGTGAATGAGCAAGCATGTGTGTTTGAGATCCTGTGTGTGTGTGTGTGTGTGAGATAGCATGTATGTGAGTGATTGAGAGCCTGTATATGTAAAAGAGAGTATGCCTGTGATTGAGAGCCTGCCTGTGAGAGAGAAAGCATGAAAGTAAGTTTATGATTGAGAACCTGCTTGTGTAAGTTTGTGACTGAAAACCTGTTTGTGTGAAAGAGTATGTGTGTGAAAGAGATCATGTTTATGTATGATTAAGAGCCTGTGTATAAGTAAAAGAGAGAGCATGTGTGACTGAGAGCTGGTTTAGGTGAGGGAGCATGTGAGTATGTGATTGAGAGCCTGTGTGTAAATGAGAGAAAGAGAGAGAGAGCATGTTTGTAAGCATGTGAATGAGAGTCTGTGTGTGAGAGAAAAAGACAGCATGTATGTGTGTGATTGAAAGCCTGTGTGTATAAGCGTGAAAAGATAGACAGCATGTGTATAAATGTGTAATTAAGAGCCTATATACGTGAGAGAGAAAAAGCATGTGAATATGTGAGTGACTGACAGCCTATGTAAGTGAGAGAGCATGTGTATATGTGTGTGATTGAGAGCCAGTGTGAGAGATAGCGCTGGTGTGTGACAGAGAGAGGAGAAAGGTCCAAGCAAACCACCCCTCCTCCTGCTAATTCAAAACAATCTCAGGAGACCTGGATATCAAACGTTCCCAGGTATGCAGAGGAAAAAAATGTTTGTATCCTTATTTTTCATTACTTGGTCTTTGTGTCTGCTATTTTGAAATATTTTATTGGTATCTATAATTTTTTATATGAGTTTTTAATTATTGGATATTCCACTCATCAGCTGTTTCGAAATAATCTGTTCTTTTTGTTAGTATGGTTTTACTGCTACTGATTTTATTTTTCTTGATTTGTTTTATACGGATGGGTGATGTTTCTTTTTTTCCTTTGTTGCACTGCATACAGAGACTCTGGCTTGTTGCGGTTTCCGATTCAGTTTTTGTCTGCATGCTTCTAGTTATGCATTTTGGTCTCTTTATTCTTTGTTAGGTGAGGGTCAGCACATGTGATTCAGGTGAAGTTTTTTGCTGGCGTGTGTTTTCTGTCTAAGGCTCTATAGCACCCTGACTTGGTCCGTTTCCTAATAGGAGAATTATTGGTGTCTTAAGGCTTGGTGTAATATTTTCAGTGTTGCCTTTTCTTAGGTAAGGAAGTTACTGTTTAAGTGCTAGAAATTGGTGCTGTTTTGGTGTGGGATGTTTACTATTTATGCAATTTCTGTTCAGACAGGATACGTATCTATTCCTTGTGTCATTCTTAACAATAAAAAGAATTACTGGACCTTTACTTTTTATTTCCACCGTGAATTGTAATGAGCAGTGTGTCACATATGTGAGCATGGCCTGTCAGGTGTGTTACGATGGGAAAAAGGCTGAAAACCACTGCTGCAGAGGGCAGCAAAGCACGCACAATAGCGTGTGAAAAAACCTCCGCTGCAGCCTACCATGCAGAGCACCGGCAAAAGCCTGAAGCGGGGCCTAGTCCACCGGGACCACTCAACTCGCTAGGCTGCCCAAGACCCGAAACTCCAGTGGCAGCGGAAACGGACCTCGGAATGGTGCGTCAAGCACTGAGACTGGAGAAAGTCCTGAAACCCCTCCTGAAACCCCTCTGTCTCTGTTGCTAAGGGTAAAACCCTTACTCCTTTCTTTTTTTGACTTACCCAAGCTCAGAATTTATCGGCTGAGTACAGTGACTGTCACCACCTTGTCAGCCTATGCACTAGGGATGTGCAGAAGAGACGGATTCGTCCAAATCGGTATTCCTATTTGTCGGGACCCAAATCCGTTGCATCTGTTTCATGGGGGGCCTGATTCGTTCATTAGTTGAATTCGGTATTCGTTTCCCTTTAAATTTAATTAATTACAACCCCCTCCCCACCCTCCTGAACCCCCAAGACTTGCCAAAAGTCCCTGGTGGTCCAGCGGGGGTCCTGGAGCGATCTCCTGCACTCGGACCATCGGCTGCCAGTATTCAAAATGGCGCCGATAGCCTTTGCCCTTACTATGTCACAGGGGCTACCGTTGCCATTGGTCGGCCCCTGTCACATGGTAGGAGCAATGGATGGCCAGCACCATCAGGAGTGCCCCCCAAGACTTGCCAAAAGTCCCTGGTGGTCCAACGGGGGTCCTGGAGCGATCTCCTGCACTCGGGCCGTCAGCTGCCAGTATTCAAAATGGTGCCGATAGCCTTTGCCCTTACTATGTCACAGGGGCTACCATTGCTCCTACCATGTGACAGGGGCTGACCAATGGCACTGGTAACCCCTGTGACATAGTAAGGGCAAAAAGCTATCGGCGCCATTTTGAATACTGGCAGCCGATGGCACGAGTGCAGGAGATCGCTCCAGGACCCCCGCTGGACCACCAGGGACTTTTGGCAAGTCTTGGGGGGGGGGTCAGGAGGGTGGGGGGTTTTATTCGATAATGATATGTTGCATTCGTGGGGGTTCGCCATATGTTTCGGGAACCCACGAATGCAACAAATAGAGACCTATACGTTGCAGATTGCGCATTTGTTCAAAATGAATGCACATCCCTACTATGCACCCGCTGCTCTTCAGCTGCTCAAGCAGCAAAATCCATGCCGGGAACAGGCTACCGGACCAAAGCACACCTCTGAGGTACCACGGAAATCACCTTAGGAAAATCTCAACTGGCGGAGGGAGACCGGGGCTTCTCTTTTCCTCAATTTAGAAATCTCCTTTCAAAAATGAAGGCAATCCCCACAGTGAAAAAAAACAATTTCCACCATCTGCTGGAGATGGAGAATACTGACAGGCTGGGGTCACTGCAGGAGTATATATACAATCTGTGCATCAGCTTGCTCCGTCTCCATCTGCTGGCAAGGGAGCATAACCCACTGGTCCTGAGTCCACCTGTCCACATGCTAGGAAAATTACTTTTCATTCTCTCTACTCCTTTAGGCATGTCCACTCTGTTGCAGATCTTAGTATCATCTGAAAATAGACAAGCTTTACCTTCTATCCCTTCTGCAATGTTGCTCATAAAGATATTGAACAGAACCGGTCCCAAAACCAATCACTGAAGCACTCCACTGAACACAGATATCTCTTCATAGTAGGTTCCATTTACCATTACACTCTATCTCCTATCAGTCAATCGTTTGCAATCCATGCCACCTCCTTGGCGCTTGCTCCCAAGTTTCTCATTTTATTCACAAGTCTCCTTTTCGGGCCATATCAAAAGTGTGCTTACCCCCTCTCCCCACACCAGGCAGAACTGCTAGAAAAAGCATTAAGGACAATGGTATCAGTTTTTGACTGCCCTGTCTTATTCTTTATGTCTCCCATCATTTTTAATAATACATTTACATCCAAACCATTTTAGCCTGGGAAGAGGTGGACTTTTCTGCATACACATTCCTGTCTGGCTTTGCACCAGGCTGTAAATCACTCATTCATAATAAAGCTCTAGGAATAGGCAGCCCTAGAAGCCTGGCTGTCCTACACAGACTATAATTAATACTTTACTTGCAAAGACAGCTGTCTGCATTAATATTAACAACAATCTTTATTGTTTCTATAGCATCACCAGTGCATCAGACAATATTTGATAACATCTTTAAGGCCGATATTCAGTGCCAATTACATAAGTTCGGATTTACCCAGCTAACTGGTGCCATTTCAACATTCGGTCACATTCAGTGGCCACCTCTGAGCTGGCTAACTATGTAGCTGAATAGTTAGCCAGCTAAGGGAAGGGCGGATTTGATGCATTCCTTCTCTGGCTATTGGGTGGAGCTACTTATCCAGCTAACTTAGTACCTAATTCACTAAGGGCCGGATTTTAAAAGCCCGGCGACGCATGTAAAGCCCCGGGACGCATCTAAGTCCCGGGGCTTTATAAAAGGGGCGGGGAGAGGGCGGGGACAGAGGCCTCTGGCACAGCGGCCATTTGCCGCTTGTTTTGGAGGATCGCGTGCCGGCAGGCTGCTGGCTTGTGCAACTTGTGCCTGCCTCCAGGCAGGCGCAAAAGGTGAAATAAAAATTTGGGGGGGAGAGGTTAGGTTAGGGTTGGGGGCGGAAAGGCTGGGGGAAGGGGTGGGAAGGTCAGGCTAGGGGGGAGGGAACGGGGAAGCCTGCGAGTGTTGGCGTGTGCAGGGTGCACAACTGTGCACCCCCTTGCGCGCACCGACTCCCGATTTTATAACATGTACGCGCCTACGCACGCATGTTATAAAATCGGGCATACATGTGTGCCTGCCGGGTAACGCGCGCACACGTAAGCCCATGCGTATGTTTGAAAATTCACTCCTAAGTGTTTTTCCCATAGACACAAAATGGAAGAAAAGCCTTAATGAATCTGGCCCTTAGCTGGATAAGTGCTGATATTCAGCCTTATCCAGCTAGTTATTAGATAGCTTGTATTATCTCAGCCAAGTTCCAGCTAACTTGTTCAGCTAGATAGTGGCTGAATATTGACCCTTGTGTGTGTATTTTGTAATCAGGACAGCTTTTCCATGCAGCTTTTCGATCCTATACTGGCCAACTACATCTGTCCAAATGCATCTGTTCAACTGTAATTAAAACTTTTATGCTACTTAACATCCAGTTTAAAAATTTTAGGTAAGTTAATGTGAATGGTTTAAAAGGTGTTCTTATAAAATGAGAGGATACAGAAAAGATAACTGGTCAGAAATAAAAACATGAAGCAAACTAAACTTAAAGGAAGTAGCATCCATTCAGGTATAATTAAAAAAAAAAAAACCTCTGAGACATCCAGCTCCAAATATTATTAAATATGGCATTCATTTTGTGATTCCAAACAAAGCACAGGTACAACTTACTAGTTTCAGTCCTTCGTGCATGTACGTATCGCCGACTGGTTTTTCACTACTCAAATCTTTAAGGCCCTTTGTGATTTTAGCTCTGAGAGGAATCAGAAAAGAAAAACAAAGGATTGTTACGTCAGTAACTTCTAAATGAAACGCATTGATAAGCAAAAGGAACTCATAGGATTTCCTTTTAGAAAAATCATGTCATGCTAATAAAATATAGTCTAGGTCTCATCTTTGTGAATGAGAAGTATAGTGCATGATTGTAAGATATACCTTTTACATGCCATGAAGACATAATATCAAAATCATACCAAAAGAGACATAGGACTTTATTCAGAATGACAGTAATTTTCAGACCGGCGTGCAAACACACACTGGGTGCATGTGTGCTGGCGTGCGCCCAGGGACATAGAATTATAACTTGTGCGCATGTGTGCGTAATTTTAAAGAGGCACACATTTAATAAATAAATATATTTCGGAGTGCAAATCCCACTTCTACCTTGTAATTCAGGAGATTTTTAAAAAAGGGGCACTGCCAGTTTCACCAGTTCGTCCACCAGTTCACCCAGCTAAGAGCTAGGTCCTCCAAACCCCTCTGGTTGGACAGCTTACAAGCCCTACAGTTAGTCCAGACCCTTAAAACTCCTTAGATATAGCTAGTTTTTTTTATTTTTTTTTTAAACTTACATCTTGTCCCTAGCAATAGACCTAGGCATGCGCCCAGGTGCACAACTATGTACACACACATCTCTTGGCCATGCCCGTGCCCCACCCCAAAATGACCGTGCCCCACTCAAATCACACCCCTTTTTTAATTGTAGTGAGATGTGTGCGGCCAACCCGACTTCTGGGTTCATCTCCCAATTTTGGCGTGCGCCAGGCTTTTAAAATTCACCTTAAAGGATGTTTTCTCATCCTGTGCCTCTGGAAAAAAAAAAAATCCATCTTCAACAAGGCCCTTAAGGTGGTCCCTGGCAGCTAATATCTAACAGCGCAATATGTGCCAGTGTCAATAAGAGAGGAAACATAACAGATGAAATCTATAGCATGATAAATACAGGCAATGGTAAGGCAACATGAACATGTTGGATATCAACCAAGAGAAGTGAACAGCCCAGCCTGAAGAGAATCCAAATTTTAAATAAGTTAAACTAAATAAATAGTTCCCAAATGTTTGTCAATCTGTCCATCATGCTTTTTCCTGAAATTCAGCAGCACACATTTAGAAGATCATTATGGCCTGGAAAAATCTTAAATCTCAGAAAAGTGGCATGACTTGATGCCCGGGGACAATTTTCCCACCAGTGTTTTTCCTTCATTAACAACAAATGAAAAATTTGAGGTCAACCAATGAAAAGGAGATCTCTTAGACCAACCACAGCTGCCAGAGAAAGGAAAAGACAACCGGGATCAAAAAGAAGAAGAGCAAAGAAACATGGAAGCACCTAGAATACCATGAGCGAAGAGCACAGAAGAGAAGAAAAACAGGGAAGGTATCATATAATTAGGGAGCAAGGACAAAGCAATCATGGGCCCCAGTATTACAATGCTTTGAAAAAAAATATTCAGATGTCTAAAATTACATTGGACCCTTTACATTCATATGCGAACCCTGCCTTGTATTAAAGGATGAAAAGACCAATGATGGTTATGAAATACACCACCATATGAAAGAAAGTATCATTACAACCAACAGTATCACATGCTGTATACTGCAATAAATTCTTGAATGAAAAGTTGTCACCAAAAATATTTACATCACCAAAGAAATTATGCAAAATTAACAAAATTTAAAAAATAGTAGGTACTGAATTTTTAATTGCATTCATTACACAGAAATATGTGTCGGCAAACAAGCTGTAGGTGATACCTTTGCATTGGATTAACTCAATATATCTGCAACTAGCTTTCAAGAGTTGTACTCCCTTCAGCAGGTCAATGAAGAAACAGTGCAGCTATTAAATTTGGTATAAAAAATTAAATGTTACTTAGGCAAAAAGACATTACTTTTCTTACATTTGCTATAAAGAAGTTGTCTTTTAAAAATGTGAAATTCGGAGGTTTGGAGGACTCACCATCTAGTTCCCTGCTGCTCTGGAATACTGCTGGGCAACCTCGTCGTCCTGCAGCCGACATCAAAGGGAGGACTGAGAGCACCGTGATAAGGAAGTCAGCACGCCGCTGCACTGAAGCCACATGCCTATGGGAAATTCTGGGGGAGTTTTGTTGCTTCCGGAGTTACTGTCCCTCTCCCCAAAATGGTAAAGAGGAAAGGTCATCTTCATTCTTCTTTACCTCTAACTAGTGCTTCTCAACTTTCTGTTCCACAATTAGTTGGGAAGATGGGAAAGGTCTCAATCGGGTACAATGCTCATGGCAGATATTGTTAGAGAGAGAGCATTTGATCTGCCTGAGCTAGAAACCACCTTAAGTCTCAATGAAATCATCATCATCATCCCTCTTTGGCTCTGGATTCCAGTAGCACTATGGGCCTAGATCCTTTTTCTGTGCTAGGTACTGTTGAAGCATCTATTGAGTCGTCTGAGAGATTTGGTTCTGTTAGTCAGCTGTCTGCAACTCAGCAATTGGAAGTGGGGGAAACCATCACATATAACCCTGGAAGATATTTGGACAGCTATAACCACACTTGAGAAAACCAAGTAAAAGACTGGAAGAGATTTTCTTCATCGATGGAAGTTGCTAAAGGTCAATTGGCAGGGTTTCAAACCACATCCATCGACCATAGAGAAAGGATTCACTCTCTTGCACATTCTAATTCTCAGTTTCAAGAATTTAAGTTGGCTTCAATTAAGGACCGTACACGGATTCATAGGAGGCTTGAATTTTTTGAAAATAGGTTCAGGTATCTGAGCCTTTGTGTACTGAACTTTCCACGATCTCCTTTTTTTTTCTTCTTATGAGTTGCTTCAAATATATATGAAAGTTTATGTATTGTTGAGGACTCTCTTACCTCTGTTGTCTAAAGTTTTATTTTTACCTTTAAGAAAAAGTCTGATGCAGGAAATGATGTTATTTCCCCACCATTTGATGTATCTGACACTTTAAAATTAACTAATTTCCTGGAGAAGTCTTCTAAAACAATTTAGCATCGTGATATATATTATTGGTGTCCTGTTCTTCTGAAGCTGATAAAAATGTAATAATGTGGTTATTCTTTGCTAACAACAATTTTTTTTTATATGACAAAAAATTCAGATATTTCCAGATGTGTTTAAACAGACTCAGGTTAGGAGAAAAGCATTCCTCCAATAAAGGTCTTTTTCCTTGAGATAGCCAGCAAAATGTGTTATTAGATTATCTGGTAATATGTATACCTTTTTTGACCCCAAACAGCTTAAGGTTTCCTGGCTAGTAGATCTGTTAGGTTACCCTCTTCAACTCCAGAGCCTCAGGATTAGTGATGCTATGAAGATACAATAACTCTGTGATCATCAAGTTCTTTAATATTATTCTTGTATGATATATCTCTTGTTCTCCATCTGCCTTTCTGGGGTCTTGTTAGAAATTAACTAATTTGAATATTCTTGATTACGTTTTTTTCTAATATTCTTTTTGCTATCAAGCAGGATTGCTTGTGTATTATAAGTATAAAGTTTTTTTTTAAAAATGTGAAATTCATGCAAATTATTCAGCCATATAATTCTTGACAGACATCTGTCCATTTGCTCATCTTGCTTTTTTCAGCATTTCTAGATGAAATTAACAGCTGAAAATTGGTGCACATAGAGATGATCATAAAATGCATTTCTATGGTATTAAATTGCAAGCGATTTGATGACGTTAGGCCAATTCCTTGAATTAGAATTGTGGTTCATTAGCACAATTTGTGCAGGTAGATTATTTAATTTAAAAAAAATATCCTTAGGATATTTTTGCTTATGACCACATTTTCATATCTATTTTTTTTTCTTAATTCCGAGTTCAGAGCTTTGACAAGTCAATTCTTTATCTCCAGCTGAAAGGGAACATCTTGTGCAAACTACTGAAGCCTTGCTTAGCATAAAACGGCTCCCATTCTACAGCTACAAGAACAACTTGGAAGCAGCTGTGTGCAAAGGTGGCTTATAAAGTACCCGCACTTAAGATGACCAAACTGCTTTGCAGAAGTTGACAGCCACAAGTTCTGCAGCATTAAGTGTTTCCATGCCAAGTTTACACATACATATAATTTCTCAAGTTCCTGTTTTCTGAAACAGATTCCATATTTTAAAAATAGCTCTCATGCCTCCAGCTGAATATTAGCTCTCCAAAAACTGTCTTACAGCTTCAGTCGGACAAATAAGGGAAAACACGCCTATGCATGTAAAAATACAGGCCACAATCCGCACACAAGCTTGGCCTGGATCAAATGAACTGCATAACACCAGCATCTTTTGAGAAAGGCTCCTTCATCTACCATCTATATCCTGCCTCTCTCACACAGCCAGACAGCATCCTTCATAAACTTGCACTTATTTTAGGGAGCTCGCCAAAGAATCAAGGCAAATCAAACAAAATTCAGGAAAGCCAGTCATATTTTTCCAGCCTTAGAAGAAACCAAACGGATCTGCACAAAGCAGGATTTGTTTAATGCAAATTCTGAACAATGGGAACGCTTTCAATGCAAATCACTGGCTGACGCTCCTGCCTGGGCATATCCTACCCCAGCTCCGCTCTTTGAAAACCTGAAGGAAGGCTAATTTTCTACACTTGTTTGTATTTTTTTTGAACCTCAACCTGGTCCTGCTAAAATGGGATTTTGAAAACAACTGACATTTGTTTTTACCACTAGCTTAGCAATGAAAATATGCTCACTGAAACAAAATGCTTGACCCAATCTGCTGCACTGAAGAGGCTTCATGGATGGCTTAGGCCTTCTCATACATCAGTCAAAGTCCTCATTCATCAGTCTAATAAACCAATAATTCAATACTGGACATGCCAAACATAGATCTTTCCATCTTTAGGCATAAGCCAGTTTCAGTAAACATGGGTGTCCGCACGGGTGACCAAAAGTAAAGCATGTTCAAGCAGTATTGTCTGAATCATCAAGAAGGCTGCTCACCCTGTAATAAATGTTGCTAGCAGTAATTTTGTTACGGGTTTGACAATGCTTGGGTTTGATTGTAAATATTGCTACCCTTAGCATAAGGCTTGGGGGTAACCTGCAAGGAGCGGCAGTTACTAACATAAGAAATTTGCTGGGCAGACTGGATGGACCATTTGGGGGGTTTTTTCTGCCATTACTATGCATGTACCCCCTCCCCTAGATTTTTTTGGGTTATTTTATACCCGTGCAGGTAGAGCTCAAGTCTGCTTGTAACTTGTATGCGCAGACTTTTGCCAGCATTTTAAAAGCAAACTTATGCACATACGTTTGCTCTGATTTGGTCCTGGGCATGCGGAGATTCAACTCGCATAAAGTTCCACCTTCTCTTGGGAAGACTTTAAAATGTATGCACATAAGTTAGCCCGCATAATTTAAGTCAAAATGTTATGTGCCCAAGTACCAACTCCACCCCAACTCCCCTTCCTGCCTCTCTGCAGTTTATGTGAAAGTACGCACATATCCAGGTTACACGTGTACTGTATTAAAACCAGGTTTCTGTGCATGTAAATGGCTTTAAACATTACCCCCTGAATGACCAATTGCTATTTCTAAGAGTTTGTTTTTCTACATCCCCATATTTTTGTTATGCCTCCTCCCCTACCCGTAGAAAAGTTTTCTGCAGGCTCTGATGTCAGCAAGATGAAGCAGAACCTCTGGCAAGATCTCAGCTAACTCCTTTTCTGTTTCTAAGACAATCAAGAAATTATCGGACTATGGAAGACTCATTCAATTCAGCTAGAAGAGTGGTTTAAATATTCCTGGTGCATTTGCTACTCTGATCTGTAGGTGTTTAGCACAGAAAGCTTATTGATGAAGGATAAGCACTTTTGTATCTTTCTTAACTTCTTGTTGTAAACAGACCTGAGCCAAATCCATCTCGCAAAACGTTTCCCTATCTATATTGCTGCTTGGTAAGATATAGAGGTGCCACAAGAGCTTTACTGATTGTAATCTTATAGTTGCCAAAGATGCCAATGTCTCAGTCCGTTTCTTCCACTACAATGAAGAGTGTTGCTCACTTTGGAAATCTGATAGACTCTAAAGCATTTTGGGGTCAATTTTCAAAGGTTTTACATTTCTAACTTTGGAGGTAAGACAACTAAATCAGCCCTTCTGAAAACTGACTAGGACTAAGTATTTAGGGCTCTATTTTCAATAGGAACCTAAATTAAGGCGCCTAAAAAAATGGCAACTGTGGGGATGAAGTTAGGGTGGGGAAAAAGATTAGACACTTAGCACTGATTTTCAATACTAGACACCTAACTTAGGATCCTAAATCTAGGTAAATGATTTGCAGGACTAAATTTAGGAAAAAAAGTCAATTGAAAACTTAGGTCCCTAAGGCCTGGATTCACCATTCTATCGCAGAATGATGAATCCAGCGAAAACGGGGGGGGGGGCCTGCGAAAGCCGGCAGCCTTCGCACCGCCGCGGTGTTTTCGCTGCCGGCTTTCGCAACCAATAGCGCTACCGTGAAAGGTGGTGCTATTGGGCTCGCTACTGGCGACAGTAACGTTACTAACCTTATCGCTGCCAGCGAAGACACCGCCGAATCCACCTCCTCGCCGCCCCGACTCCTTCCCTCACCGCCCCGACTCCACCCCCAGCATGCTATCGCACGCAAAAAAGGGCCTTTTTGCACACGATAAGCCTTTGAAAATGACCCCCTAAGTTTGGCTGGAAATCTGCTTACATATAGAAGCCGAAAATGTAGACACTGAGCAATTTTTTTTAAATTGACTCTTTTGTATCTATAGGATTATGGTGAGACCCCACCCTGAGCACTGTGTTCGGTTCTGGAGACCACATCTACAAAAAAAAAAAAAAAAAAGATATTGATAAACTGGAGGCAAGTCAAAAATCAGCAGAATGGTGCATGGCCTGTGCTGCAAGACACATGCAAAGGGCACTATGAAACAAACATTCAAATAACTAGCAGGTCTAAATTAAGTACGAAATTTTCCATAGAACTGAAAGCTCAAGGACAAGAAACCATCATAGGAAGCTAAAGGGAGAGAAATTCTCAAAAAGGATGCGAGAAACACTTTTTCCATTGAATGGGTGACTGAAATCTGGAACAGACTTCCAGGAGATATTAAAGGGGTCAACACAGTGACAGAATGCAAGCATGCATGGAGTAGACACGAAGGAACCTTAGCGGTGGAGGGAGAAGACCACAGATTGAATACAACCTGTGGCAACACAGTAGACAGGTACAAATGGCCTGACTGGGATGATCAAGTGATCCCTTTCTGTCATAATCTCTTTTTAGCAGCAACTTGAAATGTGTTTAATCTATGCATTAAGTTTCAGGCTCACAGCAAATGAAATGTTGTGTCCTTTCATTCTGATAGGTGACACTGAGAAGATGGTGAAAGTAGCTCCCGCATTTACTTGCCAGGATGCTTAGAGGAGTTTCCCAAACTTCATGTATATACATTGTGGATATCCTGAAAACACGACTGGCTGTGGGGTCACCAGGACAGGTTTGGGAAGCTCTAGATTAGAACCTTTGGCTGACTCCATAACAAGTGTAAGAGGCCTGTAGCATATGATTCCCTTCTTCCTTGACATCTTCAACTTTATGTGGCAAATACATTCAATGTGGCCTTTCCTCTTATAAAAGTGACATTCCGAATCCTTGAATCAACACAAATCTGGTGAGTGATTTCCATCAAGCAGAAATACATTGATGAAGGACTGCTGAGAAATTGTATTGGCAGTTTTCATAACTTCATTTATTTCTATTGAAATGAGCAAATGAATTTCAATTGTCTACTGTGATACATCTTTAGCTCCAGTAGCCTTTTCTAAAGTAACTGTAATCATTAGGTCTGACTAGACAAGAAGAAAGCCTAATTTCTAAATGTTCAAGAAAACGTCCAGATTTTGCCAACCGGTGAATTTCAACCATGTACACTGCAACACGTTAGTGAGAGTATTGATCTCTCTTGTTCAATTTAAATTTCAGGACAATGTCAGGTGACCTGACATCTCAGCAGAAGATCTAGAAGAGCATTCCTCAAAAGTTGATCCATGATATTGTTTGGACACAAAAAAGAAAGACATTGTACACGCATTCCACATGGTCATGGCTTCCCTGGTCAACTTCAATATGGCCTCAAGCAGCTATCTCAAGCAATCCAGAATTATCAATTCCGTACAAGGAAAGAAAAAACAAAAATCTCCTTCCAATATTGCTGTGAAAAGCATTCCATTCCTACAGTCATTTTTGCAAGGTCAAGGGGCATACCAGATGGCAGTCCACCTGTTTACACAAATTTATATTTACATATCTGATTGATTTTACTTTCAGTTTTCAAATAATCCAATACATGCTATTTCTGTGTAAATCTGAAGGGAAAGCCTTCACTCTGATGATAACATCTCTGTGCTACTATCCAGCATGAGTGAAGAAAGGCAGAAGGTAAATCAGCACAGGTTTATCCAGGATCTAAGGTCTGCCTGTATTGTTTACGGCAGCGTTTCCAAGACCAATCCTAGAGGAACACCTAACATGTCCTCACCTGGAGTACTGTGTTCAGTTCTGAAGACCACATCTCAAAAAGGACAGAGAAAGGACCGAGGCACTCTAGAGAAGGGTGACCAAAATGGTGTGGGGGTCTATATTAGAAGAAGCTGAAGGATCTGAATATGTATATCCTGAAAGAGAGGAGGTGCAGGGTACATATTATGCAGACCTTCAGAATCCTGAAATGTTTTAATGATGCATGATCCTTAATCTTTTCCATCAGAAAGCAAACAGTAGAAATAGGAGTCACGAAATGAAACTTCAGAAGGGATGACTCGGAACCAACATTAGGAAATATTTCTTCACGGAGAAGGTGGTGGATGCCTGGAATACCCTTCCGGAAGAGGTGGTGAATACGAAAACAGTAAACGAGTTCAAAAATGCATGGATTAAACACTGTGGATCCCTAAAGGCTAGAGGTGGAAATGAAGAATTTGGTGCATGGATGTAACGTGCATGGAGTGGCAGATACTACCCCTTACAGAAGGCATGAGAATTACTACCCTTAACCAATTAGCTTTCATGAATTTGACGCAACTGTAATATCGCTCTCCACTTCAACTGCAGGGAGAAAAGTCAGGGCCTTGACTTTTACAGTCCAGGTTAGTAAATACACAGATATTAGGGGGAAAAAGTGCAGGACTGTTTCTATGGCCAAGTCCAAAAGCAAAGCATGTTCAAGCAGCAACATCATCTGAATTATCAAGAAAGCTGCAAGCCCGGTAAAAATGTTGACAGCAGTAATTGCGATATGGTTTTGATTGTTAATACGACTTGGAGGTAACCTGCATGGAGGTAACCTGCATGGAGTGGCAGTTACTAATCTTAACAGAAACATGGGAGTAACCTGCTTCAAGCAGCCCTTACAGTACTTCCATAGAAAACTTTGCTGGGCAGACTGGTCTTTTTCTGCCATCAGTACTATGTTACAGAATAGCCTAAATGTATGAGATAGATCTGCCTCCATTTGATCTTAGTTATTTATATTCTACTTTTTGGTACTTCAGAGTAGATTATGTTCAGGTATTAAAGGTGTTTCTCTATTGGTAGAGGGCTTACAATCTCATTATGTACCTGAGGTAATAGAAGGTAAAGTGACTTGTGTGAGATCACAAGCAGCTGCAGTGGGATTTAAACCTTGGTTTTCCTGGTTTATAGCCTGCTGCTCTAACCACTAGGCTACTTCTTCACTCCATGGATAGATTACTCCTCCACTCATGTATATTCATTACAAATATCTTGAAACCAGTCAGGCTAAGTGTGCCTTCAGGACAAGGTTGGGAACTACTGGCTTATATAAAGACCTACAGGGGTTAAATTTCAAAAGGAACTTCTGCAGGTAAAACAAAAATGGCCTTTTACAAAACCGCTTGCCTGACATGCAGGTAACCTTATGCATGTATGTAATGTTTGTGTGTAAGTTTACCCAGGCTGAATGTTCCCGGGGGCGGGGTTAGCACATATGTGTCAACTCTTGCATTTTCAAATGTATGTGTGCAAATTTCCCCAAAAGGTTTTTGGCACAATTTAGCTGGTGCAATTGTTTGGCAGGTTGTTTCCATGGATTAATTATCAAACAGGAAAGTATGCACATATACATAAATGCATTCTTTGAAAATTTGTATAATTTATGCATGGGTAGAGATCTTCATGGATCAATCCATTGTTACAGGGGGGAACAGAAGAGCAGTGGGTTGTAATCCCCCCATGTGGGAGCCTGAGATGGTGAGCTCTTAGTTTATATAAATCCCAGCCACCAGGGGATTTTTGAGTCATCCCTTGAAGGGGAAGCATGCCACCAAGCTATGCTGTTCCCTTGTTTAATTGATCCTTGGATCTGCCAGGATGCGACCTGGGTTCAGTAATTTTGCCTAACCTTAAGATGTCTCCTTGGGAACTTTTTGTTTTTTTAGGAGAAGGAAGTTTGTCCACCCTTTCTTTCTCTATTTTTGGTTTCCCTTTTCTTAAGATATTTATTTTTGTGAGCCTACCTGAATCCCCTAGGATCCAGGGACTCAGGACAACAACATCTTAGAGGAGTGGAGTCTCTCAACTAGACAGCATGGATGGACTATTGGCGATCCTAAGGAGGAATGTAGCTGGGTTCATTCCTGAGAAGGAGAATGTGAAGAAAACCTGTGGCACCCATTTGGTGATTCCACAACCATCTCATTGAGATAAGCAAGGGAAGAGAGAGGAGCATGGAGGTGTCATCCAGGTATAAACCGGGAGTAAGCAAAGTGATTAAACAATTGGACTATAGGTATAATAATGGGACTTTAATTAAATCTAAATTGGGAAATAATGTTCTATCCACCATATTTTAGAATAAAGCTCAAAAACTACCACATCAATTGGAAAGGATTAGGATTCAGAAAAGAAATGGACATCAGTAGAAGCTTAATGTCACAAATTTGTTAAAAGAACTAAAGCTGTACAAGGTTTGAAGAGAATAAGAACATGTATGTGAACATTTTTATCAACTTTCCCTCTATTCAGAAAAAGTCAAGTTGGAAACCACAACTGCTTCCAACATGCTTATTGCTGTAGTTTACAATTCAGCACTCATCAGTGCTGTTTATAATGAATTTTAAAATTGGGATTTGACTTGAAGCAATGCGCAGGGTCTACAAGATTAGTCTTCCCCCCTCTCAGGGAATCATGGACACTCAGATAAAATAACAGCTTGGGAAGAGAGAACTGTAAGAGAGTGTGCTTGAAGTGCAGTTCCTGGAGCCTTTATCCGGGACTATCAGCCCAGGAGTTACATGGGTATTTGCCATCTAATTTACGTGGGCTTTCACTAAATTATTCTCATCGACTATAAGCGTAAAACATGCAAATACATCAGTTGCAGTTTCCTCTCTGCTAAAATACACTAGTGACGGGAGCGAGTATTTGCAAGCTAAAGCTGAATGTGGTACCAAAGACTGGCCACAAAATACTATGGAGAAGCACAAGAAGCTTGAATTTTCCTCTCCTCACTTCAGTGAAATTCAGGCATGTGGCAGAAATGGTAATTCTCGCACATTCGGGTGCCTATCCCTCTTCTCTTCCACATTCTCCCCCTGTTTCAGGACTTTACTAATGTAGAGCCTTATGGGGCCTCTACTAAGAGGAGTATACCCTACTGGTAGGGGGAACAGAATTAGATTTGGTTGGGTGCAGCACCCCCATGTAGGAAGGCTTAAATGGTAGAGTCCTGATTCTATAAAAATTAAATATACCATTTTGAAGTGTGAATTTTTAATTAGCTCTGGATGTTCCAACTCTTGGTTTTGTTGTGTTTTCTTTTGGATAAAGGGCCCTGGAGCTTCATGGAAGGAGACCTGGAATTGCAAAGGGGAAAAGAGTGCCTTTTCCCCAACTTTAATGATGCCAAGTATTGTCCCTTTTGATTTTATTTTTTTATCTGCTCTTCCTTCCTCACTTTTTGGTTGTTGGTTTTATTTTCACCTCCTGTCTGAGTCCCCATTTTCTTCAGATGTTACATACCAGTAAGAACGAATAACTTTTTCATAAACAAGATCAGGCTATACAATTAAAGATATGCCCCCACTGTGGATGTTTTACCAACCATTAATGCACCTCAAATAGGACTGGTTTACAAACAATTTAGGTCCAAACTTTAGGTCCAAAATTGGTTTCCCCTAGTTCCATTGTAAACCGGTACGATAAGACTTGGTCTTGAGCATCGGTATATTAAAAGAATTTAAATAAATAAATAAATAAACTCAGAATTCCAAGCCCCTGAGGCAGCCACCTAAGGAGTGGCGAAGCTCGGCCAGAGTCGGGCATTTTTAACACGTCTCCACTAATAAACACTTTTAAAGGGCATCTGGCATCTATTTCTTCTGTTTTTACCCTCATGGCTGTCATAGATCGCCTTCCTTTCTGTTTCTTGGGTCCTACTTTCTTTAGGGCCAAAGCACTCTTTCCTACCCTCCCCACTCGCCAGTCCTGCCTATGGGTGCCAAAATCTCAAATCCTGCCTTGGTTGAGAAATAACAATACTAGGAATTAGAATGAGAGCACACAACTTAAATTCTAATTTTTGAAATGATCAGTTTATAACATCAAATCTACTAACCAGCAATGCTTAATCTAGATTCGATCCTCTATTATAACCACCCATTTTTAAAGACAAGGAATTTTTAGGAAAACACTGTGTCTAAGCCAGAAAGTCAAAATCTTCTTTTCTTCCTGGTAAGCATCAGAAGCAGGTAAGAAGTGTGTTAAATTCATTGAAGAAAAAAAAAAACCAGATTCTGACCAGTCTCTAATGTTCATTGGCAAAAGCATATCAAAGCACACTCACTTATTACCAGTGGAACCCATCATTTAAATGTGATTTCTCACCAAAGGAAATTCTGGCATACACCATTAAAAAGCAAAAGCAATCCAGATTTTAAATGTGAATTGCTCTCAATGACTATGTAAGGTAAATCAGTATAACAAGGATATTCATTTCGAAACTATTCATCAATTAAGAAAGTGATCTTTGTGTTCCAAAAATCGTACAAATATAGATCACTAATATTATTTTTATTTGGTCTATGAAACTTCAGTTAAAGATTATATGGACTCCAACTGCCATAGAACTTAACAAGGAACTGGTGAGTCTGAACAAACTAAGGGGTGTCTTTATCCAGACCCCTCGAGGACATGATTATAACTCCCAGGTTAAAAGTGAAGGGAAGTAGGTGATGACGTCTAAAGAAATTCAGACAGCAATAGCCTCAGAAGAGATCCAATCCCAGTCGGAGAAACAAATATCGTGGACACAGCTTGTAAAATAAGGGAAAGGAAACAAGGCAAACATGCAGTGGGTGCCACTCATCAAGGTCAACTCTTCATTCAGTTCTCCCAAACAAATTTGCTTGAAAATGTTTGAAATCAAGATTGCTCATGCAGATTTATTAATTTCCTGGAGAATTCAGCAATTAGAGACTTCTCAACACTGTACAAAGGACTGCCAACACATTATGTCTTCCCTTCTAGTTCCCTTCTAACTGCAAAAATTGTGCTTCCTAATACAGAAAAAAACTAGTTAACCAAACAAAAAAAAAAAAGCTTGTTGAGTACAGGCAATGCAGAGATGATGAAATAGACGTTGAATTGTTTTGGGTACACAGTGATGCAACCCATTCGCAGCAGCGCTGCAACAATGACCATGCATTTGCCCTCAGAAAAAAAAAAGGAAAATCCAGGTTCTAAGTGCCGCTGAGAAATTCTTGGCTGTAGGGATAAGAAGAACTTTATGCATGCCTACATAAAAATCAAACCCGGCTTCAGCACTCCAAACAAAATTAAAACTCTACAAAGAGGTCAGAGTGCAAAGAATCAATGCCAAATCTAAAAATTCCCATAATAACTAACATTTGACCCCTGCTGAAGTTCACATTTAATAATCATTTCTGCTTGCGCTGGAATAAATGTTGATTCACCGTCTGCTTTGGCAAAGTGCCATGCTATTGGATACTGACCACATATCCACTGCAATCATTCTGTTACTGCTATCATCACATCTTACAGCTCTAGCATCAGATTAATAACAATGAACTAACCTGTCTCCAGTTAATTCCATAACGATGCGCCCTTGTGTAGAAAACACAATGAAGGACAATCTCATCCGGGGGCTACAAAAAAAAATAATAAAAAGAAACAAGTTCAAAATAAGACACATGCCTAAAATCCAGTACAATTTGACAAGAAAGAAGCAAAGAGTTTCGACACATTTTCTAGTCACAAAAAGGGGTTGAATTAGCACAAGCCTGAAACTTGTGAGCAGTAGTGTCAATCCTCAAGGCTTGGGTCTAAGCTGCTTTCCATTCACAAATAATGAAAGGTAAACAAAGGAACAGCAGTAGGGCCGAAGCCTGCTCAATTGGTACTACTGCTCACCAGTTGTGGTAATTCAACCCCTTTTTTGCGTTTTGTTACCTTTGGAGTCATATTCAGTTAAGCCTTTCAGTGGACAAGTTATCCGGATAACTTGTCCCGTATACTAAGCAGGATACACAACCTGCTGAATATACTTGCCTAAAGTTATCCAGCAGGACTAAAGTTATCCAGTAACTTATCTGGATACAGTTCAACAATGGCTAAGTTAGCTGGATAACTAAACGCTAAATTATAGCTGGAAAATGACTTATCTAGTTACAATTTAGCTGGATCAAGTGGCTGAATATGGGCCAAACTTGCCATTTAGATGGATAACCTGTGATTTTTTTTCAACAAAATGGCTTTTCAATATTGATCTCCTCATATTCACTATGGGGTAATTTTTCAAAAGGAGGATTTATACGTGTAAATGTAACTACTATTGTAGCAACTTTCAATAGCTCACTTACTTGAGTAAAACCCAGTTTTATGTGTGTAAATGTTTTTTTCAAATCAGGCCCTTTACACACAAATATTTGTCTCAACAACTTTTATAGAATGCATGTGTCCTTTGTTAATATTACTATTAAAGCGTCCATCTAATGCTCCGAGTACCTCTTCAAAAATAAATAGTTCATGGGCAAACCTGAAAACAATTCAGGTCAGAACAGTTAACTTCTAAAGTGTTACTTTCTTGGTAAATGCAGAGAAAGGCCAGAACTCAGGCAGCATGGCAGCTGTAAGAGAAGAAGAACGGCTCAGCGAGAAGGCTAGCGGAAAGGAAGCAGAACTATTTCCCCCAACAGTCACGCCACAAGACAACTGGTTTTCACCAAATGGAGGCTTTCAATCATTTCTTTTTTGCATGCAAGTCTCCTGGCATGCGGCAAGGGTGCGCTGAACTCGGCCTTGAGCCAAGGTTCTAGAAAGTGGGCAAGCAGATTTCATGCAGGCTCTTACCTTCAGAGGTGCAAGTGGCTCAAAGAAAACCACCCTGCCCGCGTACCGCTCACCAATACTTCAGAAGCGCACAGAGGAAGGAGTTCAGATTTTTACTGCTGAATCACTATTTGCAATACAAATCTCCCCACTCGGAGTGGGAGATCATTGGTTGCCATGGTATGCGCGACATCGTATCTACATGTTAGGATTTGTAGTGTGTGGGCCCTGGGCTGAGGTGAGAGATGGTACCGCCCACAGGGAGGAGCCCTGTGAGCCTCACTGTCGGGAGGCGAGGTCTCAGCGGACGTCAGACACAGCTGTGGAATAGAGTCTTTATTAGAGAGAGGGAAAGGCACTGCCCGAGGAGCGGGGAGTGCAGGAGAAAGACACAGTCTGTGCGGTGGGGTATACCTGGGAGGGAATACCTCAGCAATAGATATCCGGTAATGGTCCACAGAGCGGGGTACACCGATGAGGTCTCTCTGGAGCGCTGACTCGGTAGTGGCCAGCAGCACAGGGTACAACGAAGGGGTCCCTCACTTAGAGATGGTACGGTAGTGGCCCGCAGCACGGGGTACACCGGTGAGGGTTTCCCACTAGAGATGGTACAGCAGAGGTCCACAGAATGAGGTACACCGGAGAGGATTCCACACTAGAGATGGTACAGTAGTGGTCCATAGAGTCAAGGTGTTCACAAGGAGTGTTCCAGCAGAAGCCCCGGGGTACGGGGATAGGCATCAGTCCAAGGCAAGAAGGCCCACCGAGGAACAGATAGCCAGAGACGAGGAAGGGCCCCACGAGGAGCGGGTACCCAGAGCATCTCACGTCAAATATGCAGGAACTGGAATGGGAGGACCGTAGTGAGTGAAGCGGATTCAGCAATAAGGGAACTCGTTGCCAAGTCGTCAGTAGTCAGGGCCAGCCGGCTTAAGTATAGTGGAGTGAAGACATCATCTGGAGAGGACACCCCCGAGGTTCCCGCCATGATATGCTTAATTGATCCCAAAGGCAAGATGGTGGTCAGCAGCGCCCATGCCGTCCCGGGAACACCAGGCAGGTCGGCGGTAGCTGGCGGAGGCTGCCATTTTCCCCAACGGTGTCAATGCAGCATTGACACCGTTGGGGAAAGAAAGAAGTAAGCATTAGTTGGGGAAAGAAAGAAGTAAGCATTAGTGGTCGCAGCCGTCTGCGACTGATGGTCTTAACACTACACCGACCAAATTCAGGGAGGTAGTTTGTGGATCTTGCTGACATGCCTGCTCTTGGAAGCTCAGTGGCAGAGAAGCAGTTTATACACTTTAAAGAAAAATAAGGCGTTTGATACGCTGGACGGCGCGCGGCAGTTTCTGGAAACCCAATTGGACACATGAGCTGGGTTGCTCTGGGTAGCTGAAAGAGCCCACCACTAAGACGAGGTCTCGAGTAGCCCTGGACCAAGTTATGCCTCTTTGTGGGTTTATGTCAGGCAGGTACCCTGAGCCTGCACAGACCTGTGAGACAGCACTCTTTTGACTGTTAATATGTTGTATGGTGTCAGTTCCGTGGGGGGGGGGGGGGGGAAACAGTCCGGATAGTAATGTGGTCTCCATTCCTCCCATCTAGGAAGGCTTTTTTTTTTTAAGGGGTCAGGTTGTAAGATTGGCAGGGGGGGGGGAGGGGAACCTACTGCTTTCACCACTGTTATGTATGCTTATAATATTTCCTATGTACTGGATCAAATATGGGTGAAAATATGCGGATAGTCTCATGGAATGTGACTGGTATTGGGTCGCCGGTGAAACGCACAAAACTGTTAGCCTCTCTACGTAGACATAAAGCGCAGGTAGCCTGTATCCAGGAGACACACTTAACTGCACTGGAACACAGGAAACTGCAGAAAGACTGGGTGGGAGACGTTTACTGTGCTCCAGCAGTACACAGTAAAGGAGGGGTGGCGATACTTATAGGGAAAAAGGTAGCATGGGAATGGATCTCCACCACAACGGATGCAATGGGGCGGTATCTCACTTTGTGCAGCGTCTATGCCCCAAATGTATATTCACATGCATTTTTTACTTCCCTAATGCAGGAGCTAGTTAGAGTGAGCCAGGGTTTCCTGATGGTAGCAGGGGACTTTAATTGTGTGGCTAATCCCATTTTGGATAGATCGTCACAGGCAGCCGCAGTGGCGGTGGGGAAAAATAAAGGGATCCCGGTTTTGTGCAGTCATTTGCAACTCATAGATATCTGGATAATTTTACATCCCAAGGAATCATGTCTCACGGGCTCATCTGACTCTCTCACGGATTGATTACATTCTTTTCTCTAGGGGAGGCTTAGCCCAGGTACAGCGGGCGGAGATCGGGTTGCCAGAATTTTCTGACCACTCCATAATTTGGATGGAGGTGAAATGGGGGCTGGATGGGGACAAACCACGTAGATGGAGATTCCCTTCTCATTTGGTAGCCGACCCGGATTTTCAGGCCTATCTTAGGGATAACTGGGAGGATTACACATCAAATAACAGTCGACACAAAAATTCCACGTTGCTGTTTTGGTCTACGGGCAAGGCAATGATGAGGGGGGACATAACCGCTTATGTGATCAGGAAAAACAAATTGTTTAACCAGCGTATTTTGGACCTGGAAAGGGAGCTGCGGAAGGTTAAGGCCCAGTTAATCACCCACCCCTCAGAACATACTAAAAAGTTCTATAAAGAGGTGTTAATCTCCCTAAACAGCTATATCCACCAGAGAACAGAGAGAACTATGTTGTACGCATCCCATCACCTATATCACTATGGTAACAAGGCGGGGAAATTGCTAGCGGCTTTAGTACAGGTTCAAAGGGGACAGACCTTTATTCCAGCACTTCGGGACTCCACCGGAGTCAGTCATAGCTCCGCTGCATCAATCTGTGATATTTTTAGGACTTTTTATTAGACTTTATATAGTGCAGAGGCGACGCTTGATGCAGATGCCCAAGAGCGAGATTTTTTTTCAAGGGTTGTCCATCCCCAGTATATCCCCTGCACAGTTGACATGGCTCAATAGGCCGATTGAAGTTCAAGAGATTGAAGCTGGGATTAAGACTAGCCCTGCTCACAAGGCCCCGAGACCCGATGGGTTCAATGCGGAGTACTACAAGATATTGAGTAAGAATATGGGATTGGACCTACGGGAATACTTTAAGGTGGCAAAGGAACAAGGGGCATTCCCGAAGGAAGCTACCTTGGCCTACATCACTGTCCTTCCCAAGGAGGGAAAAGATTCCTTACAGCTAGCATCCTATCGACCTATCTCCCTACTGAATTTTGATATTAAATTGTTTGCTAAAATTATTGCTACCCTCCTGCATGTGGATATGCCCTTTTTGATATCTAGAGAACAGGCCGGGTTTGTTAAGGTCATCTGGCAAACACATTATCCATCTCTGGACGGCAATGTCCCACTGTAGGACAAGGGGAACACTGCCGCTGGCGGTGGGGTTTGATGCCGAAAAGGTATTTGACCGGGTAGCGTGGCCTTACTTGTATTCAGTTTTACAGCGCTATGGGATAGTAGGGGATATTGTGCAACTTATCTCTTTGCTATACCAGGCCCCTTCGTCATCGATTCTGGCCAATGGCGACATATCCCATAGTTTTGACATACAGCATGGAACCTGACAGCGGTGCCCGCTGTCTCTTCTGCTTTACATCTTATCTCTAGACCCCTTGCTGAGGAAAACTGCAGCAGACCTGGGAATTGAGTGCTTTGTGATTAAGGGAGAGACTTTCAAGATTGCTGCCTTTGCAGATGATGTGCTGGTGTTTCTAACGGACCCGACACGTTCTCTGCCAAGGGTCATGGAGCTCCAACATCAATTCGGAACTTTTTTAGGTCTCAAAATTAATCATGATAAGTCGGAGGCGCTGGATGTCATGGATTCACTCAAACATCAATGGTTAGGTCCCTTCCCACTTAGGTGGAAGGATAGGGAGATGAAGTATTTGGGTATTAAGATTCCCACCAACATTGACAATATCTATAGATCAATATACTGCTGCTTCTCCGCAAAACCAAAGAGCGTTTAGAGCACTGGAAAAAGCTCTCCTTGAAGTCAGTGGTAGAATTCAGTTATTCAAGATGGTAGAGCTCCCACGATGGCTTTATATCCTTCAAATGTCACCCCTGTGGCTTTTAAAGACTCATGTGAAAGACTTGGAAAGGAATCTGGATGCTTTCTTGTGGGGCGGGAAGCAAGCAAGGACTGTATGTTCAATCTTACAATTACCATGGGACAAGGGTGGAATGGATTGCCCAAGCCTGCATGCATATAACTTAGCTTGTCTCCTCTGCCCTGTCCAGGACTGTTTACTGGGCTCGAAGATTTACACGCCCCTCGGCTTACTACAGGCTTGCTGCAATCCTCTTAAAATCTAGAACTTCCTACATACCTCTGGGACAGTTTTGCCCAGAGAAGTTTCCTGTAACAAATTTTTAATTGGTTGCAGGAAGGCATGGCGCAGCTTGTGCCACAAATTGGGAGTATCATGGGAACCATCACCCTTTAATTCCTTACGTGGCCATCCTAAATCCCCTTCAGGATGTGGCCATTTGGTGCTAACTATCTGGGAGATCAAGGGACTGGAATTCCTTCCCCAACTGGTAGGGTGCTCCCCTTTGACACATTGCAACACGAATATGACTTCTCTCATAGAGAGTTCTATATGTACTTACAAGTTAGGCACTTTATTGAACATGATTTATTGCGGGGACCCAGTACACTCAATGAACCCACTTTTGTCAAATTTTTCTCTACCCCAGCAGGTCAGTCAATGACATGTGTCTCTCTAAAGAGGGCGCTAGAGGGACTAACAGTTTCCGGTCAGCTCCTGGAACTCTCGGGGCAATGGAACAGGGAATTGAGTACTGCCATTACCCACAAGACTCTGGGGCCCTGTTTTGGAGACATTAAACTTGTATCTGACAATGTATTATTGCGGGAAATCCAATATAAATTCCTTAGACAAATGTATGTAGCTCATAATTGGGCATATAAGGCGAAATTGACTAATAGTAACATTTGTGGGAACTCTCATACATCAGTTTTGGAATCATATTTTAAGTTATCTTGGTGGATTATTACACTCGAATATCCCGGCCGATCCGTGCCTATGTCTTTTTGAGGTGATGGACAATGTGCCGGCCACGGTCTTTGTTGGATAGCAGACATTCCTTCAAAAAGCTTTCTGGCTGGCGAAGAAATCAATTCTGTAAACATGGCAGAAAGAGGAGGCCCCGACGGTGTCCGCTTGGAGAGTGAAATTACACCGAATGGCGGTCTTCGAGCATATCACAGCCAAAAGGTCGACACTGGCGCGATAAAAGGAGTTTCTGGATAGATGGTCTGAGTTTCTTCTATCTCTCAACGCCAAGGCGCGTAGTAGACTTTTGGGGATGTCATAAAGGATACTAACATTCACAGAGCTTTCGAACACTCATCACCCTATGTCAGTTCTTTGCTCAGGTTGTACCAGGGAGCAGGAACCCTCATGGCACGCTACTACTCACCAGGGAAGGGGAAGGGGCTGAGGGGGTTTATATACTGTAAGTTGTACTATGGGCAGATGTTTATATTTTTCATGTTCTGGTTGATAATTGGAAAAACTGAAAATAAAGATATTAAGAAAAAAAAAGAAAAATAAGGATTCTGTAAAAATCGTTTAGGTGACACAAGGTGAGCATTGGTGCGTGCCTGTGTCTACATTTGAAACATTCCAAAGTCCGCAGCAAGTTCAGCTTCTTTTTTCTTCCTTTCCTTCCCCTTTATAGCCCTCCATCTTTGATCCCCTGTACCCAGCTGGCCTAGCAGGCAGCTCTAGGAAACCTTGCTGGCCCAAGAGCTGGAGGGGCACCCCCCTCGTTCCCACTCATTTGGTCGGCAGGGGCTGCCACTCTAGCGGCAGTTGTGATCTCTCTTTCTTTCCTGGGTCTCAGCACACCACCTCTAGCTTTAAACCCAGATCCACCAAGCCACAGCTCACAATGTTGTGATATAAGCCACAGGATGGCCCCTTAGCTGTCTTTTAAATACATCTCTCAATATTCTAACTACCCTTAACATGTGACCGACTAAACATTTCCACACATTTAAATGGCCTCCTCTTAGTTTTTTCTCTTCTTCCTGACAGTTTTCACCCCCACCTGACTCTCTTCTCAGCTGCTCCTGCTCTCGTTGCCAGGGTGTCCCAGTGAAGAAAGCAATCCAATAAGTGGCTAGCCAATGGCAACCCCAAAACTTGGCTTGCCACCAATTTTCACTATTATATTTGGACCGTGACAGCTCTGCCCGCTACCCACTGGTACTGCTGGGGTTATTGTCTCTTTAATGCACTGGAGCTCCACTCTGTATCTGAACAGCTTCACATTCCTGCAGCAGCAGCAGCACACATAGAAACTGTTTTATAGAAGATCTGGAGAATACAAAGAGAAGAGCGCACGGACCGCCAACCAGACAAGCAAGGAGGAGAAAAGCAACAGCATTCCACAAAACCAAAATAAAGAGAAAGCTTATTCAAAATCAATTTAGTCCTTCAGGAAATATCCTAACTGTGAAAATACGAAAAAAAAAACTATCACCCTTAATTCAAGACTTTACATGCTTTCATTTTTGAAGCAGTCATGTAGACGAGTCCCAAAGATTGACTCGTTTGCTGTCCAGTTGGAACTGGAGATACTTTTATAGCAACGTCAGATATGATGCATCAGCTTGCAAAAGCTTTTTTTACCAGGATATTCTTAACAAAAATAATAGGGAAAAAAAAATCTGCAAAGCAAATCATCAAAGCGACGACAATAAAATGCTTTCTGGAGCATTAGCCACCACGTACAAGGGGCACACAGCAAGACATCTGGATAAACCTAGCATGAATTAACCTGATCTGACTGCATTTGGTATGCTTCGAAAATGACCACAAAAGATAACTGTTAGTTCTACGATAATGTGATTTGCCAAGATTGATTTTAAGCAGTAGCTGGGAGCAAGCAATCTTAAAAGAGGTCTGCAACAGAGTGTTTCATGCTCTGGAGTCATCATTCAGCCTTTTATAAACATGCACTTTTGACTGAAACAAAACTTTAGAAAATAAATGAAAAGCATTACAATTCCAGTAACCAACAGATCTAATATAACCAGCCTTACTGCAACATGGGCAGAGGGAGTTCTTTTTCTTTTAATGAACTTTTTAATAAAGAAAATATGGGATCCACCCCACCCTCCAAAGGCTGGCTCAGTGGCGCTCTCAAAAGCAAACTTTGGGATTTTAGTTCTCTTTCAGGGTAATTTCTTAGACTTATATGGTCCTTCCCCAGTCATCTCCCCTCCCCCTCCCCAAGTGCTTGCCCCAAATCCACAGCTTTTGCTATGCGCAATCACGATCTCCACAGAGCCACAAAGTCTATTGCTCAAGAGCAGGCTTGGCTTTCTAGAAATAGTCAAAGTATGGGGAATCAAATCAGAAATGTGAGGCACTGTAAGCAAATAACACTCAGGAATGTCCAATGTGGGCATCCTGAAAATTGGACCCCGTCTGCAATCCTCCAGGACCAGAGTTTGACAACTCCAGTGTTTTGTGCCACAGGCGCCACTGCGAACAGTGCCAGGCACCCACTACTGCCTAACTCCATTCTGCAAATAATTAAAAAGGGAGAAGAACAATTAAGAATGTATTCTCGGTGTGGAAAAGAGGAGTTGACACAAGTCAAATTTCTTCACTGCTATAAATGAAAAAATTGTGTGCTGGTGAGGAGGAGGCAGGGAAAAGGCAGGTAGTTCTGAAAGGATAAATATGAATTTTTTTATGTTTAGATTCCATCTTGTACAACACAAACTCCTGGATCGTCATCTTCCCAAGTTTCAGTTCAAAATATTAAAAAAAAAAAAACCGCAGAATCATTTTACTGAGCCACAATGGTTTTGAAGATTTCATTGGGCTGGCAAGCCTGCAGAATGCAACAGTGAATTATTCAGTCTCCATTCAAGGGCTCCCAGTTAGCTGGTCAATTTTACAATAGCCTACTGTGCTCTTCTTTCCTTAGGGGAAAGCAGAGATCCCCTCTGTCCAACAAAGGGGGACTGTACTCAGGGGAATACATCGCATGCAAACATATCAAGTGGCCCTCTGGACAGCAACAAAATTGGAAAGGAATGCAAAGATCTCAGTTTTCAGTAAGGAATCCCATCAGCAGACATTAGCCCAGCTCCTGAAAGAACCATTCTGTGAGGCTCGTGTATTAAAGTGCACCTTTTTGCTCACTCTAGGCTTCTGCATGCCAGTTTTCTACCCATACAACATTTTCCTACAAAGTCTTTTTGGGAAAAATAAATGAAGAACACTTCACTGAGGTGTAGTTTTCTGGGGGAAGGTTTTTTTTATTTTCAGAAAAACATTTTGCAAAGTAAATTTCGCTCACAGTTTTACCATAAGCTGCTTTGCATCATTTTGCATTGCAGCAGCTCCTTAAATATTGATGCCAATAAGACTTCCCACATGGAAAGCCACGCGCAAGCAGTGCTTTGCAGGCCAAAAGAGGAAACAGCATGCACCATTGCAAATAAAGATCCTGATTTGGCATTGGCATGCACAAAGTGCAATTTGCAAAGTTTCTCTCCTGTTGGTGCTCTGGTTTCTTAAGTCTGAATGCCTTTCAAAACGAGTGTTGTTTCAACATGATCGGAGCCACTGAACTGAGCAAACAGAAGTTGCAAGTCATGGAAATCGCCCCTGCATAACAAATGCAACTTTGACCTTGACCATTATTTCACCTTCAAGTTACTCTTACACATGGCTCATTTTAAGGATAAAATAAAAGCACAATGACAGCACATAACAGGAAGTTGTCCCAGGGGTGATGGACTCTTTTTAACAGAGAGGGAACACTGTTAAAACGAGACAAAAACAAATCATTTCAGCTAAATATCAGAGGGGACAAAGCCTATACTTTAACCTTTTTCTGGATGTTGTCCAAGCTGAGTGAGCTATCATAAAGTACAAATACAGATAGTAATTGCTTTTGACAGCAATAGCAGCCAACCATTGCTGAAAGGATATAGGATGTTATGGAAGTGGTGACAGAATACCCCGACACCCATGGCCAACATAATTATTTCACATTCAAAATAACCTTTAACTCATTACTAACACTTGACAAAAAATAAAATCTGTTGCTAACTGCTTTAGCAAAAGCCTTGATTTTGTTTGTTTGTTTGCTTTTAAATACATCTGCATATATATATTGGACCATGTTAACAGACATACAAAGGAATTTGTGCTAACTCAACCTCTTTATATATCCAATATGTGAAATTACAGTGAGGTGGATTTTGCATCTCAACCAAGATTACTTTCTCTATAGATCCAGAGCAATAGATTCCCTCTCTCAGGCTGAAGATCATCACTCTGCTGAAAATTGCCTGGAAGTAAGAACATAAGATTTGCCATACTGGGTCAGATCGAGGGTCTATCAAGCCCAGCATCCTATCTCTAACAATGGCCAATCCAGGTCACAAGTACCTGGCAAGATCCCAACAACAGACCCAATCTTTCTTGCTCATAACCAGGGATAAGCAGTCTATATGAATAATAATGGTCTATGGACTTTTCCATGAGGAGCTTGTCTAAACCCTTTTTCTGTCCAGCTATGCTAAATGTTTTCACCCCTTCCTCTGGCAATCAATTGTATGATTTAATTGTGTGCTAAGTGAAAAAATACTTTCTGCAATTTGTTTTAAAACTGCTATCTATTAGCTTCATGGAGTGTCCCTTAGTCCTAGTACTATTTGAAAGGGTAAACAACCATTCCCAGTTTATGATTATATAGATCTCTATCATATCTCCACTCAGTCATCTCTTCACGCTGAAGAGCTTTAACCTATTTAGCCTTCCCTTATTGTGGAGCCATTTCATCCTCCTTATTCTGATCATCCTTCTCTGTACCTTTTCTAGTTCCACTATGTCTTTTTTGAAGCAGGGCAATCGGAACTGCACACAAGACTCAAGATGCGGTCGCACCATGGATTTATGCAAAGGCATTATGGTATTCTCTGTTTTATTCTCCATTCCTTCCCTAATAACTCCCAGCATTCTATTTGCTTTCTTGGCTGCCACCATGCACTGGGCCACAGATTTCAAAGTATTGTCCACAATGACTCTTAAGATCCTTTTCCTGAGCAATGCCTAATAAGAAATCAGCTTTAGATGCCCAATTCCCCAATCTCACAAGATCCTCTTGCAATTCCTCACAATTGGCTTGTGATCTGACAAGTCTAAATAATTTAGTGTTACCTACGAATCTGATCACCTCACTTATCATTCCCATTCCCAAATCAAGTATAAATATATTAAAAAGCACCGGACCCAGCAGAGATCCCTGGGGCACTCCACTATTTAACTTTTTCCATTGAGAAAAATGACCATTTAGTCCTACTCTCCATTCTTTAGCCATTTGGGCATTACCTTCTATCCCAGGACTTTTTAATTTCCTGATGAGTCTCGCATGAGGGACTTTGTCAAATGCCTTCTGAAAATCCCTATACTTTATATCAAACAATTCATCCTCTTCTATATGTTTGTTAACGCCTTCAAAAAATACCTGAAAGATCTGTAAGCCAAAATAAGCTATTGGGGATCTGCCAGGTACCTGTAACTTAAACTGGCCACTGTCGGAGAAAGAATGCTGGGGCTCAAAGGACCCTGGTCTGACCCAGCATGGCACTTCTTACGCTATGACTTCCCTTTGTTAAATTCATCTTGGTTCTGTCCCATTAGTCTATGTCTATCCAGATGGCCAGTAGCTTTGTTCTTCAAAATAGCATCTACTATTTGACTCGGATCCAGCAACAGGCTCACTTATCTATAGTATCCCGAATCATCCCGGAGCCCTTTATAAAAATGGGCATTATGTTGGCCACCCTCCAAGCCTAAGGTACTCTAGCTGATTTGAATGAGAAGCTGGCAATTTTGTTTTTGAGTTATTTCAGAACTCTGGCGTGTATACCACCATTCCGGTCCCGGTGATTAGTTTGTCGATTGCTGTATTACAGTTTCTCTGAATTATCACCCTCAAAGAATATTTCCACTTTAGGTATATCCCCAACACCCTCCTGAGTAAAGACCAAAGCAAAGGATTCATTTAGGTTTTCTGCTCTGCCTCTTGATCCTCTGGTGGTCCAACCAACGCCCTTGAATATATTTGAAAAAGTTTGTATTCTGAGATTTTGCCTCGCCAACAAAATTCTTTTTAAATTCTCTTTTTTGCCCGCCTTATTATTAATGCTTACGCTCTTCTTTCGTCTCCCACTTTTTGAAAGCTGTCCTTTTGGCTTTAATAGCCTCTTTTATCTCACCGTTTAACCTTACTGGCGCTCGTTCTGTTTGCTTTCTACCTTTTCAATGCATGAAATACCTCTTGCCCGGGCTTCCAAGGCAGTGTTTTCAGACAGCATCCATGCCGCATGCAAACCTTTAACCTTCACTACTGCTCCTTTACAGATTTTTTTTCTAAATTTCCTCATTTCATTATAGTCTCATTAAAGATCAATACTGCTGCAGCAGTTTTCCTTAATGCCCCCCCCGTCGGTGATTATGTTCAATTTGACTGATTGGTGATCACTCTTGTCAAGTGGCGCCCACCAATGTTACTTCTCCTAACCTGATCCTGCCTCACATGTAAGGATTAGATCTAGAGTAGTCCCCCACCCTCGCCTCAGTTCCAGGACCATGGCATCTAGAAACCTGACCTCCCTAGCATGCCCCGAGGAGATATTTTTTGCAATCAGTATTGAGCAACTGAAATCTCCCATTATTATTGTGTTGCCTAATTTGTTAGGTTTCCTGTCGGCATTTCACTGCCTTGTCTCATCATCCGGACAGGAGAATACCCCCCACCACTATACTCTATCCCATTTGTGCATGGAATTTCTACCCATAAAGACTCCAGGGTGGTCATCCTGTTTAGGTCTATGGCATCCAGCACCATCCATTCAAGGGTTTGAGCTGGCCTATCATCTTGATGTAGTTTACACACAACAGCTCTAGTTTAGGGATATCATTTTTTTTTGTTTAATCGTATTGAAAAAGAGAACTGCCTGCAATGCTTGGGAAGCAGAGATGGCCTTCCTCCTCCTGCATTCTGCTAGCTGGAGCGTTATCTTAGGAAAAAGGAAACCCGGAAAAAAGAAAGGAAAGCCAGATACCTCACAAATCTATTTGTAAGCTGTTCCACGAACTCATATATCTCATGCCAGTTGTTCTTCACGCTGCTAGACCTGGAATAAAACAGAAAACAAGTAACAACAAACGCATGACAGCGCAGAGAATAAACAGGACAATGTCCGTATGCACAGCAAAAGCTCTACAGTTCTATGCTTGTATATTTTAATGACCTTCAGATTGGTGAGGATACTGCATGTCCATTTAAAGCAAATGGGGCTGCTGACCGTTTGCAGGTCAGAGGCAGTCTAGAACAGATCGCGAAAGGGTCAGGGTCGCGGTCAGAGCTGGTCTCCAGCGTGAATGAGGCAAACACTGCCCGTGTCTACACCCTTGAAAATTACTAACGAACTGTAATGACATAAACTGCACCTCGATTTAAGAAACAGCCAAAAAGACTGATTCATTTACAACCGATGGAAAAATACTAGCAGTATGTTCTTGCATGCATTGCTGAAAGGTGCTGAAATTTCAGTGAAATAAGCATGTTTTCCTGACCACAATATTTATGAATCTTTTGGGGTACTATTTAGGCCACTGCCTCTGTACTGTACTCTAAAGACTTAAGTTAAAACACATGAAAAATGTTCTTTGAATTAGCTGCACACTTCCATATCAACAGTAGGCCTTTTGTTTTGTGCCCAGTACTGCATGTTAAACAGAGATAAACACATCAATCTGGATTAGATTTAAACACTCTCTGTACTAAATTCTCTTCTTAAATTCTGCAAGTCACAGCAAACTCTGGCCCAAAGTGTAGCTGGGTTCAAAAAAGGTTTGGATAAGTTCTTGGAGAAGTCCATTAACGGCTATTAATCAAGTTTACTTAGGGCATAGCCACTGCTATTAATTGCATCAGTAGCATGGGATCTTCTTAGTTTTTGGGTACTTGCCAGGTTCTTGTGGCCTGGATTGGCCTCTGTTGGAAACAGGATGCTGGGCTTGATGGACCCTTGGTCTGACCCAGCATGGCAATTTCTTATGTTCTTAACATGAACCAAAAACTGTTTCACCATAGTAGTCAAAATTTGATGAGACCTGAAATGGTTTGGCCAGCAGGGACATAAGTCTCCCTGATTTTGGACACTTACTTGATGCCTGGCTGCAGTCAAATGAATTGACATAACTATGAATGGGCTACTTAGATCCTGAAAAATGTACTCTGTCCATCTTTTTACCTGGCAAGCTGGGCAAATCAGAGAGCTTGCAGGAGAATTCAACTCAGTCATGTAAAATTGTGAATCGAATAGAACTTGGCAAATCCGAATTACCCTAAATCTTTGAATCATAACTGAAAACGATTTATTGGGAGCTGCCCTGGAGCTCAGAGGCACGGCACTGTCATGTGGAGGGACCTGGGTTTGATGATTACTGACTCAGGTCTTCTGCTCCCAGGGTTGGCCAGTGCTGAGGATGCTGTGGAGGCAGCTTTCAACAGTCCCTGAAGAAGGAAGAAGCCCCAGTCATTGTGCAAAGGCGATAAACAGTGGCCAGATTTAGCGTCGATGACTGGAGAGTTCCGAGAGAAGCCCCCTGGCTGAGGAACATTGCTGCAATGACTGGATTTAACTTAAATTGCAAGGGGGATATAAAATGGGGGGGGAGTGAAAATACCCAGGGAGTTGCAATTTAAAAAACTTATAATGCCAGATCATATCCCTGGTTCTGATTGAGCTGGAAACCCAAACGGAACAGAAGGAAACAAGGATCCAAAAAAAACACAAGTTATTGAAGACTCAGAAATCTGGACAAAAAAAAAAAAGCCCTGAGGAAATCAGCAGTCCTGCCACATCTTGATCTGAGCTGGGCTGTAAGAAGCTGCCCATCCCTAAGATCACAGCTGTGCACTGCCTGCCAGCGGGTACTGTACCAGTTCACTGCCCCCTTTTCCTGGTACCGTACCAATGTGAAGAGTTTTGTGCAGGGACTCTGTAAGCCAGTCTATCAGAGGGAAAAAACCTCGTGGTGTCACCGAGGAAATGCATCTTCAGAGGTTTGCAAAGCTAAGCATCCCACTGCAAAAAGCCACAAACCAAACACGCACAGCATCGAGTTCAATAAAGAACGCCAGCGTGCAAGCAATCATTTTCTCGGGCTGTCTCCAACCAAGTCACACGTTAACCACACAAACAAGCAGCGCCTTGCCCAGAAAAGAGCAGCGGGAGGCAAAACCCTCCATGCTGGTGCCCTGATCACCCCACCCCCGGTCCCCCCCCCGGCTTACTTACTTGTCCAACACGAAGTAGAGGTCAAAAGCACTCTGGCAGGAAGGATCCTCGGCGTTAGCCGGCTCCGGGCACCGGAGGGTGGCGAAAAGCAGGAGCGCGAAGCAGAGTGCCCGGTGGGAGCCGCTCGCCATTCCGGCGCTGCAGCCCCAGCGACCCCGCGGCACGTCACAATGCAACAAAGGGAGCCGCCGTGTGGCGTCACAAAGCCCCCCGGACCCCGAGCTCGGCGCGTGACCAACCCCGCCGCTCTCCTTCCGCTCCTGCTCCCGGCTGAACGGCTGCAAGAAAGTTTGAGGTTGGGTTTTGGTTGTTGGTTGTTGTTTTTTTTGGTCGTTCTGTGTTTTTCTTTTCCTCTTCTTGTCGGCGATCTCCCAACGTTCCCCTTTTATGGAAGGGAGAGAGGATGTGATTAATGAGTGATCTGTTCGATTGCCTGCAGGACATACCACACGCACCGAGGAAAAAAAAAAGGGCTCGCCCGGATTTACCATATGTGTGTGTGTGTGTGTACATTACGTTGCAAGAGGGTGGAGCTGGCTGTAAATAAGATCTGACAGTTGACGAATTGTGCACAGCCCGGGCTTTGCATGCAAGAGTTCACGGATTCAGAAAGAAGTGAGGAAAGGAAACCATCATTTCCAAGCACAAAAGGCAAAAAAAAAAAATGGTGTACGTTCAGAAAAGTGAAACATTAAGCTTACCGCTCCTGAAACTTTACTGTGTGAGCGTTGTTGTCTTCCTTTTATTTTTCTAGAACTGAAACAATGCAATTGTTTACTAATTTATTTATTTATGCCCCTGAAAAGTTAAGTCTAGAACAAGGGCTGGAGTTTGATTGCTTAATTTGGGGAGGGCAAGGGGTAGTGAGGTTTGAATCGAGCAGTCGCACAAGAACAACCACAACCACAGAGACTCAGCAGCTCTTCCATAAAAACACAAGTGCCATGCTGGGTCTATCCAGCTCGGCAGTCTGGAGCACTAGGAAGTACCGGACAGATCCTAAAGACTAGATCCATTTTTAGTTGCCAATTCCCAGGGATAAAGCTTCTTGGCTAAAAATTGTTTATAAGGATTTATATTCTATGAATTTGTCCAAAACCTTTTTAAAACCAGTTTATTTATTTATTTGTTTTATATACCGCCATTCTACGTGAGAATCACTAGTTCATAACGGTGTACAGGACTGACAAATAAATGAGATTATTAAATGAGATATAGGTTAGACACTCATAGGAAAATGATGGGATACTGAGGTAGGTATTCATACAGATAGTATACTAGGTAAACATTCAGAGACAAGGGTGCACTTCTACAACAGACACATTAAAGGAGAACATAACCAGATTTTAGAGGGTAAAGACTCTGGGGGTATTCTTCGAGACATATTTAGGTTATTTAAGTTAAGGTGAACTGGAGGTTTCGGACAGACAGTAGGCATTTCTGAATAGCCAAATTTTCAACTCTTTCTTAAATTTCTTATTGTCTGATATTGTTCAAAGGCCCTCTGGCATGGAGTTCCAAGGTTTGGGCCAGTAATTGATATCGCTCTGTCGCTTGTTTGCATTAGTTGAGTGTTTCAAGAAGGCCTTTGTTTTGGGATCTGAGCGTTCTTGGGGGAATAAGCGGTTTAAATGTTATTCCCATCAGATCGTTGTTTGCATTAATGTTGATGAATATTATCGTAAGTTCTTTGTAAAATATCCTTGACTGTACAGGGAGCCAATGCAATACCATCAGAGTTGGGGGTTATATGATCGTATTTCCTTTTACTGGACAATAGTCTGGCTGTAGCATTTTGTAGGAGTTGCAGTGGTTTTAAGTGACTAGCAGGAAGTCCAGGTAGTAGGGAAGTACAGTAATCAAGGTTTGAGAATAGTAGAGATTGTAATACTGTTCTGAAATCTGATGTGCTTAGTAGGAGTTTCAAGCGACTCAGGATTTGTAGTTATATTAGTTGCTTTGACAACATCCTCCAACACCAAATTCCACAGCTTCATACTTTCTCTAATTTGTTTTAAATCTGCTACCGGTTTCCTGGAACATCCACTACACACACAAAAAAGAGCACTGGGGGCTTGGAGGCCCCAGCATAATACATTCCCGTCTTCCCCCTTCCTACCAGTAGTAAATTAAGACCCTCCGGGTCCCCGGAGCAACAAGATCTTTGAGGGCCTTTCCTCGTAGTTGGTAATGATATATATAAAAAAAAAAAGGCACAAAAATTCAGTGCGCAGACTCTCTGAGCTCTAGCCATCTGGCAGGCCAGGCTGCGGCCCTGCCCCTTGCCCATGTTTCCGGTGCTGGAGTGTAAAGTGTGTTCACATGTGGGTCCCGCCACCGTTTGCGGTGGCGGGACCCACATGCGGTGGCGGGACCCACTTGCCATCACTTGGTGGCAAGTGATGGAATGTTCTGGGGACTCTGCTGCCGTTCACGAGGAGGGGCCCCCTTACCACAGCCCCTGCGATCCCAGCGCTCCACTGTGTTTACGAAACGATGGGTTAGCCCACATGCTCTTTGGTGCTCTCAGAGTTTAGGAGGAGAGGCTGAGAATTAAGAAAAAATTTAAAAAAAAAAAAAAGTTATACTGCCCCAGGTAGGTTGGAGGATATGTGATGGGAACTAGACATTTTTTTAAAAATTCAAACAATTTAAATAAAGATTATTATGTTATTCTCCTGCTGGATGCTATACAATGTTCCATGCAGGAAAATAGGTAAATCCAGACAAATTACTGCATATAATCCAAATTAATATAGAAGCAAATGCTAACACTTATCTTCTTTATACAGGTTCACCTTGTTCACATTAAAAAAATATTTCTTCATGAGTTACGTTTCTCTCCAAATTCTTTCACCTTTTTTTCTGTTTAAGTCTGTCAGGCCGCTACAGTAAAGGTTGCGGGAGAGCGGGCTCCTGGCGCGCGCACAGGCCACTCTCCTGTGCGCGCAATTTTGTATTCAAATGAGGGCCCGCGGCAAAAAGAGACACTAGGCACACTAGTGCGTCCCTAGCGCCTCTTTTTGGACAGGAGCGGCGGCTGTCAGCGGGTTTGACAGCCAATGCTCAATTTTGCCGGCATCGGTTCTCAAACCCACTGACAGCCATGGGTTCGGAAAATGGATGCTGGCAAAATTGAGCGTCCGGTTTTCAAGCCGCGGGCCGATTTCAAAAAAATTTTTTTTTTAACTTTTTGTAAATTTCAGGACCACCGACTTAATATCGCCATATTAAATCGGAGGTGCACAGAAAAGCAGTTTTTACTGCTTTTCTGTGCACTTTCCCAGTGCCCGGAGAAATTAGCGCCTACCTTTGGGTAGGCGCTAATTTCTGAAAGTAAAATGTGCGGCTTGGCTGCACATTTTACTTTCTGAATGGCGCGGGAAAACCTAATAGGGCCATCAACATGCATTTGCATGTTGATGGCCCTATTAGGTTCGGGGGGGGGGGGGTTGAATGCGCGTTTTCAACGCGTTATTACCCCTTACTGAATAAGGGGTAAAGCTAGCGCGTCGAAAACGCGCGTCCAATTGCTGATTAACAGTGTGCTCCGCTGGAGCGCACTGTGTATCAGCCTGTGTGTTAGCTCTATAGCCTCTCAGTCCTTGTATTTCTTTTTTTAAAGAAATAATCACACAAACCAAATACAACGTTTGTTATGGGACTTATTACATTTGCTGACTTTAATTCTTGTCTGTTACCCAAGCAAGCATCAATCAGATCAGTAATCAAAATTCGAAATTGTTTTTGTATACATTGTTTGTCTAGTTATAGTAAACAGTTCTTTTACTTTGTGTTGCAGGTCCTTTGATTTCACTCATCAGACAAGGCCAGTGTGGTTCAGTGTGTTTCCAAAACGAGACACGATTAAAATTAGCAGAGCTCTGTTTCTCTAATACCATTCTGTAAAGCAGTGTGTTTTGCAAATGTGTGTGCAGACCAGAAGCTCATGATTACTGTTCTCTGGTGATCTCCAGGTCCTTTGCAGTCTAGTCATGACAAGGTGTATTGGTCCCATAGTGCAGGCTTTCTCATTCCTTTTTGATTCATGTCGCTCAGGCTTCTCCTGGGCACACCTGTGCTCCCAATGCTTAAAGATTTAAAAAGCGAAATTGTATCCCTTGTACCATTAAATTTTTTATAGTTTAATATGTATGTTGCTCATTGGTCAGGTAACCTAATATTTATTTATTTATTTATTTAACATTTCTTATATACCGATGTCCGTTCGCACATCGCATCGGTTTACAGTGAACAAAAAACCATTGGGCGGAGCCCTTACAAATAACAGATAATATAGTAGCTAGGTAACATATATAAAAGAAAAAAATAAAAATAAAAAAATTTTTGGAAGGAGCTCTTACATTAAATACAAACATCAAAGAGGAAATGCTAAGGGTATATGCTAAGGGATTGAGCTCTAACAGAACCTATATACAGATTATTGCACAGTACAAAATCATCAGGCAAAAAGGCGTTCATACCAGGATATCAGATAAACAATTAGTAAGGGGCAGTTAAGTAATGGGGGGTGAGATGGAGTAAGCTTGCTGGAAGAGCCATGTTTTAAGTTTGTTTTTGAAGGCTGGGGTATAGGTCTCAATGCGAATATCATGTGGCAGTGAGTTCCATATGGTTGGGCCGGCAAGGGAAAAAGCTCTGTTCATGGTGAAGGAGAGTTTAAAAGGTTTGATAGATTGGGCATGGAGTGTTCCTTGGAGTGCAAGACGGGTGGGTCTCTTGGAGGTACGGGGTAAGAAGGGGGGGTTAATCCAGTTGAGGTTGGAGTTAATTAGACTCTTGTGTATGATCGAGAGAGTTTTATAAAGAATTCGTGACTGTATAGGGAGCCAGTGTAATTGAATAAGTGTGGGGGTGATATAACTGAGAATCCTTTTATTTGAAAATAAAATACAATTTACATTTCCAGCTGCAGCAAGAAATCAGCACTAGTTAAGCACTGCACTCTGTCCATCACGCAGTGGTGCACAGAGCTTCTCTGAATGTTGAGATTTCTTATTACATACACAATACTGATTCCCAGAAAACTTCCAGTTTTTTGGATAAATCTGTTTGCACCACAGAGTAATCAAATCCTTTTGGTAAATCTACTTTCACCACATAGCAGCCAAAACTTGTATTTCATTTATTTTATTTATTTATTTATTTATTTAACATCTTTTCTATACCATCGCTAGGTTATATACCATCGCAACGGTTTACATGCAGGCACATAAATTAATGTACTTACACAGCCACAGTACAAGTGCTCTTAGAAGTCTCACACAAAAGCTTTATGTTCTCTGCACTGCACAGTATCTCTTTTACAGAGGCACTGCTCTCTACAATACTTACATAACACTTTTAGGGTCTAGAGTTTTATTCTCTCTAGAACTCGTTTAGGCTCCTCTGTTTCAGGAAATCTACTTCTCTTAAACCCTTTCTCTTCCCATGGTCTCTCTAGGAGAGTATTAAAACTGTTCTACCAGTACATTCTCCAAGAACTAGTCTCATACACTCACAAGCTGGGCAGTCTCAACTGTTATTCTGCCCCTTTTCACAGCCTGTTTACCCTGCTTTATGCTCATAGACCTCTTTATCTTTAATACATCTGATTCAGGGTTCATGTTCTCCAGCACAAGTACACTTTTTTTCACACTCTCACTTGGCTCTTTATCTCCTGGACAGTGAGTGGAATAGAAAGGGTAAATGTAAATCAGTTATTCACTCTTTCAAAAAATACAAAGGCTAGGGTATCCTCCCTGAAGTTAGTAGGTAGCACATTCAAAACAAATCGGAGAAAATTCTTTTTTATTCAACGCACAATTAAGCTCTGGAATTCATTACTGAAGGATATGGTTAAGGCAATTAGTGTAGCTAGATTTAAAAAAGGTTTGAACAAGTTTTTGGAGAAGTCCATAAACTATTAACCAAGTTGACTTTATAGAGGTTTAAAAAATCATGAGAGGCTAGAACAGGTAAATGTGAATCGGTTATTTACTCTTTCAGATAGTACTAGAAGGATTAGGGGGCACTCCATGAAGTTAGCAAGTAGCACATTTAAAACAAATTGGAGAAAAATACTCAACGCCCAATTAAACTTTGGAATTTGTAGCCAGAGGATGTGGTTAGGGAAATCAGTGTAACTGGGTTTCAAAATAGCTTGGATAAGTTCCTGAAGGAGAAGTCTATTAACTGCTTTTAATCAAGCTGACTTATGGGATAGCCACTGCTTTTACTGGCATTAGTAGCATGGGATCTACTTAACGTTTGGGTACTTGCAACCTGGATTGGCCACTGTAGGAAACAGGATGCTGGACTTGATGGACCCTCATTCTGACCCAGTAAGGCAACTTCTTATGTTCTTAACTTCTCACTTCATCTCTTATACATAAGCTGTTTCTGTCTCATGTCTCCTGAGCCCAGTCTCTCCACACATGCCAATATGCCCCCTGTTTTTTTCTCTGGGCTCTGATTTTACTTGTTTTCAGACATGGGTTGAACTGTGTGACTCTGAATATTCTTCCTGAGGAATATGCAGCTGCATACCTCAGAACCATGTGGCTGCTGAAAAGTAAAGTTTAGATCCCTTAGGAACCTATTTTTCTTTACGAACAATGCACTGTTGCTGACTCCCCTTGCAGCCTTAAGAACATAAGAAATTGCCTTGCTGGGCCAGACCAAGGGTCCATCAAGCCCAGCATCCTGTTTCCAACAGAGGCCAAACCAGGCCACAAGAACCTGGCAATTACCCAAACACTAAGAAGATCCCATGCTACTGATGTCAGTAGTAGCAGAGGCTATTCCCTAAGTCATCTTGATTAATAGCAGTTAATGGACATCTCCTCCAAGAACTTATCCAAACCTTTTTTGAACCCAGTACTTGCCAGGTTCTTATGGCCTGGATTGGCCACTGTTGGAAACAGGATGCTAGGCTTGATGGACCCTTGGTCTGACCCAGTATGGCATTTTCTTATGTTCTTATGTTCTTAAATTCCAGAGCTTTATTGTGCGTTGAGTGAAAAACAATTTTCTCCTATTAGTCTTAAATGTGCTACTTGCTAACTTCATGGAATGTCCCCTAGTCCTTCTATTATTCGAAAGTGTAAATAATCGATTCACATCTATTCGATCAAGACCTCTCATGATCTTAAAGACCTCTATCATATCAGTTGCTGAATCACAGCCTAGGAACTGCTATAACTGTCAGTGTTTCTCTTAAAGGGACAGTACACAGCCACTCACATATAAAAATACAAACAGAAACTTATTTTTTTCTTTTAATATTTTAGCAGTTGAACCCTTGACTGCAGGAGGAAAGGGTGGGGCCATGGCAGGGTCTCTGAGCGTGCTTGGGCTCAGAGGTCCCCCGCACTGAATTTATTCTTTTTGCTTTCAATAATACTGCCTATATAACGTCAGTTTATAGAGGTGGGGGCCTCGAGGCATGTACCTTTTGTGCCTATTGGGTAATCCAGAACTACCCCCTCCCCCAATCAACACACAAATCAGAACAACAGGGGATTTACAGCCCCAACATAACATCTACCCTATCCCAAAACTCCCTCTCTGGTCTTGCCCACAGTACACAATATCCCTCTCTCTATCCTTTAGTCCCTCCTACCAAGCAGCCCCTTTTCTGCCTTCTCCCCCACCCTCTGCCCAGCACCAGTAACCCTGGGAGGGGGGGGGACTTCAATACTGTAATGAAAATGAGGTGGGTTTAGGGTTGCCAACTTTAAAGAAAAATGGCCTTCTCTCCCGTCCCGTTCCCCCCCTTCCCTTCTGCCTCCACTTCTCTTCATCCTTTCCTCTGTCTCTCTCCCATGCCTCCTTCTTTCTCTTCTGTTCTCCATCCTTAGTGCCCCCTCTTATGTTGCTCTTCCTCCTTTGTTCTTAGAACCCCTCCCTCTGTTTTTCATCTTCCTCCATCCCCTGTGCTATCCTGTGTGTCTCTCACTCCTCTTCTGTGGCCCTGTCTTTGTTCCTCTCCTTCCTCTTTCCCTTGCGCCCTCCTCTGTCTCTCTCTCTCTCTCTCTCTCCCCCCTTCGTCCCCTGTGGCTTACTTCAGCAGCTGTAACTTCCCAGCATATGGCGAGGGTTTGCAGCACAGGGGGCCATTGCGTGACAGACAAGCGGAAACTGGCTTTTATTATATAGGATGGTATAGGACCAGCAAGGGTGCCTTGTCACAGGCCATTTCTTTAGGGTTTTATAATATTTTCTTTCATAAGGTTTTAGCCTCCTTTTGGCCTGAAAGCTAAGGATGGTCCCTTCTTGGCCTTTTGGCTGAGGGTGATCGCATGCTGCCGTCTGACCTCAGTGAGGGTGTGATAAGATGAAGGTTATAAGGAGGAGTAAGTATCCTGTTACATAAAATAACATTTTTTCCATAGTTGTAGAATGGAGAAAAAACCTTTTTTGAGTAAGACCTAAGGACTCTTAGGTTTCATAGGGCAGCGTTTAATTGGCTTTTTAAAGTCTCCAAAGCTGAACTTGGGAAAATAAATAAATAACTGAGAATCCTTTGTAACCACAGGTTATTTTACCCAAGGACGTCAGTTGTGATAAATGAGAAAACTATATAGGTGGCGAAGCTAAGCGAGAGAGGAATAGGGCTGAGTTTCTAAGAGGAGCTTTGCTTAGAGAGCAATAGATACATCCAAATAAGAATTGGGTCCTAAGGCGACCTTATGAAGAAACAGGGGAAGGCTTAGCAAATAAAAGCAGGGGTCTACATTAGGGTGGGCAACCTAGATGGATTGCAAAAAATGAGAAGTAATTCAAGAAAGCTTGATCAAGAGGTTGGCAATTAAGATTCAATGCAAAAAAACATATCAATTCATGCATTATGGGATAAAGAAATTCAAGAGAATAATACAAGTTGGAATTTTATTGTATTTTATTGTAATTTTATTGTATTTTAATGTATGTCAATGATTATGTGTGTTTTATTATGTAAACCGCTAAGATGGTTAGATACCTAACCCTAACGCGGTATATAAAAACTTTTAAATAAATAAATAAATAAATAAGGTGAGGTACATTGGTCAGGAGAAAGATCCAGGAATGATCATATCTGAGGATGTCAACATAGACACACATTGCAATGGTACAGCAGCAAGAGTCAGGATTTACAGTGAGATGTATTACTAGTGAAACAAAAGGAATGCTAGCACTTCTCTACAAGTCATTGGTGAGAGCTTATCTGGAATACTGTGCCCAGTTCTGGAGGCCATACCCCCAAAAAGCTAGAAGCAAGAGTAGAAGTGATCCAGAGAATGGCTACCAAAATGATGCAGAGTATACACCATAAAATACTGTGAAATGAGAATTAAATATGCATAAACTAGGGGAGAAGAGGGAGGGAGGGGGGATATGATATGATAGAAATATTCAAATACCTCCAAGGTATAAAACAAATGCCCAAAAATCAAGCATGTTCCAATGGATAGGAAGTTCTAGAAAAAGGGGTCATGGTATTTTATAACGTCCATAAGAGAGCATTGATGCCTAAGAATATTTATATACAAATAGAAATAACTAATATGCTATTAGTCTGCTCATATTGTACCTTACTGACTAAATATACAGCATCAAATACCTCAAATGTCACACAGATATTTATTATCTTAGCAGACCTAGGAAACTAAAATACCAAAATTTTCACTGGCAGCAAAACAATTCATACTGATTGCAGTTCTAAAATATTCTAAAAATCTTCAGGAGAAAACTAACAGATATGAATCTTATTTAAAAAGCTGTTTCTCTACATAAGAAGGACCTTTTGGTTCTTCTTATGATATTATGAACATACAAAAATGTCCCTGACAGCGGCTGTGTTTCACCATTATAATTGTCTCAAGGGAATGCATCCAAAAGCATCTAATTAGTGTTCTGTGCTCTTCTCAATAAACAATAAATAAAAAAAGCATAAATTCAAATAAAGATAAAGGTGAAACTAAAGCAGCTTTCATATTTAATGTGGGGGGATGGGCTGGAGACTTGTTTCAGGGCCTTTTGGCTGAGGGACACACTTGTAATTCAAGACAGAAAAAAATTATCCACCACTCCAGGGTGTTCCAGAAAAAAAAGGTTTCATGTGCACTTGATGAATGATAACCATTTCACAAAAATGTACCCTTTCTGTGGGTAACAGAAATCCCACCACTCACATATAAGATCCTGACACATGCATGGCTGTTCCTTGAATTTCAGGCCCACCTCAGGCAGGATTTAATAATAACCTTTCTAAAACGCAGGAATCCCTTTAGCTAGTGCATGAGTATTCCTTGTACTTCTTCTTTCTTTCTGCATGTTGAAATCTCTGTTGATACTCCTGCTGTAATTTCCTCGGCAAACACAGAGCCTGTGACACAGGCACACTAGAACCTTCCCTGTTCCTCAGTGTGGCTCCAACGTCTTCAATAGATAGGACCCACCATATTCCTGCCAGAGACAAGAGTTCAAGACTTACTGCCTCTCAATAGGAATTCGATTAAGATTCTTGTTTGAAGCCCCTCACAGTTGCTTCAAGCGCTCCCACCTTGAGTGTGGCACCACCACAGAAGAGAGGAAGAGCACAGACACTTCTACGCAGGTCCCAGTACAGATCCCCAGGGCACTCCACTGCTCACTTGTCTCCATCTGGAGAACTGACCATGCTGATCTCTGTTTCTTCTCTTTTATCTAATTACTATTCTATAATAGGACATTGCATGGCTTTTTAATTTCCTGAGAAGTCTTCCATGAGGAGCTTTATCAAATGTTTCATCAAAATCCAGATACACTACTATACTATATCAACCTACTTGTCTTTATCTACATCTTCATTTACACCTTCAAAAAATGAAAATAAATTGGTCAGACATGTCTAACTTTTGCTAAATCCTAATTGACTTTTTACCCTTAAACCATGCCTGCCCTATGCCCAGTAATTCTATTCTTAACACTAGCTTTTACCATTTTGCACAGCCTAACATCAGCCCCTCTGGTCTTTAGTTTCCTGGATCACTTGACATTTCATTAGCTGATCTCCAGTCCTTGGATACAGAGAGAGATTTTAACAATATGATAGAGATTGTCTGTTGCAGGTCTGCAATTTGATATTTGAGTCCTTTCAGAACTCTGGGATGAATACTATCAGACCTTGGTGATTTGCTGCTATTTAGCTTGTCGGTTTGCTCTAGTACATCTTCCAGTTTCACAGTGATTTGCTTGAGTTTTTAAGAATCATCAACCTTCAACGAATGGTTCCTGTGTGAGCATCTGTCCAACATTCTCCCCAGTAAAGACTGAAGCAAAGAATTAATTTTGTTTTTCTGCTATTATTTTGTTCTTCTTGATTACTTCTTTTACCCCCTGCTAATGTAGTGGTCCAAAACTTTCTTCTTTTGATGTACCTGAAAAAAAATATTTTTGTCATTTATGGCATCTCAAAAATGTACTTCCCTCATTTGCCTAATGAGACATTACCCCAATTTGTATTGGGGTAATTGAAATCCCCTATTATAATTGCATTGCCAATTTTATTAACCTTTCTTATCTCTGTTAGCATTTCACAGTTTGTTTCCTCATCCTGGGCTAGCAGGAGGTCCTAGACTAGCAGAAACTGATATATCCACACTGTCATCAGTGTTGCCATTTCGGCGGATTTCACTCCCAATTGGGCTAGATTCTTTTCTGTTGTGCATGCTGGGCTAGTTTTGGGCAGGGCGACCGAATGGCTGAGTTGAGCCATTTTTGTCTGTCTGAGAAATCAGAAGTGACTGTAACAATTAGCCCAGCAGAAGACAACAAACTGCTCTTTCTCTTTACAACCTCGTCTTGGGTGTGCATACGATTCATCCAGGTCCCTTTGAACAACGCAGCCACTTTGCATGAGAGTTTGCTGTCTGGGAGATGTCCTACCTAATTGTAGTTTGAGGCTAAGGCATTAGGTAGAGAGGAATTTAAGGTGAGTATGTAATGTGTGCAGTTTATGTCTGGTTTGAGTTAAATGCGCTATAGATTCGAGAAGGTGGGGAGGGAGAGGGGAGCAATATGTTTGGGGTGAGATACATGCACTATGGGGAGGAAGGTGGCACATTTATTTTTTTGCTCTTAACAGCAGGAGACAGCTGTGGTTCTTGCTCAGGCAGAGCCCCGCTAGAGCACAGATTCACTTGATCTGCTTTCTCAGTAGATGCTGTTCTACAACTTCCACTGCATGCATACATAATATACATTGGTCATGCTTGAAGTATAAGAGGGGGCTTATAAATAGTCCCTTAAAGATTCAATTGCAGTACATAGAAGTATTGTTTGCAACAAGGGCAGCTAGAATCAGGGTAACCGTTATAGAGATCAATATTGAAAACCTAGCCTTTCAGATAAGTTAGCTGGATAGACATATCTGGCTAACTTAGGGCTAGATTCATCAAACTATTGCATGTGATAGGAAGTGTGTTAAGGTTTCAGTATTACCACAATTATTGCATTTCCGAGAGAGAGAGAGAGACTGAGACTATCTATAAAGCCCTTGTAGTAGTTAGCTATTTATATCACTAAAGGAGGCCCACCTAGTAACTCGAGATGAGGTTTAGATAGTAGTGTAGGGGTTAGGGGCCACGTTGACATGCAGAGTGAGATGTACAAACAGAACAGTACACTCTTGTGAAGATTTGATGTCCTTCAGAGTGAGGACATTCACACAATGATGGTACAAACTTGGACAGGATACTGAGCACTGGGACTGGGACAGGATGCAGATACAGGTTTGGGCAGGATACTGACAGGGACTGGGACTGGAACTAGATACAGATTTGGGCAATGCAAAGCAGGGAATGGATACTGGGGACTGGACTAGACAGGATACTACAAGACCAGACAAGGACAGGAGCAGACATGGACTAGACAAGGACAACAAGAAGAGAGAACACAGAGACCTGAAGGCAGCAGATGGAAGACCCATAGGCAGCTTAAGCATAAGGCCCGGAGGCCTTAAGGCAGAGTAAGGACTGAGTAGGCCACAGAGCAAGGTACAAGGAAACAGAAGGCCCGGGGCCACAAGGCAAGGAGAGGCCTAGATATGCCACAAAACAAGTTATAATGTAAGAGAAGGCCTGGAGGCCACAAGGTATGGAGCAAGGTAAGAGCAGCCAGGTCAGAGAGCCAAGGGTGACTCCTTGAAGAGGTTCTGAGATAATGACAAGGCAGGATTAAATGGGGATGGAGCTTGGATGTGATGCAAGCAGCGAGGAGAGGCTTGGCAAGGCTGGAGGTGGGATTCACTGAGAACCCCTGGTGGAGGGAAGGCTGCACAACAGGCTGAACCAGGGCATGGAAGGCCTGTGAAACAAGCGAAAACATGACATTTATAAAATAGCATATACAAGCTTACATGTTACTTACACACATAACACGCTAGTTTTATGTGTGGAACCCCTTTGAAAATTCACTCTACAGTGTCACGCCACCATGAATTCAGCCTGCCCTCTCATTTCAATATATTTTGTACCATTGTATCACAGTGTCCCAATGTATTTCCTTTTTCCACCAGGTACCTGAGATACCTATCATGTCTTTGGGAGCACCTGCTGAAATTCCACCTATATGATGCTGCAGAGGCTAGCAAAGCAGCACACACACACCCTTCATGATCTGTATCTGGAAACTTCGGTACTTGCCAACTCTTAGTCTTGCCCTGGCCACCCGTTGCTTTGCATGTTTTCTACATCACTCCTCAGGCTTTTCATATGATTCTTACTTCTCCTACCTCAGTCCTCTACATATACCTTGGGGGGGGGGGGAGGTTTGGCTCCTCTTCTTGTTTTGATACTTTGCTACTACCATCTCTGTTTATAATCACCAGTACCACTGCTGCAGCCATTACTCTAAGCTAATCTTGATACCTTAGGATGCTTTCTCCACTGCTCCAGCTGTCTTCTTGGTGCTTTCCAAATCCAATTCCCCTATGGTACTTGCCAACTCTTCATCTTGCCCTGGCTATCTGATGCTTTACACAGGTCTTGCCCACCCAGATATCTTGAACGGTTTTATGCCCTCTTTGACATTTTCTTCAAACTCCATTCCCTTACAGTTCTTGCAATTATTAGTCTCATCCAGTATTTAGCCTTCAAGGGGCATAAAAGCACAGCACCCAAAACCAGGACTGCATTCCTCAATGATTACTGCTTCTGAGTAATGGAGGCAGTATTTGCAAAAACTGATTCTGAACAAGAATCATGTCCTGAATTCCCTGAATCACAGGATATTAAACAGCTAGTGAATAAAGAGCATTTGTGCCTCTAGTCAGTAGCATTTCAGCCTCCAGCGAAGACTAACTTCAAGCCAGAATAGTCAGATGTTTTACCTAATGATGCCATATAGAAATGACATCAGGCTTTCTCCCTGAATTTCCTCTGGCTTTTCCCTGCCTAGGGCTTTCTAACAATTTATTGGTGCCATTTGCCCCTCATTTGGAGCCCTAGGGTATTCTTGCCACTCTGGGTGGCTGCTGTGTGCCTTTCTTGATGCTTTGGGGTCTTCATGCCATTTTCCTCACTTGCTTTCGCTATCACTGTGTTGGAAGGGTTTCTGCCTCTTTTGGTGCTTTTGTCCCATTCTTGTTGCTTTGAGATGTTCATGCCATACTTGGTGCTGCTTTGCCCTTTTCTTATATCCTTGAGAGTTTCATACCACTTTTATTGATGCCCTTTGTCCCACCTTTCCAGCCTTGGGATAATCTGGACACGCCTGCTTCTGTTTTGCTCCTCTGTCAGTGCCTTGAAGAACTCTTGCCACTGTTACCATTTTGCCCCATTGTGGGTTCTTGGGCTCTTAATGATATCTTTAGTGCCACATTAACAGAGTTTTGATGTGTTGGCATGCTTTCACCCACCAGCTTCATTAGAAATGATTAAAAAATCCCAATATAGAAACTCAAAATAGCCTACATTGCTTCCCCATTGATGACAATGGTAAAGAAATGAACGAATAAAATAAATGAACAAAAAATTGTTTGCATTTGAAACAAATCTAACAAATGACTGTGAATGAACCAAACAAATATTTACTATGCACAACACTAATAGATAATTAAATCTATGTTTCTTATTTCTATTCACAATCTGCTTATTATTAGCAGTTGATTCAGGTAGTTTGGAATCATTCATATTTGCTCTTCATTTAAATCCAATTGAGCTACTCCAACTTTTCTGACATTCTCTCAATTGGGATACTCTGTTTTTACAGTATCCTTTGATGAATCCTCACTCTAAACCACATGCTCCTGAACAATGGTTAGTTTTCCCCCATGATGTATTTTAAGAGCTGTTCTATCTTCTTCTTATTAGTTCCAGCAACAGGGTTCCATTCTGGTTTTGCTGAAGGCCATAATGTTCCCAAGTTTCTAACAAATCTAAAGACCTGTTGCCTGAATCATCATCTCATCCACTCACTGAAACTCTGGAGCCCATTCTGCCTCTGGGATCCTGTGCATGGAACTGGGAGCATGTCTGATAATGCTGCCCTGGAGGTTCTGGATTTTAATCTACCTGAAATCCTAAATTTGTCTTCCACAATTCCCTCATGCACTTTCTATGCTATTGCTATCCATATGTACCACAAGAAACAATGTCAACTTCTCCCCAGTAGTGTCTAAAATCTTATGTATATAACCTAGAGGTCTGCTAATTTCATACCAGACAAGAATGCCGACAGTCACTCAGCAGTGCATGGTTTGGAAACAAGTATCTTCGAAGAATACTAAAAAAAACCCAGGAGAGTTAGGGCATCCCAACAGAGAAGATCCAATAAAAGCAAAAGTAGCCCCTGGGCCTATAACTAAAAAAAAACACCTGAATTAAAAGATTCCAAATTAACCCTATCAACTGAAAAATAAGTTGTTAATATAAACAAAAAACATACTATGAAATGTCTGTATGCCAGTGCTAGAAGTCTAAGAATTAAGATGGGAGAATTAGAATGTATAGCACTGAATGAAGAGGTAGACATAACTGTCATCTCAGTGATCTAATGGAAGGAGAATAGCCAATGGGACAGTGTTATACCAGGGTATAAATTATACCACAATGTTAGGATGGATCAAATTGGGGATGGTGTGGCACTTTGTGATTGGGATGGCATGGAGTCCAACAAGATAAAGATCCTGCAAGAGACTAAGGGCTAGATTTTAAAAGCCCTGCGCCGGTGTGCCTATTTTGCATAGGCTGCCGGCAAGCGCAAAGCCCTGGGACACGTGTAAGTCCCGGGGCTTTGTAAACGGGGCGGGAGGGGGCGTGTCCGGGGGTGTGTCCTGGGGGCATGTCCTGGGTCAGGAGGCGGTCCGGGGGTGGGCCGGGAGGGCGGACCCGAATCCCCCGGCACTGCGGCCTGTGCCGGGGGATGCCGAGGCGGCGCAGCAAGTTACGCCTGCTTCAAGCAGGCGTAACTTGCACAACTAAAGGTAGGGGGGGATTTAGGTAGGGCTGGGGGCTGGGGTAGATAGGGGAAGGTGGGGGGACATGGAAGGAAAGTTCCCTCCGAGGCCGCTCCGATTTCGGAGCGGCCTCGGAGGGAATGGAGGCAGGCTGCACGGCTCGGCGCGTGCAGGCTGCCGATTTTGCGCAGCCTTGCGCGTGCCGACCCCAGATTTTATAAGATACGCTCGGCTACGCGCGTATCTTATAAAATCCGGCGTACTTATTTATTTGTTTATTTATTTATTTAAAAGTTTTATATACCGCCCTGGGGGTAGTAGTCTATCCATCTTAGCGGTTCACAAAAATAAAACATACACAATAGTATCATACATCAACATAAAATCCTAACATACATTATTACATTATAAACACCTTGCAACAGATACTAATGAATATCAACAGAATCGAAAATGTCACTCGATTATATTATATGCGCATGTAAATAAATACGTTTTTAATGCTTTTTTGAACTCATTACGATTAACCTGATATATTCAGGAATAGAGTTCCACAGAGTAGGTCCTGCAACAGAAAAAGCTCTTTTTCTGGTTAATGCTAAACTTGCAGATTTAATTGTTGGAATTTCCAGCATACATTTATCCAGGGATCTAAGTTGTCGGTTAGGTTTATATAATCTTAACATTGAGCATAACCATATTGAATTAGGGTTGTGTATTAAATTATGAATTGTGGATAAGATTTTATATGAAATACGAAATGATATAGGAAGCCAATGTAGATATAGAATTGGTGTAATATGGTCTCTATGTGTGGCATTACATAACATACGAGCTGTTGTGTTTTGAACAAGTTGCAGTGGTTGTAATGAACTTTGAGGTAGACCAAGATATAAAGCATTACAGTAATCTAGTGTGGACAATATTAAAGCCTGAGTAACAGAACGAAAGTCTTTTGGTAGCAATAGAGGTTTTATTTTTTTCAACATATGTATCTTGAAAAATGATCTTTTTACTACTTCAGAGATGTTTTTGGATAGTGATAGCCGAGAATCAATAATCATTCCTAAATTCTTAGCGAACGGTTTAATGGGCATGGATTGATCTACCTCTAAATGCACAGTAGAAACTTTATGGGTAGAAATCTCATGTGTTGAGGAAGAGTATAGCAATAGGAATATTCTACCGTCTACCTGGCCAAAATAATAAGACAGATGATGAAAAGCTATGAGAAATAAGAGAAATTAACCAATTTGGCAATGTGTTACAGGCCGATACAGTACAGTGTGCTCCGATGGAGCGCACTGTTAGCCCCTTATTCAGTAAGGGGTAAAAGCGCATCGAAAACGAGCGTCCAACCCCCTCGAAACTAAGAGTGCCCACAACATGCAAATGCATGTTGATGGCCCTATTAGTTATTCCCGTGCGATACAGAAAGTTAAATGTGCAGCCAAGCCGCACATCTTACTTTCAGAAATTAACGCCTGCCCAACGGCTGGCGTTAATTTCTGCTGGCACCGGGGAAGTGTACAGAAAAAGCAGAAAAAATTGCTTTTCTGTACACCCTCTGACTTAATATCATAGCGATATTAAGTCGGAGGCCCCAAAAGTAAAAAAAAAGGTAAAAATTTAAAAAAAAAATTTAAAAATCAGCCCACCGGTCGGAAGTCGGACACTCAATTATGCCGGCGTCCATTTTCCGAACCCGTGGCTGTCAGCGGGTTTGAGAACCGACGCCGGCAAAATTGAGCGTCACCTGTCAAACCTGCTGACAGTTGCCGCTCCTGCAAAAAGGAGGCGCTAGGGATGCGCTAGTGTCCCTAGCGCCTCCTTTTACCGCGGGCCCTAATTTGCATAGGCCACCCTCCTGAATCGCGCGCCCAGGAGAGTGGCCTGTGCGCGCGCTGGGAGAGCGGGCGCTCGCCTGCTCTCCCGCGCGTTTTTCTGTATCGGTCTGTGAATAATGGGATATTTCAATTACCCCACTATTGACTGGGTAAATGTAACATAAGGACATGCTACAGAGGCAAAGTTCCTGGATGGAATAAATGATTGCTTCATGGAGCAATTGGTTTAGGAACCAACAAGAGAGGCAGCTATTTTAGATCTAATTCTTAATGGAACACAGGATTTGGCGAGAAAGATAACAGTGCTGGAGCCACTTGGCAATAGTAATGATAACATTATCAAATTTGAAATAATGATTGGAAGGGGAACAATAAGTAAATCTACAGCTCTAGCACTAAACTTTCAAAAGGGAAACTGTGATAAAATGAAAAAGACAAAAAAAAACTATATGGTGCAGCTACAAAGTTTAAGAGTGTACAACAGGCATGGACATTGTTTAAAAATACCATCTTAGACGTACAGTCCAGATGTATTCCCCACATTAAGAAAGGTGGAAGGAAGGCAAAATGACTATCAGCTTGGTTAAAAGGCAAACTGAAAGAGGCTATTTTAGCCAAAAATTACTTCCTTCAAAAATAGGAAGAAGAATCCATTTGAAGAAAATAGGAAAAAGCATAAGTATTGGTAAATTAAATGTAAAACATTGATAAGACAGGTTAAGAGAGAATTTTAAAAAGCTGGCCTTAGAGGCAAAAACTCATAATAAAAAATGTTTAAAATATATCCGAAGCCTGATGCTTGTGAGGGAGTCTGTTGAACTGTTAGATGATAGAGGGGTTAAAGGGGTACTTAGGGAAGATATGGCCATCACGGAAAGACTAAATGTATTATTTGCTTCGATGTTTACAAATGAAGGTGTTGGGGAGATACCCATTCAAGAGAGAGTTTTCAAGGGTGATGATTCAGATGAACTGAACCAAATCACAGTGAACCTTGAAGATGCAGTAGGCCAGATTGACAAATCGAAGAGTAGCAAATTGCCCAGACCAGATGGTATACACCCCAGGTTCTGAAAGAACAAAAAAATGACATTTCAAATCTATTATTAGTAATTAGTAACCTATCATTAAAATCGACCATTGTACCTGAGGACTGGAAGGTGGCCAATATAACCCCAATATTTAAAAAGGGATCCAGGGGTGATCCGGAAACTATAGACTGGTGAGCCTGACTTCAGTGCTGAGAAAATCATGGAAAATATTTTAAAGAACAAAATTACAGAACATATATAGAAACATGGTTTAATGGAGCACAGCAGCTGGTTTAGGATTCCCTTTGTCCTGCATGTGAGGAGCAAAAGGTATCTTCAGTTAGCTGGTTCCATTTTGAATGTTAACACTGGCAGGGCAAGAGTGACTGGACATTGGTCCTCCTGGTAGGGGACCTTATAGTTGCCATAGGGCAAGGGTAAAGTTTTGATGGAGGGGAGCCTAGGAGTATTTAAGTTGAAGCTTATGAACTGTTGGGTGGTTTGTTACAGGGTGGGGTTCCTGCAAAGGGTGTCTCTGTTTATCTGTTGGGAAGATGTGGGAGTGGGGGTTTTCACTTACGACTAGCTGCCCCTTTTTCGCTTGTAGCCTGGATGCCCATTAATCCACATTTTCACAGTTAGTATCACGCATAAATTATCACTGCTGATAACATCTCTGCAGTATCAGCCTGGGGAATGCATGCTGCAGTATTCATAGTGAACAGTGTAGTACTGATATTGCTGTTTAGTGAATTCTTCCATAATTAAAACACATTAAAACCTCATATAAAATGTGCAATTTTAACACACTTTGGTAAATAGGGTCCTAAATATATTTAGAAAGGATGTTTCTGGAAAGCAAATAAAACCTGAATAAGTGAGTGGATGGAGAACCTCTTTTGGACTAGTTTAGGGTTGGAACAGAGTGCAGTAAAGGAGTGTCTATGATAGTTCTGTTTCCTGAATACTCCTGCAGTCTTTAAACCATATAGAGTATCTTGTTATTATCTCTGAACATTGCCCAGTAAGAAATATGTGAAAAACTCAATGTAAAACTCAATCCAAGAAACAGCAAGGAAGCCGATCCAATGTGTTAGAGACAGACAAAAAAAGAAATGGATCGATCTCAAGGGAAAGAATTTTCTTTAATCATGTAGCAAAGAAGTTACCCGACTCGGACCGAATTTCGCCCATACCAGTGGGCTGCCTCAGGGGTTGTATAACACTATAATTAATAAATAAATCACAATTAGAAATCGCACCAATATAAAATGAAAAAGTCACTTGTAAACAAAAGATAAATCATAGAAACATACACAAGCATATATCAAGGAAATTTTGATAATAGTAGTTCTTAACTAGTAATTTTAATTTAACATTTACCTCTATATTCCTATGTGGTTAATTAGCTGAGCAAGGTATTATCTTCATAAGGTATCAAGGTGTCACTCCAACTCCTTATTGTCCTTATTATATTTTTTTCACTCAATGCACAATTAAGCTCTGGAATTTGTTGCCAGAGGATGTGGTTACTAGTGCAGTTAGGGGGTCATTTTCTATCGGTATCGCCAGTAGCGCTCCCAATAGCGCCACCTTTCACGGTGGCGCTGTTGGGTGCGAAAGCTGGCAGCGATAACACCGCGCTGGTGCGATTGCTGCTGGCTTTCGCAGGCCTGCCCCCTGCTTCGCCCCCCGTCCCCTATTACCGCGGGATTCAGTAAGCTGTGCGCCATAAGAAAATCCAGGCCTAAGTGTAGCTGGATTTAAAAAAGGATTGGATAAGTTCTTGGAGGAGAAGTCCATTACCTGCTATTAATTAAGTTGACTTAGAAAATAGCCACTGCTATTACTAGCATCAGTAGCATGGAACAGACTTTGTTTTTGGGTACTTGCTAGGCATTTGTAGCCTTGATTGGCTACAGGATGCTGGGCTTCATGGACCCTTGGTCTGACCCAGTATATCAATTTCTTATGTTCTTCTTATGTTCTTATGTGTTTAAAATAAAAAATGACTAGACAAAATATATTTATGGAAGGCAACAGTTGCTAAATTGTTCTAAAATCTTTGAAATATTAAAATGCATCTATAATAGAGAAAAATATTATTCAAAATTAAGAAAAGGTAAAAAATAAAAAAGTATTTAAACACATATTAACATCGAGTGCAGCCAGCATTATCAGTCCATTGTACCGTTACTAATCCTCCATTGGAACACTGATTTAAAGTTTAAATAAAAACAGGGGTTATATGGTATTTTTAGTCTTTGTAAATCTTATGCCACTACTTTATTTATCGTCAAAACTTATTGTCTACATAGGCACTACCATCCAGAGTAATAAGTAAGTAGTGGCATTATATTTTGTTTACAAGTGACTTTTCATTTTATATTGGTGCAATTTCTAATTGTGGTTTATTTATTAATTATAGTGTTATACAACCCTTGAGGCAGCCCATTGGTGTGGGCGAAACTCAGCCCAAGTCGGGTAACTTCTTTGCTACATGATTAAATAAAAGTCTTTCCCTTGACATCGATCCATTTCTTTTTTTGTCTGTGTCTCAAATTCAATCCAAGAACATTTCAATTTGGTTTCAGTTTGGCTGAATTTTTAAAAATTTCTCTCCCAAATCTGCAAAACAAATTTGTCAAAATTTCCCCAGTGAATCTGGGGAAAATTTGACAAAAATGTAAGCAAACTCGTCACAAAACAGCAAACATTCACATTGAATCTGCCTATTGTGAACCCCTCAAATTGCTCAAATTGCCATTGCAGCTTCACCAATTTGATAGATTTCCATCAAAGCTTTTCCTAACATTTAGCAAACCTGCAGCACTTCTTGAAGGTTCAGCAAACTAGTTCACAAACCTTTTTAAAAAATATTTCCACATCTTTACTCCTGAATAGACTGTTTTACAACAGCTGCTGTTCTGGAAATCCTGAAGATCTGCTGCTATTTGCCCAAGGGAGGCTGAAGACTCTAGGTGGTGAAATGAATGCTTCCTTTTTAACACAAAAATATCAGTGATATAAGCCCTTTGGAAATAGTGTAAAATGGTTTTGCTTCTGAACTTGCTTTAGAAGCAAGGGAAACACTATCACCGTTAAGTGAACGGAACCCATGATAACTTTCATGCAAGCTTGATTTCAATGGAAATTGCAGGAAGAATGCTCAAGCAGTGACCTATGTGGCAGACAATCATGACATCACAGCAGCCAGTTCTGGTAGCTTTTCTATGGAGACAATTCATCTCTGACTAGCTTTAAAACCAGTCAGAGATGATTTCACTTAGTCTATTGAAAAAATATCACCTACATCTTGTCTGTTGACCCTAATTTCAATGTTGTCATTCGGGAGAAATGGAAGCCCAGCTATGTATGATTGTCTTCAGTTTGTTACAAGTTGACTTTAAGCTTGGTAAGGGGAATGGAGAACCTACTGGTTTAGCCTGACTTGGAGAGACCTGACCACATGACAGGATACAAACGAGACAAAATAGTTAAAATTCAAGCCTCTGGACCAGCATGAAAACAAGACACAACAAGAAGGAATCCTGCTCTTGCTTTGCGTGATGTTAGTGTTGATGGTAATGGTAAACTGACTATAAACAGATAAAGCACTGTTGTAATCCAGGGCATTTTTCCTAATATTGTTTCTTCGCACCATGCTGTATGTGTGTCATCCAGAGACCGGGTGTTCTGAGAAATCCAGCAAATGATGCGTACTGATTTTCTTAGTGCTCAGGATTTCCTGAGGCATTAGGCAATTCTTCTGTCACAGCTTGTTTGGCACTTGGGCTGATTTGTTTCACACTGTTAAAAGAAGACAGAATCTCAGTACCATTTTACACAGAGTATATGTGACTACCTATCTACTACATTTGTGGGTTAGTCACTCTGTCAGTCATGCTCTAAAACAACATGTTTGGGCTTCCTTTTCAGGGCATGAAATGATTGATTTCATTTCCTTAGGGTGTACTTTCTGTATCCCAACAAAATGTGTTTCTTAATAACCTTAACTGAAAATGAAACGCAATAAAAATGATTTTTAACATGTGTTGAAAAGACGGCAATTTTCTGCACATTTCACGTGGATAAAAAATATGTTTATGTGAGTAAAATGGCATTCTAATTATTGTCCAGACTCTGTGTGAATAAATGTGTGTGCACTGTCTCATAGCATGCTTAGAGTTTACCCTCTGGGAGAAGTGCGTGGGCTGATAGCACACATTTGTCCACTGAGGAAAGGAGCTTTCCCGAGGGGCTGAGGGAGGACGGGGGAGTGAATCTACATGCGTACATGGCTTTTCTCCTTGTCATATTTGACAGGCTCTCATAGTAGTAAAATAAAATAAAAGAGCAGGAAGATCATCAAGCTCTACTGATAGATTTTGCCGTGGTGCCAGGAAAATGATGGGAAAGAAAGGATCAAGGATAGCTCTGTCAAAGCTGATCTATGCAAGAAGGCAAAGCAGGCAATTGTCTTAAAGGGCTGGATTTAGGGATAACAAAAATAACCCTGCCTGGGTATCAGAGAAGGAGAAAGAGTATTTCTGGGTTACATAATGGTACTGGCATCCATTTTCTTCCATGTGATCCAGTGGCAGCTGTGGATCAATTTTGCCAGTAGGAACTGAGTGTTATGGGGCCAAGGATGAGGAATGGGTAGGGAGGCCAATAAGGACATGCAGAGCCCTGTGCACAGGGTTCGCCCTGTTGGTTGGATGTTCTAAAAATCTCACTGGAATGGGAACAATGTATTCTTAACAGCATCAAGAATAACACCATGAGAGATGGTAGGCACAGTACCCGAAATCAGAACCAGAAAACCTTGTAGAAAAAGTAGGAGAAATAGAAAAACAAGCCACGCATTATCCTAATCCTCCCATCATGGCAGAAACAAATCAGCAGTTCAGTTATAATAACTACTGTAAAACTGAGTGAATCTAGAAAATGTTGCACCGTTATCACTCAGTCTCAGTCCACACACCTCAGAGGTCACAGGGTGGAGAGTGTAGGAAATATCTGGTGTAGATCTCTTATATTTGATTAACAGAATTTAATCTGGTAACTTTATAGTATGAATTCATTAGTTTTAGGGAAAAGATATAAACACTTTTATGAAGTGGTCAATTAGTTTATTAGCAGCATAAGTAAACAAAAGTAATACAGTACAATTATTACTTTTGTATCTTTGGTTATGTTACAGTTTCAGTTTTGTTACAGTTTTACAGTACAAGCACTGTCATGTAACAGCCAGAATTTATAAGCGTTATCTAAGCTCAACTATGCACTTAGAAATTATGCTTTTGCCAAACTAGATTAACCCAGCTGTAAGGTCATTTAAGCTAGTTTACTCACCCTCTTGTAGTACTGCATAAGTCCAGGGTCACTCCTGTAACAGGACGCTGTCTTGACACCATCAAAATCCCTTTTAGTTGATGACAGATAAAATCCAAAAAGTCTCACAAATGTCTCCGTGAGATATGATGGCAGAAAAGAGGTAAAATTCAGTAATTGGCCAAAAGTCCTTTAAGGGAATATTTGGCAAATAGTTGCATTCAAGTTAGTTGGCAACTCTGCTGAATAAAACTCAGTCTTGGCTTAAAAGTCACAATTTTAGTGATCTGCAAAGTCAGTTCTGGTTGCACAGCTCTCCAGCCGAGCTTTCGGGTAGTCTGCGAAGGAAAGCCACCACTGGGTGACTCACAGTCCTTTCCTCAGAGTCTCTCTTGAATATTTAGTTCCATAAGGATCCAATGTTGATCAGATTGGATATTTCCACCTCATATAGACACAGGATTGGTGGGATGCAAATGATGCCATTTAAGTCCCGATGCATAGGAATATTTTCATACGCTCATTAGAGTCCACCAGCAAAACAAGTGTTAGAACAATATCAATTTCAAAACTGGTATCGGGCTGAATACAAAGTTTTACTAAGGACGTTCCCAGTTGTGGTCCAAGGTTCTCCTTTCATTTGGGAGGTGATGATAACTCTATAATATGAAGAAACAAGTCTTTCCTCCTTTATATAAAAACAATCTCATATAAAGTTGACAAAAACATCACATGGCAGTAATATACTGTGGACCCTCAAGTTACAACTGGCTTGACTTACAAACAACTTGGGTTACAACCACAATTTTAGTTTTGAGTTACAACCAAAGTCTTGAGTTATAACCTGAATGCTGGCCAAGGCCATGTGTATCCCCTCGTGCGTGCGGTTGCTTCTAATTGGGCGTTTTTTCTTGTTAATCGCGTTTTTTTGGGCTTGGTGGGTGGGACTTCTGCTCTGCTGTTGCAGTGATTGGCTGCTGCTGCTCCCAATGAGGCCTGTCCATCTCAGGCGCACCCAGAGCTGCAAATGTTCACAGGAGCACATAGGCAGACCCGGCACGGCATTGCAGCAAGCAACAGCATCACTGGTGACCAAGGAAGCTTCTGTGCAGCAGCAGAAAGGGAGTGTAGCACTCAGCCAGCTACAGCAAGGTATCAGGAGGGGAGGAATGAGTATACTGGGAGGGGGGAATGAGTGTTTGGGGGCCAGAGATGTGCTCTGAGAGGGTGGGGAGGGGAAAATCATCCCCTTCCTCCCTTCCTCCAAGCCAAAGATGTCAACTTGAATGGTGAGTACAGTATGAAATTGTTGTTTCCGGTAGGCTAGGCACATTTTATAACTTTTTGGTGAGTACACTAGGAAAATTATAGGTGTTTCTGGTAATTACATTATACAACCCTTTTTTTATTATGAAAATGTTAGGTAAGGGGTGCTTTGGGAGGTTCGGAACGCATTATGGGTATTTCTATTATTTCTTATGGAAAAAATAGTCTTGACCTACAACCAACTTGAGTTACAACCAGCCCTCTGGAACGAATTGAGTTCGTAAGTCAAGGGTCCACTGTAACTGAAAAGTGCATTCAAATAAATAAATAAATAGGCCAACAAGAAGCACCACATTCAGAACTTGTTAAATGCCTTACCTTTTCTCTCCTAGAATATTCATTCTCATGCCTAGGTCCAGGAGCTCTCACCTCCCTCTTCGCAGCATTGACAGTGAATGGCAGTGAAAGAATGGCTTTTATATTTTTCTGGAGGGGTGGAGTTTTCTTCAATATTGTGAGGAATCTATTGGCCACAATTCTCACCTCCATCAGGACGGGTTTGATGATAAGAGCACTGAAATTATTGCTTTTCTGTATTATCAAAACCAAACCAGGGTCTCTTTAGCCAACGTAAAGCAGAAGATCAAAGAAAGATTTGAGAAATTAAGAACAAATATTGGATAGATTAAAGAAATCCAAAATTGTTCTGACTTACATGATATGTATGTAGTAATGGTGCCCTGTTTCTATAGTGCTTCTAACTCTGTGCCTGTGGTTGTAAAGAGGTATGTGCATTTAAACCCTTGCAGTTTTAGCCTGGAGATCTTTGCAAATGAGCACGTAGTGAAACTTCTAAGGTTAGCACATTTTTTTCTGTTTCAAGGGTATCTGCAGAAGGAAGCCTTAGAATCAGCGCCTGTTTTTCCCTGTTTGGAAAGTTTCAATCCAGTTTCTATCTCTTAGGTTCTGTTCTAAATCAGTAGTCATTAGAAGGATCATTCAGAACTTTTTATGATGGTAACTTTGAAACAGCTGTGCAGGTGCACATGTCCGTGCATATGCCAGCTTGCGTCAAAGGACTCGGCCTATATTTTCTTTTTTTGTTCCTGGACTTACACGCCTTCCATAGCAGAAGTAAAGTTATGCGGTAGGGGAGCCTGGGGCGCGCTTGTATACGTAACTACTTATGCGCAGATTTCATGGAGAAATCTAGGACTACCCATGCCCTGTCCAGACCACACCCATGCCAAGCCCCTTTTTTGCAAAAGATTTTTGTGCACATACCAGGAGATACGCGCGTGCTCGTGCACTTTTTAAAATCCACGTGGCGCGTGCTAGCCCAAATTGTGTGCATATTTCCCAGCTTTTAAAATTCACCCTTATGATTTTATCAGCCACACTACATAGAGATCTGAGTGAGTTAGTAACTCTAACATGTATGTGTGGATTGTGTGGATAATTTGAGGAGAAAGGAAATAACTTTTTTTTAAGCTCAGAAGATTAAGGACATTCAGCCTTTGGGTTAAGGTTTGTGTATTAATCTCTGCTAGAGGGATTCAAGATGGCACCCTGATGGACGTTGCATTCGGTGAGGCTCCATTCTCCCTCACTAATTTCTTTTGATTTCCCTCAATTATTTACCTATAAGTGTGGTTTTCATGCCTGGTAAGACAAGGAAGGGATGACAAATGGATAGCTTCCTCGAGCACTCTGATGAATATCTGTGGGATAGGTTGCTGGGGAGTTTGCAAAGGGAAATCTTGCTTGCTTGTCCCCCTGACCTTAGGGCCTGATTTTCAAAAGCATTTTCACACTTAAAAATTGATTTTACATGTTTAAATGTACTTTACCCGTGTAAGAGGGCTTTTGAAAACTATTACAAAATATGCCATTGAATTGTCGATAGGATTTATCCTCATTAAGTACACTTTACGCGGGTAAATGATTTTTGAAAATTGCTACAGTAGTTACATTTACTTGTGTGACTCCTTTTGAAAATTGACCCCTTAGCATTTTACTAAGTCCTACATTTCACTAAGTTCTATTTTGAAAGCTGTTACTGTTCATCCAATGGAACAACAAACTGCCTCTGTGGCTATTGGGCAGGCTGTTTTGGATGATGTCATCAGCCTGAGCCCAGAGGAAGTGGGAGCTGCGGGGGAAAAAGCACTGTCAGCGGAAAAAAATCTAGCTCCTGGAAGATCTCCACGGAATTTATCTCTGTTGATGGAAGTGGAATGGATGAATGGCAAGCCTCTGTTGAAACTGGGGACGCATTTCTGCAATGAGCTAAGAGAGAGTTTTCATCTGGCTATAACCTAATTATTTTACCTTAGAAGAAATTTGGAAGGTAACAGCAGGATTGAGTCAATCTCTTTCATCACAGATTTCCCATATAATTGATAACGTACAGACTCTTGAAACTACTTTGGCAGAGGTTTAGGCTTTTGTTCAAGAGGAGAAGGGAATAATGGCACACTCAAGTCATATGTTTGTAAATTGGAGATGGTACAAGAATCCCTAGTCAAAGATAATTCTTGGATGAATATTAAGATGGAGAACTTGGAGAATCTATTTTGGTGATGCAATTTATGTTTTAACAATTTTATAAGAATGTCAATGACTTGGTTTCTTCTTGTGATATGTTTAAAAGATATGTGATAGAGATAGTAAAGTAACCATATATGGAGGTAGTATAGCGCTAAAGAGTTCATGGATCCTTGTGGTGAATTAATCAAGAAAAATGAAGCCTTGGATCAAGCGTTTTCGTCTTTTATTCATAAATTCTTAACCAAATGTTTTGGTTCCCCTAGTTAAGAATTTATAAATAAAAGGCGAAAATGTTTGATCCAAAGCTTCATGTTTCTTATTTATTTATTTATTTATTTGCTTTTATATACCAACATTCGTTGGAGTACATCACATTGGTTCACATTATAACAGTTGTAATAGTATGACAGGGATGTCTTACTATTTATACATTGTAACATTAAACCTTAATGGGTAAACATAGAACAAAAATAACATTATAAATTAAGGATAGGATGATGCAAAGTTCAGAAGTAGAACTGGGCTAGGGGGCCTCTTAAAAGATACTATATATACAATATAGCATGTGACAGTTATAGTATACACAGTGTAGCGTGTATACTATAAATGTTAAACTATTAAACAAGAACAACTGTTAAACTATTAAACAAGAAACTGTGTTTCTTGATTAATTCACTCAAGGATCCGTGAACTCTTTAGTGCTATACTACCTCCATATATGGTTATTCACCACTAGTGTATACCGCTCATTGTCTCCACTTTCTATTGACTCTAGAGATAGTAAAGTACCAGATACATCTGTTCCTGCAGTTGCATGTATTTACTATATTCCACCATCTAAGAAAAAAAGATTTAGAACAGCCTATGATAACTTTCTCATCCATATCTAATGGTAGTTTAAATTTGATTGGGTTTCTGGAAGCTTCTAATGAGAAGTTAGCGAAGCCCACAAGAATGATAGTGTCTTTAGTACTGGACCCAGCTAGGGATTGGCCTTTAAAGTTGTTTTTCATATTCCAGGATAAGTTATTTCTGAAAATGAAAGTAGGTGTTTTCCAGTTATGGCTAAAGTCACACAAGGAAGACATAAGCAATTTATCTTGTTGAAACTGAAAGCTCTTCAGCTGGCGGTGGCTTCCTTCCTGATGTTGCCATGTAAATGTTTAATTAAATATCAAAATGCTTCTTATGTATTTTTTGAATCAAGTTGATTGTCTCTTTTTCTTAGTGAGAAAATTGCTTAGGATATTTAGGATAAATAATATCCCTCTTTGTAAGTCTCTCATAATGCTCTTTTAACATACTTTTGATTTCTCCATGGCTTGATTTCTTTTGTTCTGTTTCGAATATTACCTGGGATTGTAGTATGGGTCCCTTTTTTTTTATTATGGATATGTATAAGTTTATATGTATATTTTATGTATATATATATCATTTGTTTTCAATCTAAGTTTTATGAAACATGCCCACAGGTATCAGCAACAGAGGCATCAGTATTCCAAGACCCCAAGAGTGGAATGAGCAGGGGCAAAGGGCACCAACAGTGGCATGAACAGCCCATTTCATCATGAAAGGGGCAAAGCAACACAAAGAATGGCATGAACACCCCAAAGCACCAAAAGAAGGACAAAGGGTACCAACAGTGGCATGATCACCCCAAGGCATAGAGTGAGGGGTAAAGCAGAAAGAAGTATGGAAACAACACAGCAGGGCCCCAAACCATAAGGGTGACAAGGCAGTGAAGCAGGCCAGGCAGGAGCAGAAAGCAAGAGTAGTTACAAATCCTGAGGATCCAGAGAGGGGCAGGGGAGGAAAGAATATTTTCTTTTTTAAATTCTCTTGTTTTGTTTGTTTGATTTTAGAACCCAAAACAGACTAATGCAACCAGGAGAGCAGAAGAATACATACATGCTAGCTACACTTTGTGATCCATGGATGAAAAGGAATCTTGCTCTCCAGTCCCAGCATCTCACATTCATGAAGGAGATGCTGGCAGCTAAGATGTCTGTACAAGGCTCAGGAGCACCAGAGGCAGAAGCACAGTGGGGATGTAGCACAGGAAAGAGTGGCCACCTCAGAGAGTAGTGCAAGCAGGACCAGCAACATATCAAATACTACTTCCTCCCCTACCTCTTTACACCAAAGTTAGAGTAAAAAATAAGATGCAATGCTTCCCCCATTGATTTTAATGGGAATAAAGAGACCCAAATGAGCAAATGATCGGAACCGAACAAAACAAGAAACCAAACCAAATAAAATATTTTTTCTATGCACACTCTTAGTGGACAAATACCAATTGAGCAGACTTGATGCATTAGTTTGTTCTTTATCTTCCATTATTTTTATGGGGTCAATATTCAAAGCCATTTAGATGGATAACTTGTGAGTTATTCATTTAAATGGCTAGCTTTTAATATTTCCCTTTCTTATACAACTACAAGTTAGCTGAATAAGTCTGTATCTGATTAAGAATTAGCTGAATAAGAAAGGGGTGTGTTGGGGGCATGTCGAGGAGGGACAGAATTAGATGAATAACTTAACTAGGAGTTAGCTGGATAAGTTTTGTGCCTAAATGTAGATGTGCCCAAGAGCAGGTCTAAAGTTATCCAGGAACATATTCTGGATAACTTTAGACTTAAGTGGCTATATTCAGATGAATATAGTTGGTTAAGTGGTGTATCTAGGAAAAAAAAACTTGTGGGCCTACTAGCCCTAACACATCCCCACTGCTTCCTCCCACTCAAAATCTAAATGATCAGCCCTACTAGGCCGAGCCTGCAGCACTGCCAAACCTTCTTAATTTTATGTTAAAATATAATCACCACTGATGGACTCAGGATCCCCCTCTCTTCCTCCCAGCAAATTGTAAAAATAATTAATTAACTCCAGGGCACCCCCCCCCCCCCCCCAATATCCAAACCCATATCTTCCCAGACCTCCAGGTATCTCAAGATTCTTCATTCTTCACTGGTATCGTGGTAGCAGCCTACCTCAACCCAGACCTGGTGTGTCTGGGTTGCTAAGAACCTACATTAGAAGCCAAGCTAGAAGCATATGCTTCTAATACAGGTTCTTAGCAACCCCAGCTGCACCGGGTCCAGGTCACGCTACCTCAATCCGGGTGAAGAATGAAGAATCTTGAGATACCCGGAGGTCAGGGAGGGTATGGGTTTAATTAGAGGGAAGGTCAGGGGGCCCTGGAGCTAATAATTATTTTTACAATTATACAAGAGCAGGGGAATCCCGGGGCTGGTAGTGATGATTATATTTTACTTTAAAATGGAGAGGGGTTAGTGGTGCTGCGGGCTTGGCTTACTAGGGCTGAGCACTTGGATTTTTGAGTGAGAGAGAGGAGGTGGGTCATATTAAGGCCAGTAGGCCTGCAAGCTTTCTTTTTTTTCCTAGATGCACCATTTAACTGGCTATTTTCTTTTGAATATATCCAGTTAAGTCTAAAGTTATCCAATGAACTATACCTGGATAACTTTTTAACCAGTGATATTGAAAATCTTGCTGATTATTTTTAAAGTTACCTGGGTAAAGTTAGCTGGATAACTTTAATCAGGGATATTCAGTAGAACATTTATTCCTTTGAATATGCAGGACAAGTTATCCAACTAACCTTTGCTGGATAACTTGTCCGCATACAGCCTACTGAATATGAACTTCTATGTTGCTATGTATATTACTAGTAAATTAAGAAAGATGGCCCAGAGATATCACCATTAGGTGGTTGTCCTATTTAATATTTTTTTACAATTAGGATCATTGCCATCCTCCTTACAAGTCATTTATTGAATATATGCTGATGACATGCAATTTTACCTTCCCAATGAAACAGTGGGTGAATTCCCTAATGCATTGTTAAACCAGCATTTTAATGAAATAAAAAAAAATGGTATGAATCAAACAATTTAGGTCTAAATTATGCTAAGACTATGATATGCTCTTTGCCAATACCAACTACACCGCACTTACCTGCTGTATATAATACTGATTTACAAATTGTATTGGAATCATGGATTCTAGGGTTTATTATTAAAGCGCAAATATTAAAAGTCGCTAGGATTGCATTTTTTAAACTATAGACTGTTGCATACCATCTTTTAACCACAAGATCTTTTGTTAGGAACTGAGGAACATTCTGGGGAAGGGGTAACCTATTCCTGTGGGAAGGGATTCACCTTAGCCAGAGTGGAACCAAGCTGCAGGCACTAAGCTTTAAAAAGGAGATAAAGCAGCTTTTAAACTAAATGATGGGGGAAAGCCAACAGTCGTTCAAAAGCGCATGGTATTTTTGTATTTTTGTAAGACACTAATAAAATGGATGTTAGGGCATCCCGATAGAGAGGATGAAATAAATGCTAAAACAGCCCAGGTGCCTTAAGACCAGACAGAGCAGAAAGATTCTAAATTACCCCGTGAAATGATAAGCAGGTTGTTAATACAAACAAGATACATACTTTGAAATGTCTGGCTACAAATACTAGAAGTCTAAAAAGAAGATGGGAGAGTTAAGAGTCTATAGCACTGAATGATGAGGTAGATATAATTGGCATCTCAGGTACCTGGTGGAAGGAGGTTAACCAATGGGACACTGTGATACCAGGTACAAATTATATTGCAATAATATGATGGATCAAATTGGTGGAGGGATGGTACTATATGTTAAAGAGAGCACTGAGTCAAACAGGATAAAAGTTCTACTGGAAACAAAATCCACTATAGAATCTTTATGGATAGAAATTCCATATGATAAGGGGAATAGAATAACAGTGGGGGTGTACTGCCATCCACCTGGCCAGAATGAACAGACAGATGATGAAATTTTAAAAGAATCAGGGAAGCTACAGAAATAGCAACACAGTAATAATGGATGATTTCAATTACCCCAGTACTGACTGGGTAAATGTTACATCAGGACAAGCTAGGAAGGTAAAGTTTCTAGATGAAATAAATGACTGCTTCATGAAGTAGCTGGTGTAAGAACAGACAAGAGGAGAAGTTATTTTAACCCTAATCCTTAGTGGAACCCATGATTTGGTGAAAGAGGTAATGGTGTTAGGGCCACTTGGCAACAGTGACCATAACATGATCAAATCTGACTTGATAACCGGAGGTAGGAAATCTACTGCATTTAACATTTCAAAAGGGAGATTATGATAAAATGAGAAAAATGGTTAGGAAAAAACTGAAAGGAGCAGCTGCTAAGGTTAAGACTTTGCATCAAGGCATGGATGTTTAAAAATACCATCTTGAAAACCAGACCAAATGTATTCCATGCATTAGTAAAGGTGGAATGAAGACCAAATGACTGTGAACATGGTTAAAAGGTGAGGTGAGAGAGGCTATTCTAGCCAAAAGAGCATCCTTTGAAAATGGAAAAGGGATCCAAATGAAGGAAACAGCATAAGCACTGATAAAGAAGGCAAAGACAGAATTTGAAAAGAAGCTTGTTGTGGAAAAAAAAACTCATAATAAAAACATTTTCAGGTACATTTGAAGCAAAAGCCCACGAGGAAGTCAGCTGGACTCTTAGATGATCAAAGGGGAACTAAGGGAGGACAAGACCATAGTGGAGATATTAAATTAATTTTGCTTCAGTCTGTACTGAGGAGGATGTAAGGCAGATACTCATGCCAGAGGTGATATTTAAAGGTGATGATTCAGAGGAACTGAAACAAACTTCAGTAAACCTGAAAGATGTAGTAGGGCAAATTGACAAACTAAAGAGTGGCAAATCACCTGGACCAGATACTATTTATCCCAGAGTGCTGAAAGAACTATAAAATGAATTGCAGACCTACTGTTAGTAATCTGTAAACTATCATTAAAATCAGCTACCTGAAAATTGGAGGGTAGCCAATGCAATACCGGTTTTTAAAAAGGGTTGTAGGAGTGATCGGGGAAACTACAGACCGGTGAGCCTGATGTCAGTGCTGGGAAAAAATAGTTGAAACTATTCTAAAGAACAAAATTATTGAACAAATAAGTCAACATGGATTTAGCCAAAGGAAGTCTTGCGTTACCAATCTGCAACATTGTTTTTGAAGCTGTGAATAAACATGTGAATAAAGGTGAGCCAATTGATATAGTGTATCTGGAATTTGAGAAAATGTTTGACAAAGTACCTTATGAAAGACTCTCGAGGAAATTAAAAATTCATGGGATAGGAGGCAATGTTCTGTTATAGGACTGGAGGATGGCCAATGAAGACTGGAGGGTGGCCAATGTAACCCCAATATTTAAAAAAGGCTCCAGGGGCGATCCGGGTAACTATAGACCAGTGAGCCTGACTTCAGTGCCGGGAAAAATAGTGGAAACTATTCTCAAGATCAAAATCGTAGAGCATATAGAAATACATGATTTAATGGGACACAGTCAACATGGATTTACCCAAGGGAAGTCTTGCCTAACAAATCTGCTTCATTTTTTGAAGGGGTTAATAAACATGTGGATAAAGGTGAACCGGTAGATGTAGTGTATTTGGATTTTCAGAAGGCGTTTGATAAAGTCCCTCATGAGAGGCTTCTACGAAAACTAAAAAGTCATGGGATAGGAGGTGATGTCCTTTCGTGGATTACAAACTGGTTAAAAGACAGGAAACAGAGAGTAGCATTAAATGGTCAATTTTCTCAGTGGAAAAGGGTAAACAGTGGAGTGCCTCAGGGATCTGTACTTGGACCAGTGCTTTTCAATATATATATAAATGATCTGGAAAGGAATACGACGAGTGAGGTTATCAAATTTGCGGATGATACAAAATTATTGAGTAGTTAAATCACAAGCAGATTGTGATATATTACAGGAGGACCTTGCAAGACTGGAAGATTGGGCATCCAAATGGCAGATGAAATTTAATGTGGACAAGTGCAAGGTGTTGCATATAGGGAAAAATAACCCTTGCTGTAGTTACACGATGTTAGGTTCCATATTAGGAGCTACCACCCAGGAAAACGATCTAGGCATCATAGTGGATAATACTTTAAAATCGTCGGCTCAGTGTGCTGCAGCAGTCAAAAAAGCAAATAGAATGTTAGGAATTATTAGGAAGGGAATGATTAATAGAAAAAAAATGTCATAATGCCTCTGTATCGCTCCATGGTGAGACCGCACCTTGAATACTGTGTACAATTCTGGTCGCCGCATCTCAAAAAAGATATAATTGCGATGGAGAAGGTACAGAGAAGGGCAACCAAAATGATAAAGGGGATGGAACAGCTCCCCTATGAGGAAAGGCTGAAGAGGTTAGGACTTTTCAGCTTGGAGAAGAGACGGCTGAGGGGGGATATGATAGAGGTGTTTAAGATCATGAGAGGTCTTGAACGAGTAGATATGACTCGGTTATTTACACTTTCAAATAATAGAAGGACTAGGGGGCATTCCATGAAGTTAGCAAGTAACATATTTAAGACTAATCGGAGAAAAGTATTTTTCACTCAACGCACAATAAAGCGCTGGAATTTGTTGCCAGAGGATGTGGTTAGTACAGTTAGTGTAGCTGGGTTCAAAAAAGGTTTGGATAAGTTCTTGGAGGAGAAGTCCATTAATGGCTATTAATCAATTATACTTAGGGAATAGCCACTGCTATTATTTGCATCAGTGCAATGGGATCTTCTTAGTGTTTGGGTACTTGCCAGGTTCTTGTGGCCTGGTTTGGCCTCTGTTGGAAACAGGATGCTGGGCTTGGTGGACCCTTGGTCTGACCCAGCATGGCAAGTTCTTATGTTCTTAAACAGAGAGTAGGGATAAATAGTCAATTTTTTCATTGGAGAAAGGTAAATAGTAGAGTGCTCCAGGGAGCTGTGCTAGGACTGCTGCTTTTTAATAAATTCATGAATGACTTAGAGATGGGAACAACAAATGAAGTGATCAAATCACAAGATTTGGAGAATGGGCATCCAAATGGCAGATGACAGTTAATGTGGGCAAGTGCAAAGTGATACATGTAGGGAAAAGCAACCCAAATTATAGCTACACAATGCAAGGTTCCACTTTGGGAGTCACCACTCAGGAAAAGGATCTAGGTGTCATCATGGATAATATGTTTAAATCCTCTGCTCAGTGTGCAGCAGCGACCTAAAAAGCAAATAGAATGGCAGAAATTATTAGGAAAAGAATGCAGAATAAAACAAAGAATATTTTAATGCCTCTGTATCACTCCATGGTGCGACCACACCTTGAGTATTATGTGCAGTTCTGGTACCGCATTTCAAAAAACATATAGCAGAATTAGAAAAGGCATAGCGAAGGGCAACCAAAATTATAAAGGGGATGGAGAAATTCCCTTATGAAAAAGGCTAACGAGGTTAGGGTTCTTGAGTTTGGAGAAGAGACAGCTGGGTGGAGTTATGATAAAGTTCAATAAAATAATGAGTGCAGTGGAATACGTAAACGGGACATTCCATGTCAAGTGGAAAAATTTAGAAAATCATCCATGCTCGAACTCTTTCAAGTTGAATACATTTTATGTGGATGTTCACTAGGGCCTCAAACAAAACTATGCAAAGTTTTTCTGCTGGATCTCTATTGATGCAAGAGCTAGAGGCAGCTGATTGAAGGCCCCTCTTGGAGTATTGTGCTCCACGCAACACAAAACGACCACTTTGTCCAGGCACTGCAGCAAAACAACTCCTGTCAGGGGCCTGAAATTTGGTGGATTATTGCAACTCTGGTGCTAAGTTCCTATGCAAAGTTTGAAATCTAACATGAGCTTGCCTCCCTTTTCATGGGCCAGGAAACTACGTGAAAAATTTTACAAAAGAAATTTAAGGCCTACTTTGACTCCTCATTGCTCCTGATGTATACTTCAATTCAGGTCATAACTGGATCAGTAGTCATGGCCCATGATGTGCATCTAAGATTTGCACTAGGAGGCTTTGCAACCAACTGGAAGCAAAAATATACTTATGAAGACATGATGTCACCTTTTTTATGCAAATTTTCACCATATTTTGGGTGCAAATATCTTTGCTGTGTAGTTTTTAATTTTTTCTTTCGAGTGTCATTTGAAAGAGTACCTTTATTTTCTACAAATGTCACCCTGTTTCATCTTGGATCCAGCCTTGCTCTGGTCAGAATTACAGTCTCAAAGACAAGCATTACTTGCAAGTGTGAATGCACTATGTTAAAAAGAGCCATTTTGGCACCCATCTGTGAAACATGCAAATGAGCTAGAGATGTGAAATTTTACAATGCAGCTCAGTTTACTGTGCTTACCATACTTTTATCTTTTGACACATATTTGTTTAGACATATTTTCATAAATTATTCATCAAAGACAGTGCAAAACTTTGTAGGCTGATTAGTTACCTTGCATTGGTCAGTGGTGGCTGACCCACTCTCAGTTCAGCAAAATTGACAACCCCATTGCCTAGGAGTCACACCAGACAAGCTATCATTCACAGGTTTCCATTCCAAGCTTTTATTTAAGCACAAAACAAGAAAAGGCAAGACACTATATACAAGAATTGCTTAAACTGCAGATTTAACAAAAATTCACTTAGTGATTTTCCTGCCTTGCACATGCTTTTGAATGTTCCATCAATGCGATACAAAGTGGCTTGTGAATAAATGTACTGCCTGCCTGATGACGTTGTTATAGGTGTATCAAGGGAAGCAATAATGTGCTCTTCTGGAGCCCAACAGGTGTCTCTATGGGGTGGCCAGTAAAATGACCTGGCAACACCTTGGGCATGCAAGATATTGACCAAGACATCACATTCCTCAGTTGAGGCTTCGCATATATGGCCAATCCACCAGGATTTATCATAGATGCAAGCTAAATACTGACCAGGTTAGAAGCTTGATACTTGAAGGGCAGGAAAATGTTCACGTTCATGTTCTAGAACACCTGCAATGAATGAGGTGACGTCATTCGAAATTTTGCTAATATTAATTTAAGTTGCGTCAATGGACTTGAATTGATGATTTTCCCTTGTGCCAGCCACTGTATGATCTTTGCTAAACCTCTCATCCTGAACAGGTCTGATTGCTTCAATGTCCTCCTTTGGCACATAGAAAAATGTGATACTAGGGACACAAAGAGCACAATGGTGTCACAGGCCAGGGCATGTTCCCAAAATCTCTGCCACAACACATTTGATACTTTTCAATGTTCAGGCCTGCATGCAGTAAATAACACAGCACAATAAAATGTCCATTTTGAGGGGTCATTTAGAAAAGTCTATTGAAGTAAGATTTGATAAGCTACAAGCATGGTAAGCACAACAAGCTTCGCTGCACTGTAGAATTTCACATCTCTAGCTCATTAGTGTGTTACAAAGCAGGGCGCCAAAGATGCCTCTTTTTAATATAGCTCACCCACGCATGCAAATGATGCATATCGTTGGGGGCCTTAATTCTGACCAAAGCAAGATCGGGTCCAAAATGAAATGGTAAGTTTTGTAGAAAAAAGATGCTCTTTCAAATGACATAGGAAAGAAAAGAATTAAAAACTACAAGTAGAGATATTTGCTCCTGGAAATTGGCAAACATTTGCATTAAAAAAAAAGTGACATTGTGTCTTTATGCAATAATCTCTTTGCTTCCAGTTGCCTGTAAAGCCTCTTAGTGCAAATCTTATACGTATATGCTATAGGCTATGACTGCTGTTCCAGTCAGGGTCTGAATCAAAGTATAGGTCAGGAGCAATGAGGCTTTATATTTCTTTTGTAACATTTTTCACATACTTTGCTGGCCCCATAGAAAGGGAGGCAAACTCACGTTAATTTCCAAACTTTGCACTGGGACTTACCACCAGGGGTTGTACTAATCCACAAAATTTCAGGCCTCTGAGAGGCCTGCAGCACCTGGACAAAATGGCCATTTTAGGTTGCGCGGAGCACGGTACTCAGAGGTGACCTCCATTCAATTGCCTCTAGCTCTCCAACCAATGGAGATCCAGGTGAAAAATGTAGTACGGTTTTGTTTGAGACTCTAGAGAACACCCGTGCAAAGTTGTTGTGTTTTTTTGTTTTCTGGTTGTTTTTTTTTTATTTGGAGGAGGTTGAGCATGGACCCTTGGTCTACTTGCTTAGGAATGGCCCAAACAGAAATAGGTTATTTACGCTTTCAAAAAATTACAAAAGACTAGGGGACGTTCAATGAAGTTATTAGGTGATACATTTAAGAGAAATAGGAGAAAATTATTTTTTCATCAATATATAATTAAACTCTGGAATTTGTTGCCAGAGGATGTGGTAAAAGGGGTTAGTGTAGCTGGATTTAAAAAAAGGTTTAGACAAGTTCCTGGGGAAAAAAGGCCATAACACATTATTAGCCAGGTAGACTAAAGAAAGCTATTACTGTCCCTGGGAGTGAGTAACAGGAATTAGATCTACTTTATGGGATCTGCCAGGTACTTGTGACCGGGAAAGGCCACTATCAGAGACAGATAGCCGTGCGTATAATGTGTAACAACGCGGTATGAAGGCTTGATTATGTTTGCTAACATAATACAGATATGTCAGTAACATGGATTTTCTCTTTTTGGAGATTATATCAGGATGTCTAAATTCTACGATTGTCTATGTATATGTTATACTATGATATGGAATTACCAATTATTTATGGTATTTTGTTATTTAGTTTCTGTGAAACTAAAAGTGTTGTTTGTATTTAGTTACCGGTAATTTTATTATGTATGTATTCATGTACATCGCCTAGGCCTTTTAGTGTTAGGCGATTAATAAATTTTAATAAATGAAATGAAATGAAAGAATGCCAGGCTCAATGGCCTTTGATCTGCCCCAGCATGGCAATTCTTATGTCCTTATCCCCCTAGGAAATTGCCCAGAAATACATTGGTTTCATTGCTTAATCTTGCACTCTTCAGTTCTTTCTTTTCCTCTCTTTTGTACCTCGTGGGCACCCTTGTAGCTGTTTTCTTTAAGAAAACACCCTGACAGCAACGTTGTTAGCGAGCACTTCAAGCGTTGCTGTCAGAGCAATGCTGTAAGCATCTGGCAGTGCAATAAGACTGTACCAGTTCCCAAGTTTGGGTTTATGGATTTGGAGGGGCTTGGCTGGAAGGGGAAGGTGGGGCAGAGGTTGCGGTTGTTTTAAATATCATGGAAGGAGTGGGCAGATTTTGGGTTGCTATGGCCTGCATTTTATTTTATTTTTTTGGAGGGGGGGTATCAGGTGCTAAGCTCGCACATACAGCTTTTTAACTATTTTAGGGGATGAGGACTGGGGGATCAAGCCTGCAGGCCCTTAAATTGCTTTTTTTTTTATCTACTTCATTTTTTAAAATATACTTAACCAGCTATATTCTAATATATATATGGTTAAGGATCAAGTTATCCGAGTGCACATACCCAGATAACTTATCGGGATAACAGTGAATATTGGTGCTCTCCGGCAAGCCCCCAGATGCACTAAGCCGCAATGTTTTCTCACAGGAGGGGTCGCACTATCGCAGGGGGGGGCTGTTGCCGCAAGAGTGGGGGCCTCCCCTGATAAAGCTTCGCGGCTGGTATTGGGTGTCCTTTTGTGTCGCGGCCAAACACGGCGGCACAAACGAATGCAGCAAGCGGCCCTTTAACGCAACTGTGGCCTCCCCCCCCCAAAAAAAAAAACCAAGTTGAGGCCAAACGGGGAGGTTGAACATGGATCAGTACTGATCCCTGTCTTAACCCGGGGCCACCAGTCGAGGAGGCCCCGACACCCCTAAAATGTTTCAAAGTTAAAACAAAAAAGGGTGATGTCCCCGGCCCCCCTTCCCCCTTCCCCAAGGACACAATAAAATGTGGCCCTGACCCCCAATACCAATACCCCAACCCCCCCCCCCCAAGTCACCACATGAATCCCCCAGCTCCCCTGGTCCCCCTGAATTCACTCCAATCAATCCTCCCACCCCCCCACCCCCCGAAGTCCCTAAAGAAAACCCCCACGCCTCCAAAATAAAGTGTAGGACCCCCATCACCACCCTCCGCACCCTCCCCCCAAGAAGGTGGTCAGCCACGATAAAATATCTACACCTATGTGAATGGCGTTAGATGTGCAGCGGGAGGCCTGGGACGATTACGCGAGTTCCGCAGCTCCCGTTGCACATTTAAAGCGGCAGAAAAATAAAAATAAAAAATGTCCAGGCCAAACAGGAAAGTTGAGCAGGGGTGCTGCTGACCCCCATCTCAACACGTGGCCACCAGTCAAGGTGGCCCTGGCACCCCCAAAATGTTTAAAAGTTAAAAAAAAGAACCGCGAGGTGACGGCCCCGGCCCCCCCTCCCCCCGTTCCCTTCCCCAAAACACACAATAAAATGTGGCCCTGGCTCCTGATATCAATCCCCCCACCCCCAGGTCTCAACCTAAATCCCCCACCCCCAGCTCCCCCCAGCAGCCCGAACCCACCTCCAGAACCCCCCGTACCTTCAAAGTGCGCCTGGCCTGATCCGGGATCATCTTCGTACCCAGCCTGGTCAGCGTCATTTTTCCAAAATGGTGCAGACCTGACCTTGCCCCAGCCATGTGACTGGGACTTCAGGGGGCCGGGGGCTGAGGGGAATGATTAGAGTGACTTTGGGGGGACTCTGGTTGTGACTTGGGGGATGGGGGGTATTGGTATCAGGGGCTGGGGTCACATTTTATTGTGTGTTTGGAAAAGGGGGAGGGGCCAGGGCTGTCACTGCACAGTTCTTTTTTTTAACTTTTAAACTTTTTAGGGGGTATCGGGGCCACCTTGACGGCCATGGGTGGCCATGGGTTGAGACAGGGGTCAGCATTGACCCCCACTCAACTGCCCTGTTTGGCCACAAATTTAAAAAAAAATTATTTCTGCTGCTTTAAATGTGCAATGGGAGCCTTAAGACTCGCATAAGGGTCCTGTGCATCCCGCCACACATATAACAGATTTCAAATAGGTGTAGATACTTTATCGCGGCTATCACCTTCTTAGCTGACCTCGATAAAATATTTATATCAAATTGACTAGCATTGACCTTCTGCTGCATATCCAGCATAGCTCTCTGCTTCTACGGCAGGGGAGAAGAAAAACTGATACTTCACGCATATCCAGCATAGCTCTCTGCTACAATGGCAGGGGAGAAAAAAAACAACCAATAAGGGCTGAATAACATAGTCTGGGTAAACAAATAAGTACTTGTCACTTGTCTACTTGTCACCTTCGCATACTCCAATGTATATCTTAATCTCTCGTCCCCCTCTTATTTCCTCCTCCAAGTTACACATCCTTGTTATAATGTAACTTTACTCTCCTTCAAATTGTTTTTACTGTTTGGTTGGTTATAGTTCCTTATTGTTTGATGTAAACCGAGTTGATTTGATTTGTATCAAGAAATTCGGTATAGAAAAGCCTTTAATAAATAATAATAAATAAATAAGTATGGGTGTAGCTTGCTTGTTGCGGCGGTTACTACCCCTAACTAATCAAGCTTGATATTTCACTTGGATGCAGCTCCAACACTGCTCTTTGCATTAATGGTGGGGGTGGAAGGGAAATAGAACCTAAGGTTACTAAGAGCCAAGAGAAACAGATAAGTATGAGAAAAAAGAAGTGTGAAGCTTGCTGGGCAGACTGGATGGGCCGTTTGGTCTTCTTCTGCCGTCATTTCTATGTTTCTATGTTTGCATGCATTTATATTATTCATGCATGCAAATCGCATGCAAGGAAGGTCACTGTAATAGGGAAGGGTATATGGATGGTGAGATGCAAAATATTGGGTATAACGCACGATTTAAGTGATATAACATGTGTTAGAGCCCTAATGCGGCTTGATGAATCACCAGGTAAGTAAGCCGGGTAACTTTTCTCCACCTCGGAATGGCCCTTATTTATGCAGTTAAATTTTAAGCCATTTAACAACTTAGCTGGTTAAGTCGGGGGCAGTCAAATTGGCAGGAAATTCAAGCACCATTGAATATGGAGCCCAAAAAAAATAAATCACTCACCACTGGAGGTGAATTGGAAATAAATATTTTACTAAAAATCCTCAGCCAAGTCTTTGGGCTGATACTATGCAAACTTAAGGAAACCAATGGAAGAGCTCCTAGTCTTTCAATTCTAAGCCAAAAAATCTACACATACACTAGTTAATATGCAAGCAGGAATAAACCACTGCAGCCACCTCCCGTGGAGGTATTGTAGCATTGATGGTACATTCCTCTGCTTTATGCTTAATGTCTTAGCTATCAGTCCACACTCCTTAGTAGGGATCCCACTGGGGCCTTATATTCTCCCTCCAATTAAAATATTTGGGAGACAATCACAAATTTGCACCCATTGTATCATACATGATATTACTCCAAAATATAAGATGATCATAAAATCACACATACATTTTCTAAGGAGAGCAGTAAAATCCTATTTCTAGTTTGTGTAGCGCTCATACACCAATAGATTCAGTGCCTGGCACACATCCTAATATATACAACTTTCAGCTCTATCCTTGAGAACAGAAAAATGTTAAATATTGGAAAAATAAATAACATGATAACAAGCATCTTTACAAAAGGTAAACATGCAAAAGAAAAGCATTCCAAAGAATGTTCTAATAGGTAAATCCCATATCATACTCCAGTAATGGAGGGTTAGATTAGAGGTAAATATTCAAAAGCAACTTAGCCAGTTAAGGTAGACGTAATCGGCTAAATAGAGGCTACTGGATATCAGCAACTGCCACTCAGCCAGTTAAGCCACTTAACCTGCTAAGTTCTTAGCTGGCTAACTCAGGAGAGGGCAACGGGCGGAACAGGGCAGTGCTTCTTAGCCAGATAAGTTATCTGTATACGCGTGCATCTCCTGGTCCACGCACAAATAAGAAGTGGGGCAGGACAAAGGCATTCTGGGCCTTTAACATGAAGTATTTATGCACACAGGCATGCACCGGGCTCCCCTGCCTGCATAACTTTACTACTGCTATGGCTGGCTTGTAAGTAATAAAATAAAAAAAATCTAGGCCAAGGTTGATGCTAACAGGGTAAAAGAGAGGCTAATTAATTAGGGGAGTTAGGAAGTCCTATCCCTTACCTGGGGAAACTGGTAATTGCCTTGGCGGGCATGTCTATTAAATCCCTCCACTTATGTGGTAGAGGCGGCATTTGCATGCACATGTCCATATAAAATTGTGTGCACATGTACTCGCAAACAACCCATTTTATACTATGCGCGCACATCCGCATGTATATTATAATATGGCTGCGTCCTTTGGCGTGAGCTGGCATATGCACATACATGTGCTGCTGCCCACTGGTGTCAAAGTTATCGTCCCTGTTAGACCTGCTCCATAGCAGCTGGGTAATACTTATCCAGCTAAGTAATGATATAGCCAGGGATATTCAGCATCATAGCCGAATAAGTCTAGTTGGCTAACTTTGATAAATAGCTATGTTTTGAATATGTACCCTAGTGTGTATAGATACAGAATAATATCACAATCCTACAAAAAGATTTACTCCTTGGACACACAGACAATGGAATGGAAAATTCTCCAGGTGAACTCTGAGACACGCTGATATCCTCTTTACTCACAACAGTAAATGATGAGGGATAATCAGGCTCCTTTTGAGGTAGTCTTATTAAGTCTGTGGTACTGGTGCCAACAAGTTGGACATCTTTTTATGGAGTGAAGGGTAGCAGATGTGTGAGCTCTTTGTGCTGCGGCATAGTTGACACAGCCTTGAGGAAGAATCCACGAGGCCTATGCTGGCAGCTGGTAAACGTGCCCTGTTCTGGAACAGTCTAGAGCTTCACCTGTACTAGCTAACTCCCCCGCAGGTTGAGCCCTTGGGATCTGGCAACCGGCAAGACTTAGGCAGGTCCCTAGGGCAGTGAAGATAACTAAAGTCCAGGAGCACACCGGGGTCAGGGCAGGCAGCAGACTAATGGAGTCAAAGACAGGCCAAGGTCAGGCAGGCAGCTAGTAAAAGTGGTCAGGTCCAGGAAAGAGGTCAGGTCTAGGCGGCAGGCAATCGAAGTCAGGTCCAAGCAAGAGGACAAGATCTGGAGAGCCAGGCTGAGGGTAGACAAAGACACACCGAAGACACTAGACAAGGTGGATAAGATAAGGTGAGGCTGGATGAGGTAAGGCTGGAGGTTCCGGGACAGGAGCAACATGGCAGCACTGAGGAGATGGCAGCGTCCCAGCTGCCATAGCGTGCCGACAGCATCCTGGGCTGCTCTCTTCAGCATCGGGATGAGTATAGCGGCTCGAGGGACCATCCCGCAAGCTGTGTACCTAATATATGACTAAACTCCTATCCCAAAGAACCCAGACTACTGAATCCTAGTTCTGAAGGGCAGTTACTCACTGCTGAATTGTATTAAGAGACACTATGGGAGCAGCCGCTACTAGTTTATCAATCTCTGCAGCATATACTTCTCAGATTTGGTTTCTACCCTGGCCATGAATATGTTTTTGGATCTCTTCAGGAGTTAGTCATTTCTGGACCCCACATTCGAATCCCTTTAGTCACTGGACTAGGCTAGATGGTAGTACCATCCCAGGCCTTCCTTTACCATGCAGCTCAGGCCTGGATGCATATTGGGTCATGGGTCTAGGACCAAAGGGATGTTCCACTCTGGGCTGGGGTTCATGTTTGGGTTCAGTTTTAGATTTAGGTTCCCCATACTCGTAAATCTTGATTTCACTTCCAGAGGAGGGGTAATCCTGAGAGATTTTGAGGATTTTTCACTTGATGATTCTATAAGGCTGATTTCACCAGCAGGCCTTTCAACAAGGAGGCACTTAAACAGGGCCTCTTGCTTTGAAAGAAAGACCTCCAAGAAGAAACCTGTTGAACTGCAGTTTGAACCAGTCAACCTCAAAAGAACCTCAAGTCAAAAAGGCTCATGGGTTTTGTTAAAACACTCACAGCAGAAAGACACCTCCCACTGAGGAATGTCAGACACACTCTCCACGTCTACTCATTTATCACATCTATCAATGTTCTTGAAGACACTGAACTCACTAGACAGGGACCACTTTGGTGAGAATGTTATACAACATATAAAAATATAAAAAATCTTACTGGTTCTAACATATACAGTACATACCAGCCAAAGCTTCTCGGTCACACACCTTGTTTCCTCATCTATTCCTCTGCCTTTTTCTTCCCATCAGTTTTCCCAAGTTCTTCTCTAAGCCATCATCTCCTCCCCCAAGGTTCTCCTCTACCCACTCCATCTTTCCCATCACCCTACCCACTCCCAAGTTCTTCTTTACCCCTCCATCTCCCCTCATCAGCTTCCTTAATCTTTCCTTCCTCTAGGTTCTTGTCTTCCTCCATCTCTCCTTCTCACCCTGTGTTGTTCAGGAGCCTGCAAAATAGAGACCAAATGTTCTCGGACCCAGGACAGCTTTCTCCTGTTCTTGTCCTGTGTGCTTCCTGTCAGAACAGGAAATGTTGCAGAATACAGAACTCACTGTGATCACTAAGAACACATATTTTTGATATGTTTCCCTACTGCTGGCTGACACCTCCCAGCCCCAGTTCAGCCCAGTGTGCCATTGCACCCTCCAGTTCCCAACCAACTCAGCCTCCTACTGCTGCCTACCAGTCCTGACTGAGGCCAGCCTCCACCGCAAGACTAATGGTATATATGTGGGGGCCGAGGGCAGAAATGAAAGTGTGTGTCTTAATTTCCTTCACCCCCATCCCAGGTCCTCTCCCACCTTTATCTCTTCCCCCCCCCCCAACCATAGTCTTCCTTCACAAGTTCTCTCCCTCAATACCAAATTTCTTTTCAAGAAAAGGGGCAGGGAGAGAGTCCTTCGCCCTTGCACTTCTGGGTCCTATACTGCAGGGTGAAGAAATATTTAAAAAACTTGAGTGCCAGACTCACAATTTTTAGGATCTAGGGAAATTTTTACTTTAACTTTTTTCTTGCTATTTTTGCTCTTATTTATCTATTTTAGGGGGAATATTAGTGCCTATTTTGTTCTTTTTTGCTTATTCCAACCAATTGTGTTTTTTGCTATTTTTCTTGTTTACTTTCTTTGCACACCCCTTCATTCTGGCTTCTTTTCTTTCCTTCTTTCAATTGCTCTTCATCCACTCCCCAACCCCTTCTTCCATTAGCTCCCTCCTCACCACCTTCCTGTCAGCTTTTCCCCACTCTCCAAGCTTTTCCTCTGAATCCAGCTGCTCTCCCCCAGCTTCTCCTTACCCTCAAACTTCTCCTCTAAATCCAGTAGCTCTCCCCGTAGTCATTCCCCACCCCCTAGTATCCTGCCCCTAACTCCAACAGTTGTGCAAGGTTCCATCTGGTGCTGCCACCTTCAGGTTATGATTGGGTTGAAGCATCCACTAAGCAAGCGGCATGGTGGACCAAATGAAATTCCGCTATGTGCTGGACATGGACTTGGGTCATAATTTGGGACCCTAGCTCATGGGCAGGCTACACTGAATTTTCACGTGCCCACATAGATGCAAATTCCAAGGCTGTATATCTTGCAGCCAGTTTTCAAATGCAAAACCAAACAATTTGCTTCACAGGCCTTGCACTTCCTATTTCTGTGGAGCAAGTATGTGTCCATAAAATAAACAGTCCATTTTGAAAGGTACACTCCAAAGACAAATGAGGTTTACTTGTAAAAATGGCAAAAGCTTTATCCAATAGAAGAAAAAAAAATCAAAGTCCAGAAGCTACAACAGGAAAACACAAAGTCTCAACTCACTTAATGCAGACACAGGTCTTATTCAGCTTCTCTTCTTAATTCACTGAAAATGCTATACTTTCCCCCACAGGCCTTCTGTTTTAGCAGTAAAGAAAAGGTAGAGAGAGAGAGGCCTTCTTGAAATTCTCCAAAGTACTCACAGTCTGGCAGGCTGGGCCAAGACAAATCCTACCGCTGACCTCTGGTGGTTAGAAGTGCCTGAGTTAACCTTTGCCATCTGCAGAAAAGTGTTTCCTCTTACATGGATGCAAACAGTGGAACTCCAGACAAGGCACAGCTCTTTGCTGTCCTTCCCTGGGCCCCAGCAGAAACATACACCAAAAATCAACGCTATGACTCCTCCTCGCTCTCTTTCAAAGCTCCTCCCTGTGCCTCCTGAAAAGTACTTTTATATCCCCTCCCAACCCATCCCCTTTGGGGGAAGAAAGTTCCTGTCACTCACTGCCATCATGAACTCCCTCTGAACATTCCATTGCTGGAAAATTCCCCATGATAAAGTGCAGCTCTGTTTATTGAACTCTGAAGGGGGGAAGTCACACATTATTTCCTTTTTTTGACCTATTTCTGGCCCCCTGATGACCCATTTCCCTCCCCCCCTCCCTTGGGCAGTAAAACAAGGTGAATATATTTTCACCCCTACAGATCTAGTCAGCTAACTCATGAGCAATGTGATTGGCTCTCTTTGAAGACTGTCCTGTCTCTGAGTAAAGAAGAGGAAAGAAAAGTTCTGAAGAAAAAAAAAAGCAGAGGGAATGGCAAAACAGAGAAAAGAAAGGTGAAATGCAGAGTAGGGAAAAAATAGGCATAGGGAGGGTCATGTTGAACAATAGTGTGCAGATGTCAGCACACACACGGGTAAATCAGTGCATCTAAACCCAGTGTAACTGTGCTGTTTTTTCACTGGCCTGAGGAGGAGAGGAGAACTCTCGAAAGCTGGTCACAAATGTATCAAGTTAGGCCGATAAAAGAAATCACCTGCAATTTGTTTCTTGACCCTTAATTCTAGATATTCTGGTGGACTAACACGGCACCCACAATTCTTTGCTCCAGTAGAAAAGGCATTCCAGATTTATCTAGAAAAATGCTGGAGAGCAGGACCTGAGCAAAACTTTGATAAGGTGTCGCCTATGTAATCAGCTTAAATAGTAGGGAGGGACGGAATAGTCATTATCCTTTCAGAGCAGCAGAACTGGAAGATAAGTAATGGGGAGGCTAAGGCTTTGGCCAGCTTTCCCAGTGTGACAAAGGGTTTACAGTTTAATTGGGTAAGGAAACAGCCGTGTGTCGCCGGAGGTATGAGCACCAGTGATGGAAGAGCACTCTGTTCCAAAGACTAGGGAGGTATCTGCTGCAGAAAGTCAGTCACTTAGTGTCACGAATGCAAGTCAGGGTAAAGGCAAAAACGTGCAGTGGCGGACTAGCCTGACCCAATATCAGAGGGAGCAGGATGAGCATGACACAGGCGCTGCATCACCAGAATAAGGAGGAAGCGGGGAGAGGGATAGTTACTCAAGGGAGGAAAAGTGATGCAAAACAACTGCTTGTAGCGGTGTGCAGAGGAAATTATGTAAATATTTATTCAGAGACAGCTTTGCAGAGCACATCAAGCTGCATCAGAGCTGCTCTTGCCAGTGCACACAATTCAGCAACACAGTTGGATGAACAGCCTGAAAAGCAGATGTGACAATTTCCTGTATCTGATTATGATGATTTCCTAATTATGCCAAAGCTGTGTGCAATGTCCTTCCCTGTGTAGGGCTCTTAATTTTGTTTTATGATCTCATCAGGCAACCTGTTTCTGGCAGGCAATCATTTGTCGGTTAAATCCTTAGGACACTGTTACTCTGTGGCACAGATCCTGTTAAATAAAAAGGATAGTTCTTCAATGCTGTTGCATCCCATGCTTGCCTCTTTCTCCCCGTATAGATTCTGAGCCTTTGGGGACAGAGAGACCCTCACATGCACTGCATTTGTTAATCCTTTCTTGCATGCTTCCTTTGATATGTTTGCTTTCTATGCACAATACTGTCTACACTGTCAGTGCTAAAAAAACCCAAAACAAAACAAAACTGCAAGCTTATTAAAAGACAACCATTATGAAGGCGTACAAAAAATAGTGCCCAATGAACATATATATATATATAGATAGATAGATAGATAGATAGATATACCAAACAAAATGTACATCAGCAGTTATGAAATTCAACTACTAAACATTTGAAAATCCAGACTAAAATAGTTGATACTTAACTCAGTCCTACCTCAGCAGCAAACATTAGCAATACTGCACCGGATCCATGACCTGCTTCCTTCCTACCTGTATTTACATCCATCCCCTAAACCTTGTGAGGACAATTTTGAAAGATTTCTGCAGGTGTACAGGGGTTTACCTGGGGGCATTTTGAAAATTGATCTCCACTTCCCTCAGCGCATGTATTTTTACCCCCCTGAAAAAAGAGGTGGAGCCAGGAAGGAGCGAGGTGGGGGGGGGGGGGGGGTGGGGGGAGGGAGCAGAGTATGTGCAAGACTCCCATTTTGAAAGCCCTGTGCATATTTTGGGTGGGTATATATGCATCCATCTGTTTCAAAGCAGGACTAATGTAAGTATGTGCTGAAAATGGAGCCCCGTTCCAGTGGCCAGCGCATTTGCAAAAGGAAGCCCCCAAGCACACTGTACCTGTGGTACTGCAAGATCCCTCCGCCTGGGTTTTCAAAATTGCCCGTGACTCTGTCAATCAACTAATCAGGCAGAAACTAACAAACATGCTCATCTCAAAATATCATAGGCGCTAATGCTGTGCGGTATATGAAGCAGGATAAACATAGCACGGAATATACTTGCGTAAACTTATCTGTCCTTGTATGGCTGCATAATGTTATACTTAACCGCATATCTTCAATGATATCTGGTTAAGTAGCGCTGTCAAAGTAAAAAAAAAACAAAAACAAACTAAAGAATAAGGTGGCCGATTCTCACCCTCCCCTCCTCCAAATTTAATATAAGGCCTATCAGGCCTTGCACCCTCTCTCCCAAAATAAAGAGAAAAGTGCAATGGGTTGCCGGTTGGGCCCATCCCCCCACCCCTTCCCGGTTTCTTTATTAATCTAAGTGGGCTTCCTGGCGAACCTCTCAACCACCCATCTACAGCTTCAAGATACTGGGCCACGTTCCCCACACCCTTCTCCCCTCCCCCCATACCAAAAAAAACAACCCTTGCCAGGAGCGGGGTACAAACCTTCCTGTTCCCGACACTCCAGTGCTGCATCTATCAGGGGCAGTGCTAGATGTGTAAACTACCCACACTTTACGCCTCCAGCGGTGGGTAAGATTCCAGCGCTGCTCCTGATGGGGCCGTATATTAAACTTGGAGAGTGGAGGGTGAGAATTAGCAGCATGCCTCTTTAACTTTTTTTTTTTTTTTCTTTTTAACTTTGACATTGCTACATAACCGGATATCTTTGAAAATATCTGGTTAAGTAGAAAATTATTTGGCCACACAAGGCTGGATAACTATAGACCTGATTTGAAGCAGATATAAAGTTATCCAGCTAACTTATTTATTTATTTATTTATTTATTTATTTATTTCTTTCTTTCTTTCTTTTGTATACCGACATTCAATCGAGATATCACATCGGTTTCCAGATAACAGGTTGAATAGGGCGAGAACTGCCCTATTTTTACATTGTAACAAGATAACAATTAAATTAATTTAAACAATAAATAATATACCATAAGAAACATTGCAACAGTTGTATATATAAATGTGAGTATAGAGTTGTGGCATATAGCCTATTTACAAAATGTACAATATGTCTTGGGTACGGGTAGAGAGGGGACAAGGATATGGGAGGAAAGGGAGGGAGGGAGGGAAAGGTGGGGGGGGGTGGTGAAGGGGGAATGGGGTGTTAAGCGTTAGTGCAGTGTGGTAGTCAAGTGGGTAGGCTTTCAAGAACATGTATTTTAGTATGGTGGGGTTCAGGAGGGAACGCGTTTAAGAACAGCCATGTTTTGAGCTGTTTTTTAAAGACTTGTGGTGAGGGTTCGTTTCTGAGATGTGTGGGGAGGGAGTTCCACAGTGTAGGGCCAGCTATTGTAATGGCTCGTTTGCGTGTTGCATTGAGGTGGGCATTTTTGAGGTTTGGTATGGAGAGGAGACCTGAGTTGGTGGATCTAAGAGATCTTTGTGTGATGTATGGTTGGATGGTGTTATTTAGCCAGACCATTTTGTTGTTGTTTATTTTTTTGTGTATAAGGGTGAGGGTTTTATACTGGATTCTCTGTGTGATGGGCAGCCAGTGGAGGTCTTTGAGGGTGGGTGTGATGTGGGAGGATTTTTTGTGGTTGGTGATAATTCTGGCGGCGGCGTTTTGTAGGACTTGTAGGGGCTTGATGTGGGTATCTGGTAGTCCAAGGAGGAGGGAGTTGCAGTAGTCGAGTTTTGAGAAAATAATTGATTGAAGTACTGTTCGGAAATCATGGGGTTGGAGGAGGGGTTTGAGTTTTTTAAGTGTTTGTAGTTTGAAAAATCCATCTTTGATTGTATTGGAGATGTGTCGTTTAAAGTTGAGTTGGCTGTCGATAGTTACTCCTAGGTTTTTTGTGGATGGTGTGAGTGAGGTTCTTGGTATGATTGGCATCCCCGTGTTGTTTGAGCTTCCTGAGTTGTTTGAAGGGGTGCTCTCGAGGGGGAAGGAGGGACGGTCTTCCTGGATGTGAATGATTTCTGTTTTGGCTTGGTTGAGGCAGAGTGATAGTTGGGATAGCAGTTGTGATAGTTTTGAACTGAGTTTGTTCCATCTTTCCAAGGTGAGTTCAATGAATTTGGTTATGGGGAGTAGAATTTGTATGTCGTCTGCGTAAACGAAGTAGGTGAGGTTGGCATCAGAGAGGTATTTGCATAGAGGGAGGAGGTAGATATTGAAGAGGGTCGAGGATAGAGAAGAACCTTGAGGGACGCCATGGTTGAGGGGCACTTGTGAGGATTCAGATGAGTTTGTCTTGACAATGAAGGATCTGTTAGTGAGGTATGATTTGAACCAATTGAGTGTAGTGTCTTGAAGACCGATTTCTTTAAGCCTGTTGAGGAGTGTTCTGTGGTTGATGGTGTCAAAGGCGGCTGATATATCGAGGAGTATCAGAAGAAATGTTTTTCCACTGTCACGGCCTCTCAGAATGGTGTCAGTGAGAGCGAGAAGGAGAGTCTCTGTGCTGTAGAATTTTCTGAAGCCATGCTGTGTTGGGTGGAGAAAATTGTGGGCATCAAGGTGGTCTGTAAGTTGATTGTTTACAGTTTTCTCGATGATTTTTGCAAGGAATGGGAGGTTGGAGACTGGTCTGTAGTTTGCAGGATCTGATTTGTCGAGTTGCGGTTTTTTGATGATTGGTTTGATGATGGCATTTTTGAGTTTGTCAGGGAAGATTCCTTGCTCAAGTGATAGGTTGATGATTTGTGTTATAGGTTTGACAATACTCTCTTTGATGAGTTTTAGGGTTTTGATGGGGATGGAGTCTACGGGGTGGGAAGCTGGGTTGGTTTTTTTGATGATGGGTTCAATTTCTGTAGATGCAACTGGTGTGAATTGGGTCCAAGTGTGGATGGGTGGATGGATGTTCGTTGATTCGTTGTGGGATGGGGGAATCTTGGCAATGATGTTGTCGACTTTGTCCTTGAAAAATTGTGCTAGTATGTCACTGGAGATGCTGTTGGAGTTTGGCGTTGAGTCATTCTGGATAGGGTTGGTGAGTTCTTTGACGTAAGAGAAGAGGGTCCTCGGGTTAAATTGGTATTCATGAATTCTTGTTGTGTAGAAATTGCGCTTTGCTGTGTTGAGGTCGGCTGTATAGTTGTGTAGTAGGGTTCTGTATTTGTCTTTTAGGTTTGGTGTGGGAGTTCGTCTCCATTGTTTTTCGGTTTGTCTCAGTGTTCGTTTTGATGTTTTCAGTTCAGGGGTGTACCAAGGAGCATTTTGTTTAGTAGATGGTCTGATTTCCTTTTTTATTGTGGGGCATAAAGTATTGGCTATGTCAGCGTTGATGGAAATCCAGGAGTTTGTGGCTGAGTTGGCATCATGTAGGTCAATTGTTTTTAGTGCTTCGGGTAGCAGCTCTGCAAGATCTTCACTGGAGCATGGTTTAGTGTATTCGATGAAGCAGGGGTCTGCTTTTACTGTGGACGATTGATGTTGAAGTTTGGCTTGTATGAGGTAGTGGTCGGACCATGGAGTCGGGGTTGTAGTGGGTGGTTCAGTTGTAGATATTTTATTGTTAATGAAGATTAAATCAAGGGTGTGCCCAGATTTCTGAGTGGGGGAGTTAATGATTTGGGAGAATCCGAGGGCAGTCATGGTGGATAGGAGCAGTTCGCAGGTGGGAGATGGTGGGTGGGTATCAATATGTAGATTGAAGTCTCCTAGTATGATGGCTGGTTCTTGTAGGTTGATGTGTGTTGTGATGGCTTCGACCAGGGGGGAGAGGTTGTGCTGTAGGCATCCAGGTGGGGCGTAGAGGAGAAGTATTTGTAGATGTTTTGATTTGAATAGGTTGGTCTCGAATGGGGGGGGTAAGTTTAGGGGATAAGAGGAGAATTTAAATTTTTTGTGTGCAAGGAATAGTAGTCCACCTCCCTTTCTTTTGTTTCTAGGTATGGAGAATATGTTGTAAGTGTTTCGGGGCAGTTGATTGAGTAGGACTGTGTCAGTGTGTTTGAGCCAGGATTCCGTTATACAGAATATGTCTGGTTGGTAGTCTGTGAGCAGGTCGTGAATGATTGGGATTTTTTTGGTGATGGACTGTGCATTGATGAGGAGGAGAGATATGAGGGTGAGAGTGTTAAAGGATATTTTAGGGTTGGAGTGGATTTTGGTGAGGCGTCTGGTGGAGGGATGTGATTTGGGAGGGAGGTGCTGAATGTAGCGGTGGGGTAGTTTGGGAATGCGTTGGATTGGATCCATTGTGTGTGTATTTGTTGTGTGAGGGAGCCTGTTTGATTGCTGCGTGACTGTTAATGATGTGGGACAGTTTGTAAGTAGAGGATTGCATGGAAGATTTCATGGGTTGAGTGTTGGAAGGAGGGAGTAGGGTGGATTGGTTGTTTAGGGATGTGGGGAGGTCTATGAGTAATGAGTCACTTAACGAGGAAGTGGTACAAAGAGGGGAGTGCACAAAGGGAGTGCACTAAGGAGCGCACAAAGGAGCAGGCTCCTTTGTTGTGCTCCTTAGGCGCGCGACGCTAGGCGCGCGGCGCCTGGGTGTCTCTCAATTTAAATTTAGAGTCTGATCAGGGCTGTCCCCTAATTGGCTGTACGTGTTCAGCGTACCCCTCGGAGGCGGAAGACGGTCTGGAGGATGACGTCTGCGAGGTCTCTGACGTGTAGGTAAGGAGCTGACCAATCGGCTGCCGCTGCTGCGTCTGGGAGGGGGCGGAGTGGAAGGCCCGGCCGCGTGTCCGGTGCTGGAGCCCCGGAGGCGAGTGCTGGGCTTTGTTAGGGCCTTGCCCCGACGGGCTTCAGCGCTGGATGCGCAGGCCTAGCGGCGGACTCGATCGCCCACAGCGTGGAGATGATCGCGGCAGAAGGACGCCGAGCCGGGCGTCTTGGATTTAAAGCCCCTCTTACCTCTGACGTGGAGGTAAGGAGCTGACCAATCGGCTGCCGCTGCTGCGTCTGGGAGGGGGCGGAGTGGAAGGCCCGGCCGCGTGTCCGGTGCTGGAGCCCCGGAGGCGAGTTAAGCCTAGATTAATCATTTTTCTATAAATATAGCAAATATAGCCCCAGTGATTAAAAAACATGTTACAAATTCTTTTCCCTTTCAACCCTCCAAATCACATGAAATCTTCACTGGTGGTAAATGTTCTGTTTGTACGTAGGACTGTGCATGTAAAATTGCCTCCATGAACCACCTCATCCCACAAACCTCACCCCGAGTTCATAATGCCCCCCCTTACAGAGGAATAAAATGTTCACATACAAGTGAGCTTCCACAGAGGCTTCTCTCTCTCTTCTCCCCCCTACCGGGATTTGCAATAAATCCCATGGCGCACAGAAAAAAGGTGTAGTTAAATCCCACAATAGTGTGTGTGACGTTAACCAGCCCTCATTTCTATTTACTCCTCCCGCTCGACTACTAATTTTAAATTTGCATGCGCATTTCGCAATGTGGTATTTATTGCATGCGTTACGCTGTTATTGCGGGCGCTAGGGCCCTAACGTCAGCGATAACACCCTAATGCATTTTGATAAAAGACCCTCTTAGCTGGTTATAGTTAAAAATTGGCTAAGTTAGCTGGATATCTTAACTGAAATGCCCCCAGAATGCCTCTTTGTTAGGTAGCTAAATTGTACCTGGTTAATGACTTATCCAACTATAATTTAGCCAGATAAGTGTCTGAATAGGGTAAAAAATAAAACTTTTTTTTGCTGTTTCCATCTTCTTCTATGTGTTGTCTCTCTCTCTTGTTTGCCTCCTGCTGAATATTGTACATGTTGTCTCTTATAGATTATTAGCGTCTCTGGTCCCCCTGATGCAGCCCGATGCAAAACATGGCCATGTCAGGGCCTAGTCTCGACACTGTGCACTGTAATGTACACCATTGATGTGACTGTATTTTTAATAAACGGTTGTATTGCTAAGATATATTGATCAGGGATTTATGTCTGCCATGCATTAGTTTATGTTGCAAAAAATAAAAGTTGCCATTTTAGATGGCTAACGTGTGAGTTGTCCATCCAAATGGCTTTTGAATATTGACTTCCATAGTTTTCCAATCCTGTCCTGGAGGCATGTGTAACCAGATTGGTTTTCAGGATATCCATATGACAGCTTTACATGCTGTGCCAGACTCTGTAGCTCAGTGGTGAGTTAACAGGTCTTGTAAAACAGCAGTTATGAGTTCAGATCTTGCTAGAATCTTGAACTGTGTGTGTTTGAAATGACAAACTATTTTCTTTATCAAGTACAATCGTCCACAAATTTTTCAACCTGCTGTCTCAGCAGCCTGACTTGCTCAAATGGAGACTCTTAATTTGAGGGTTATGGGTTAAATCCCCATTTTGGGTGTTTGAAATTTCTGGCCAAGTCCAAAAGCAAAACAAGTCAACACTGCTGGAATTTTCAGGAAGATGGTAAATTTTTTTTAGGTTTGACAGTTGCTTGGATTTTGTTTTTTTATTGTAAATATTACTGTTCTTATCATAAAGATTGGGGGTAACTGCTTGGACTACCCTTAAGAGAAACCTATGTGTGACCTACACAGCGCAGTAGATATTACCATAAAAATCTTACTGAGCAGATTAGATGGACTATTTGGTCCTTTTCTGGACCAAATAGTCCATTACTATGTTACTATGTTTCTGATGCATATTCATTGTGGTTATCTTGAAAACCTGACTGGCTAAGTGTGCCTCCAGGAAAGAGTTGGGAAACACTGCATGAATTAATCAATAAACCAAAACAACTCACAATCCTGCCAGAGACAGAGCAGAACATATGAAAATCCAATGCTGTGTACTTTGGACTGGTCATAATTCCTGATCCTCTCTTCATGTTAGTGGCCCAACCGCTTCCAACACCCAAACCTGTAATTCTTTGTAAGGTCCATATTCAGACACAGTCTGGATAACAAAGTAAGCTGGATAAATGTATCCACTAACTTTGGAGGTATATGCACTATTGAATATAGCGGGCTCATTATAGCTGGGTTTTCAGACTGGATATGAATAAGAACAGAGAGAGAGCATGATTCATCAGTTCTGGAAGTTTATTTCAAGTGTCGGGAGCCAGCAGCCGAGAAGCATAGGAGTGGCTTGTCTGATGAGTAAAGTTCACAAAGAGGGGTGCAGGAAGAGATAAGAGAAGAGAGATAAGGGACTGCAGAATAAATACAATTGAAGGTGTTTGCTGAAGTGGACAGGGAGCCAATGAATTAACTTGAGAAGCATGGGCGTAGCGACATTAGTGAATGATAAAGTCATGCAGATGTATTCTGAATAGACTGCAGTGGGGTGAGTTGGCTCACTGGGAGAACCGTGAGGAGCAGATTTCAGTAATCTAAGGGGGAGGTGCAGAGAAGGTGGATTTTATTTATTTATTTATTAATTTGTTCATTTCTGGATCGCTTTCGCTCAGGCCCTAAGAGATGTACATGGCAACATAAGTTATAAAACACATAGGGGCTGATGCAATAAATTTGCATAGAAAGCGGGAGCTGATTGTTCAGCGCCTGCTTTCTTAACGTGCCCCAGGAGCCCCTTAAGGGGAGCGCCATGCAATATTTAAATTAGGGGGTCTCATTAGCAAGGAGGCGCTAGGGTCGCATGCGCGCCCCTAGTGCCTCCTTGCTAACGTGACCCCGATCAGTTTTCCTAACTCGGTCGTCTGCCAGTCAGAAAAACTGACACCGGGGGTTCAGGAAACGGATGCTTGTCAGTTCAGCGTCTGTTTCCTGCACCCGACTTTCAAATGTTTTGGGTTTTTTTTTAACTTGTTTCTTTTTAATAAAATGTCTTTAAGCATTTAAAATAAGTACAGAAAAGCATTTTTTTTCTGCTTTTCTGTACTTGTTTTAAATGCACTCAGCTATTAACGCCTGCTCCAAGCAGGCGTTAATAGCTGATCGTTAAACATGCGTCGGAATGAATGTGCGTCGTAGTGAATGCCCAATAGCCTCATTCACACGCATTTGCATGTGATGAGCGCTATTACATTCACTCTGCGTTGGACGCGCGTTGAATAGGCACTAATCCCCTTATTGCATTAGGGGATTGATTAGCGCCTATTCAACCCGCGTCCGACTGTGTAGGTTATACAGTGCGCTCGGCTGAGCGTACTGATTTGCATTGGCCCCATAGCACATACTTAAAAGAATGAAAGTTAACTAAACACAAGTACAAAAATTATGCGAACACTGCTGAAATACAGAAAATACCAAAGTTAGGCATAGGGACTCCACCATAAGCTTACTGGAACAAGAATGGTTTAAACATTGCCTTGAATCTTTTCATGCACTCTGTAAGTGGCAGAACCTCAGGAAACGGATTCCAAAGGGTGGGGGCTGTAATAATAAAAAAAAAAAGCGCACTGTCTGGTCACCGCTAGTCTAGGGGCTGGAATATCCAAAAGACCTCTTTTGGTTGTGTGTTTAGAAAGGAAGGACCGGATTGCTGTGATGTTACAGAGAAAACGCTGACATGTTATAGCAGTGTTTTGAATGCGAGAAGGAGAGAGAGGAGTCAAAAATAACCCAAAAATTGGTGGCTGAAAGCACTTGCAGGATGGCAGTGTTATACGTAGAAACAGAGAAAGAGGAATAGGGAAAAGTAGTTCTCTCCTGGCTAAGTACTGGGACGTCCAGGCGGCAAAGTCAGATAAGCAGGCTGAGATTTGGAAGAGGATTCCTAATTCATTTTCTGGGGTAGAGAGGTACATCTGGGAGTTGTCAGGATAAAGACAGCACTGAAAACAATTGAAGGAGATCATGGCACCAAGGTAATGAATGTAGAAAGGGAGAAAGGGGGGGGGGGGGGGGAGAGATCATGGCACCAAGGTAATGAATGTAGAAAGGGAGAAAGGGGGGGGGGGGGGAGAGATCATGGCACCAAGGTAATGAATGTAGAAAGGGAGAAAGGGGGGGGGGGGGGAGAGATCATGCACCAAGGTAATGAATGTAGAAAGGGAGAAAGGGGGGGGGGGGAGAGATCATGGCACCAAGGTAATGAATGTAGAAAGGGAGAAAGGGGGGGGGGGGGGATCATGGCACCAAGGTAATGAATGTAGAAAGGGAGAAAGGGGGGGGGGGGAAAGATCATGGCACCAAGGTAATGAATGTAGAAAGGGAGAAAGGGGGGGGGGGAGATCATGGCACCAAGGTAATGAATGTAGAAAGGGAGAAAGGGGGGGGGAGATCATGGCACCAAGGTAATGAATGTAGAAAGGGAGAAGGGGGGGGGGGGAGATCATGGCACCAAGGTAATGAATGTAGAAAGGGAGAAAGGGGGGGGGGAGATCATGGCACCAAGGTAATGAATGTAGAAAGGGAGAAAGGGGGGGGGGGGGGAGATCATGGCACCAAGGTAATGAATGTAGAAAGGGAGAAAGGGGGGGGGGGGGAGATCATGGCACCAAGGTAATGAATGTAGAAAGGGAGAAGGGGGGGGGGGAGATCATGGCACCAAGGTAATGAATGTAGAAAGGGAGAAAGGGGGGGGGAGATCATGGCACCAAGGTAATGAATGTAGAAAGGGAGAAAGGGGGGGGGGGAGGATCATGGCACCAAGGTAATGAATGTAGAAAGGGAGAAAGGGGGGGGGGGGAGATCATGGCACCAAGGTAATGAATGTAGAAAGGGAGAAAGGGGGGGGGGGAGATCATGGCACCAAGGTAATGAATGTAGAAAGGGAGAAGGGGGGGGGGGCTTTGCCAACTCTTCTAGTGGCCTTGCAAGAGGATTCTTGCCCCCATTCAATGGGACCAAATTGTTTTTCTTTTTCTCACCGTGAGTAAGCAGACCAGTGCTCTGTAGTAATGGTATGTGTAACCCCCCTCCCCAAGGGGAAGTTACATTAAACTCCCCAAGAATGAGGGAAGGAGAAGATGGTTCAAGGAAGGAGTCAAAATTGATGAGAAAAGGATGAGAAAAATGTATCATAAATCCAGGCAGGGATGAAGAGGAGGAGGTTTAGCTGTAATTCTCTATGGTGATGTCTCTATTCCCTACCCATATGAGTTATGTCTTAAATCTCAGCATGTTAATCTTTGTTTGACCTACTGCCCTCCAGGGCTGCTTGCCTATAACTTCTCCCCCCTCTGTGAACTGATTTTATATTTTAATTTAAATCCCACTACAACCATTATTCTAGGCAACTTTAACCTCCACCTTCCCTCCCCCTTATTCTCATTCCCTACTCAAGTGCTGTTCGATACCCTACTTTCTTGTGGTTGGAGGCAAATCATCTCTGCCCTCACTCACAAGAAAGGCAATTGCTTGGATATGGTTTTTGTTAACCCCTCAGATTTTCATATAAATGAGGCCAACATCTCCATAACTGAAATTCCACTCACTCACATACAAATCTCTGGAGCAAATTTCTCATAAGAATAATACCACATTCACTAAATGAGGGCATTTATATCCTGAGTCCCTGGTATCTAACCTTGTACCTATTTTTGGACAATAACTCCTGTAATTCTCCTGAAGAAATAGAATTCAGGAACACTTCCTTGACATCCACCCTTGATAAACTTGTTCCTTTGAAACCTTTCTCAACCAAGAGAGCTAATTCAGCCGCATGGTTCAATACCACGCTTCAAGCCAAAAAATGTGAACTGAAACGATATGAGAGGAAGTGATGAAAAGATCCTACCCTGACAAACAAAACTCTCTATAACTGTCAATTTTCATCTTTTCAAGATGCCATTAACTCCGCTAACAAAACATATATCTACACAAAACAAGCATCAATGCTAAACAACCCAAGAGAATTATATTCTTCTGTTAAGAAAGTCATTAACCCCAGTTCAGTTCCCTCTACATTATGAGGAGACATTCGCATCATACTTTAATAATAAGACGACCACCATAAACAGTACCTATAAAAACTCCCATACATCAATTTTGACTCCTTCCTTGAACTGTCTTCTCCTTCCCTCACCGATGGTCCAGTCTGGGAACAGTTTTATTATGTTTCAACAGTTGATGCTACCAAGATTATCAACAACATGAAACCATCATTTAATCCCCTCCATCCATGTCATACTACATTACTTAAACTGATTAAGCTTGACATTGCCCCATTTATTTCTAATTCCATTAATTCTTTTCAACATGGTGTAGTTCCTGACCTATTAAAACAGACTTCAGTCCAGCCCATAATCAAAAAACCATCAGCTGACCCAAAGCTTATTTCCAATTACCGTCCAATCTCTTCTCTAGCATTCATGGTTAAAAGTATAGAAACTGCAGTTCTCCACCAAATCTGTAACTTTATTGACTCCAACAACATCCTTAACCCATATCAATTTGTGTTTAGGAAACATCATAGCACAGAACTACTCTCCAGCTTTGGCACAGTAAGGCAGGGTTTTGTTCGGGGTTCAGCTTTCCTTCTATGGCATAACGAGGTATTCATAGTGCTCATCTCTTGTGTTAAAAGTGGTCTTCCATTCGTTTTTGGGACGAATGCAAACCAGGTTATAGGCCCTTCACAAATCTAATTTGGTGAAGACCTTAGCTCCTTGCAGGCGGTCAAATAATTCCGAGATCAGGTGCAGCGGAGAGCTATCCTTCTTAGTGATTGCGTTGAGGCCCCAGTAATTGATGCAGGGATGGAGTGTCCTATCTTTCTTAGTTACAAAGAAGAATCCTGCCCCAGTTGATGAGGTAGATTGTCAGATAAATTCTTTCTCTATGTTCTCTTGGATGTATTCTGACATAGCCTTCATTTCAGGGATAGATAGCGGGTATACTCTACCACGCAGAGGAGTGGTGCCCAGCATCAGATCAATGGCACAGTCAAATTCCTGATGCGGTGGTAAAATCTCTGCTCTTTCCTTAGAGAAGACCTCCAAGAAATTGACATAGGGTGCAGGAGATGTGGAGAAGCCACAATCCTCTTTAGGCAGGACTGGTGACAATGGTGACCCCACTTGGAAAGCTGCAGAGAAGTCCAGTAAAACTGCGGGGAGTAGAGATGTAGCCATGTAGACCTAAGACCATGGGGTGAATAGACTTGTCAAACTCGTGGAATTCAATTTCCTTAACATGTTTTGCCCTGATGTGTAAGGTTATTGGGACCATGGTGAGGTAATCCATCCGGGTAAGGGATAACCCTGAATGGAAGAAATGACCAAAGATAGCCCTATAGCAACGGTCGGAATGTGCAGGTTGCCCACCAGAGACTTCATAAGGAAATTCCCCCTGTCCCCAAGGGCCAAAACTGGGAAACTTAGATTGGCCAGGGTGATGGTTTTAGGGAGGATTAGTTGAGGGGCCAGAATTGAGAAGCCTAGAGTCAGGCCCCCATTATACTCTGGGTGTGGAAATTTCCCAGACTGGGCACTGCGAGAGTCGGTGTCCTGCTCCCCCGCAATACATGCATAGACCTGCCTGTCGCCTCTGAAGGTGCTCCCTAGGAGAAAGATGGCCACGAACCAACTGGATTGTGTTCTTCCATTGTGCTGGCTGAAGGAGGACCCAATTTGGAAGATGGAGTAGGCGTGGGTGAACAGGACCTTGTCATGGCGGATCTGTGGGGGTGGGGGTGGGGTCTGGAATTCCCGGACACACTCATGGAGTCGGCAATCAATCCTTCTGGCCAGGTTGATGAGGTCTTTTAAAGAATCCAGACAGTCAGGAGCCACTAATTCATCTTTGATATGAGCTGAAAGCCCCTCCAGGAAGATGGGGCATAAGCAATCCTCTCGCCTGCTGAGTTCAGTGGCTAGGGTGCAGAACTCTATGGCGTAGTCAGTCAGCAAGCGATTCCCCTGACCAAGGTGAAATATATCCGCACTGGAAGCTGCTAGACAACCAGGGTCATCAAAGACCTTTTTGAAGGAAGAAATGAATCAATGTAGGTCCTACCGAAGCAGGTCAGAATGCTCCCAGAGTGGAGAAGCCCAAGCCAGGGCCTTGCCATCTAGATGAGAGAGAATAAAAATGACCTTGGTTGTGTCATCAGGGAAAAGAGCCGGCTGGAGAGAAAAGTGCAAAAGGCACTGATGTATAAATCCTCGGCACTGCTTTGGATCTTCACCGTATCAAGGGAGTGCTGGCAAAGGAATCAAAGGAAAAGGAGGTGCAGCCAGAATCGGAGGAGTCACTGCTGGAGGTGACAGGGCAGCTTGAATTGCTGTAGCGTCCAGCCGGTTATTGAGGCATTCTATGAAAGCCACTAGAGCCTCTAGGAAGTGCTGCTGCTCCTGAATCCTATGTGCGAGTCCTGGAATAGCCTGAAGAGCAGAAGCCTCCGCCAAGTACATGGCCTTGGCAACCTGTTGCTTTGTGGACCCTTAGACCGAGGGGGAGTTTATACAATCTACAGGGAGGGGCCCTGCAGGTCCTCACCATCAGCAGTCAGAGTGGGTTGGAGCAGAGGCTCAGCTAGATCTTCACCACTACCAGCCCCTGTTTCCCTCAGGTTGGGCCCTCTGGTGCCAGGGCCAGCTGGACTTAGACACGTGCCTCCAGGGGGATGAATCCTATGCGATGCAAGGTGGCAGGCCAGGAGTGAGAAGTGCAGCTTCAGGTGAGATCAGTCCAATGGAGACGAGATCCAGGCGGAAAGTCAGATTGGGCGGCGATCAGACAAAGTCAGAAGAACCAGGCTGGAGGTCAGGGCAGGCAGCAATCAGACGAAATTGGAAGAACCAGGCTGGAGGTCAGCCGGAGAATCAAGCCAAGAAACACTGGAAGCAGAAAGCTGGAACAGGAAGCCAGCAACCACAAGAGAGGAACCTGGTTGCCAAGGCCCAGGGAAGGAGGAGAGCTGGCCTTAAATAGGCCAGCTCTGCTGACGTCAGAGAGGGAGCACCGCCGACTGTTCCCACCACTGGCCCTTTAAACGTGGGGGAAACAGCCGCGTGTGCACCTAGGAGATAGGCCTAGGTGTTGGGCCGCACAACAGCCCCGATGGTGCCCTGCAGCAATGGAGAAGTGGGGCTCAGCCTCCCGCCATGCTTCGTAAAGTCAGCCACGGCGGGCCCGCCGCAGACAGGAAGATCGTGGCGGCACAAGACCACGTAGCCGGGCTCGACGGAAGAGTAAGGGCAGCAGGAAGCAGAGTTGTCCTGCGGACCACTGCACATAACATAAATGCTTTAAAATAAATAAATAAATCAGGTGTTTGACAAATATATAGCACTTAATGAAGAGGTAGATATAATTGGCATCTCAGAGACCTGGTGGAAAAAGGATAACCAATGGGACAGTGCTATAGCAGGGTACAAATTATATTGCAATAATAGGTGTATCAACTTGGTGGGAGGGTGCACTTTATGTTAAGGATGGCATATTGTCCAACAGGACTCAGATCCTGCAGGAGATTAAGAGCCCAATATTCAAAATTAAATGTTTATTTAAATTAACCGAATAAGACTTATCCTGTTAACTTAAATGGGATATTTAGCAGCATGGCTATGCTGCTGGATATTCATCTTTAAGTCTCTACTTAGGCGGATAAGTTTTATCTAGCTAAGTTAGACCTGCTCTAGATCACATCTTATTTATCTGATTAACTTAACTGGATAAGCCTGAATATCAGCACATAAGTTAACCAGATAAGTAGCACCATCCCAATCTGCTAATTCTCCGCCCAATGACTATGCAGCTATCTACTTACCCAGATAAATGACTTATCCAGCTAAGTGGTGGCTTTTGAATATAATGTGATATTCAGCAGCCACGACTTATCCAGATAAATTTTACTAATTAGCATTTGAAAATTGGACTCTTTATGCACAATAGAATCTTTATGGGTAGAATTTTTTTGTGTGATGGGAAGAGAATAGTGTTGGGGGTATACCACAATCCACCTGGCCAAAATAAACAGACGGATAATTAAATGCTAACAGAAATTAGAGAAGCTAAGAAATTTGACAGCGCAGTGATAGTGGGAGATTTCAATTATCCCAATATTGACTAGTTAAATGTCAGGACATTCTAGGGAGATAAACTCTATCAAGAGTTTTAGAAAACAAATTTAAAACCTTTGGGCCAGATCCTAAAAAATATGTGCGGCCGCGCGCATGTTATAAAATCCGGGGTCGGCGCACGCAATGGGGTGCACACTTGTGCACCTTGCGTGTGCCAAGCCCAAGGGGAGCCCCGATGGCTTTCTCCGTTCCCTCCAAGGCTGCTCCAATTTCGGAGCAGCCTTGGAGGGAACATTTTTGCGATTCCCCCCAGCCCTACCTAACCCCCCCCCCACCTTGTTTCGGCAAGTTACGCCTGCCCGCCAACCTCTGGCACGGCTGCTGTGCCGGAGGACTCAGGAACGCCCCTGGACCACCCATTTTGGAAAGCCACGGGACATTCCTTTTTGTTCAACCTGTCCTATTGTTAATTCTATTTTTACTTTAATATTTATTTTTATTCATATGTTGTAATTTTATTATCTGCTTGTTTTTAATTACCAACTTTTATTTTACATATGTTTTTATATTTGAGTTTATGTTTAATTTTATATGAATGTATTATTTTGTTTGTATGTTTTATGCTATGACTGTACTTTTGTTCATCACCTAGACTTTTAAGTGTTAGGCAATTCATAAATTTTTATAAATGTAAATGTAAAGTTTTTAGGTGAAATAAATGACTGCTTCATGGAGCAGCTGGTCCAGAAACTGATGACAGGGGGAGCAATTTCGCTGGAATGCAGGATTTGGTATGAGAGGTAATGGTAGGGGGCCACTTGGCAACAGTGATCATAACGCAGTCAAATTTGACTTAATGACTGAAAAGAGGGCATTAAGTAAATCTACTGCTCTAGCATTTAACTTTCAAAAGGAAGACTTTGATAAAATGGGGGAGAAATAGTGGACATTGTTCAAAAATATCATCTTGGAAGCCCATACTAGATATATACCGTGCATTAAACAAAATGGAAAGTGTTAGAAGTTAGCAGTCTGCTAGGTAGTTAGCAATCTGTTAGGAGTTAGCAATTTGTAGTTATTTAGGAGAGTTGTGGGTGGATCCTTGGACCAGTGGCAGATGACCACGCCCCCGGGGGAAGATCCCAAGGCGGACCACCGGTCAGGCTCAGAGTTAGGAGACAGACACACACTAGTTCTTTTATTAGACAGTATACTGAACCACCAGAGGTGGCAGTAGTGAGCTGGAATGCCCGGCTGGGCTGTAGTCCCTCAGATACTGGAACAGCGATCCCTGGAGGCTGAGCTGTAGAGAAATATAGTGAGTAGGCAGGGTTTGCTGAGTTCATGTACCGAACCTGATGGTAACACTCACACAATGTCTCAGAGAAGCCCAGGAGCTGGAATATATAGGCCCTCGAGGAGCGAGTACCTGGTTCCAGGGAAAGCTCTGAGAGAGTGATGGTAACTCACTGATGTAGTTGGCAGAGATGACTTCCAGGCAGAAGAGAATACGGAGCAATTCTGGGAACGAGGGCCCTCGAGGAGTGAGTACCGGTTCCAGACTGTCACCTGAAAAACAAAGGAGAGAGCAAGGCCCCCGAGGAGCGGGTACCCCTGTTAAGTCCGAGGAGGCAGAGTAACTTAGGTAGAGTAACCCAACCCTTGCTAACTCAATCTGTTAGCAAATTCTAAGACCTTATATATCTGTTGCGGGTGATGTCATCTCAGGGGGACGCCCCTGAGGTTTGCACCATCACCGGTACTTCAGTCGGGGGCCGCACTGCGCATGCCCCTAGGCCTCCAGGAAACATGGCGGGTTGCAGCATCTAGCTGGTCCGGGAACGCAGGAGGACTTTGGCAGAAGGACGCCGTGGCAGCCAATCTTCCTGCGGGCGAAGAGGGAGGTGCCAAAGAGGTAAGGAGGACGGAGAGAGGGTGTCGGGAACCGATGGACACAACAGAAAGAAGGTCCCCTCACAATGAAATGAGATGAAACAAACTATTTTAGTCAAAAGAAATTCTTTCAAAATTGGAAAAACAATCCATCAGAAGAAAACAGGAAAATGCATAAGCATTGGCAAGTTAGATGTAAAACATTGATAAGGCAGCAAAAAGAGAATTTGAAAAGAAGCTGGCTGTAGAGGCAAAAACTCATAATAAAACCTTAAAAAAATATATCTGAAGCAGGAAGCCTGTGATGGAGTTGGTTGGACCATTAGATGATCGAAGTATTAAAGCAGCACTTAGGGAAGACAAGGTCATAGCAGAAAGACTAAATTAATTTTTAGCTATGGTGTTTACTGAAGAGAATGTTGGTGAGATACTCGTGCTGGAAATGGTATTTAATGGTGATGATTCAGAAGAACTGAAACAAATCATGATGAACCTAGAAGATGTAATAGGGCAGACTGACAAACTAAAGAGTAGCAAATTACCTGGACCAGATGGATTACACCCCAGACTTCTGAAAAATCTGAAAAATGAAATTGCAGCTCTGTTACTAATAATTTATAACCTATCATTAAAATCATCTATTCTACCTGAAAACTGGAGGGTAGCCAATCTTTAAAAGTGGCTCCAGGGGTGAACCGGGAAACTATAGAACAGTGAGTCTGAATTCAGTGCTAGGAAATTTTGTAGAAACTATTCTAAAGAGCAAAATCAAAGAACATATAGAAAGACCTGGTTTTCAATGGATACAGCCAGCATGTATTTAGACAAGGGAGGTCTTGCCTTACCAATCTGCTACATTTTTTGAAGGGGTTAATAAACATGTGGATAATGGTGAGCCAGTGGATATAATACGAGGGTAAGTCAGTAAGTCACAAATCTCTCTACTAAGGTAATAAAACATATATCTGTAATGTTATCATATTCCATAGATGGCAGCACCTTAGAAGTGCTTATGTACATAAATAGTTATTTAAACTGTGCATGCGCATGGGCTGTGTACACAAGGAAAATGACTGCCATGTTGACAGATTGTACGGTCGAAGAACAACGTGCTGTTGTCCGATTTTTATGGGCTAAGGGCTTAGTGGCAAAAGACATTCATAAAGAAATGTATCCAGTATATGGAGAGAAATGTCTCTCACGTAAAGCAATTTATAACTGGACCGATAAATTTGCACAAGGACATGCCAACGTGAACGACGAAACCAGACCTGGTCGACCTGTAGAGATTGCGACAGAGGCAACTGTGAAGCAGGTTGAAGAGATGGTTCACGCTAACCGGAGGGTAACATTTGACGAAGTTGCCAAAGAAATTGGGTGTTCTCACAGATTAGCATATTCCTTAGTGCATGATGCATTGAACTTTCGCAAAGTCTGTGCAAGATGGGTTCCCAAACAGCTGACCGAAGACAATAAGAACAACCGGATGGGTGTCTGTTTGGAAAATCTCTGCCGTTATGCAAATGAAGGTGAATCAATGATGGCACGTATTGTTACTGGTGACGAGTCGTGGGTGCACCACTATCAACCAGAAGCGAAACACGATTCCATGCAGTGAAAGCATCCACTATCACCGACATCGAGAAAGTTCAAGATTGTGCCTTCTGCAGGAAAGGTGATGTTGACTGTGTTTTGGGACCGAGATGGGATACTCTTAACCAGTTTTCAGAAGCGTGGTGAATCTGTTAATTTGGCTTCCTACTGTGCTACTCTATTAAAGCTTAAAGAAGCTATTCGTAGAAAACTCCCAGATCTGGAAAAAAGAGGAGTGCTGATTCTTCACGATAATGCCAGACCACACACTTCGAATGAGACTCGTCAGACAATTGCGAACCTGCACTGGGAAGTTCTTGAACATCCACCATACAGTCCGGATTTGGCACCCAGCAATTTTCACTTGTTTGGCAAACTGAAAAGCCATCTCGGTGGTAAACATTTCACCAGCGATGAAGAAGTGGAACAAGAGGTGAAGCGCTGGTTACGATGCCAGCCAAAAGACTTTTACGCAGAAAGTTTTGACGGACTTTTCAAACGTTGGGACAAATGTATAAATGTTCGCGGCGATTATGTTGAAAAGTAGTTGGTTTTTCCAGAAAAACTGTTTGTGACTATATTCTGTATATTTCACAGTAAATAATTCATCTTTTGCATTTAAATACATTTCATGAATATTAATCCCATGTATGTTTGTGACTTACTGACTTACCCTCGTATATTTGGATTTTCAGAAGGCATTTGACACAGTCCCCCATGAGATACTCCTGATAAAATTAATAAGTCACAGGATAGGAGGCAATGTCCTATTGTGGATTGAGAACGGATTAAAAGATAGAAAACAGATACTAGGACTAAATGGTTAGTTTTCTCAGTGGAGAAAGGTAAACAGTGGAGTGCCTCAGGAGTCTGCAGTAGGACCTGTGTTTTTTAATATATTTATAACTGATTTGGAAAGGGAATGACAAGCAGATTGTGACATTGCAGGAGGACTTTGTGAGACTGGGAGACAGGGCATACAAATGCAGATGAAAGTTAATGTTGGCAATTGCAATGTGATGCACTTAGGGAAAAATAAACTGCACAGTAGTTATATGATATTATGTTCCATAATAGGAGCTACCACTCAGTAAAAAGATCTGGGCATTATTGCCTGCTTCAGGGGCTTAGAAGAAGCACTGTTTGGCCCATGAAGCAGGTGATAAAATCAAAACTCTCTGAGTGTCAGGAATTGTTGGGCATTGTTTGATCTTATAAGCACCTAGATTCTACATCACTTTTGAATGTTACTGGACTGCAAGATGACCAACTGTGAGGTTATTTTGAAGGTTCTGGGTCTTTAAAATCTCCTCCTTTTAAAGATTGTGGGACTGTCTTTACTATCACCAGTGCTCAGATAAATTTTGCATCATTTTTGCACATGTTCATTAATTTTTAGTTTTTATAATTGTTTTGATATTTTGCACATTTTGGGGAACATTTAAAAAAATATGCATGAGCGTCCATGTGCACGCACTACCCAGCATGCACACATTGATGTTTGATTTTGTAACATGTACGCGCCAGCGCACGCATCTTATAAAATTCCAGGTCGGTGCGCGCAAGTGGGGGGGTATACTTTAGCAAATTCGCGTGGCAACGCATCGGGGCCTTCCCCAGTTCCCTCCCAGTCCGCTCCAATTAAGGAGTGGAATAGAAGGGAACTTCCCAACTCCCTACCCTATCCTTCCTTCCCCTTCCCCATCCTACCTTCCCCAAATCCCTATCCTAGCTACCCCTAATTTTTTTATTTTACCTTTTGCTCCTGCAAAGGAGCAGGAGCAAGTTGCGAATGTCGGCACCCTTCCGGTGTGCGATCCCCCAGCATAGCAGAAAATGGCCGCTGTACCGGGCGCCTCTAGCCCCGCCCCTCCCCAACCCCCGGACTGCCCCACCCAGAAAATGCCCCCAGGCCTGCCCCTTTCAAGAAGGCCCGCACTTATGCGCATACCGGCCTTTACGTGCATGGCCGGGCCTTTATGAAAATAGGCTCGGCGTGCGCTAGGCCCGGCCAAGCGCGTAAAGGCTGGATTTTATGCGCATGGCCCTTTTAAAATTTGCTCTTTTATTATTAAGTGGTATGTGATTGGATCTTTGGTGTTTGAGTAAAGCAGAACCTCTGTACTTCAAAAGTGAAGACAATCCGAGTAAGTTTTTCTCTTGACTAAGCACAACTATATGATATCACTTTATATTTCACTTACAATTTATGTTGAAGAATGTATTGATGATTTAATAAAGTTTTTGCCTCATCCTTATGTCTATATTGATCTTTGAGAGGTGAGGCTTTTTTGACTGCTTTTTAAGAAAAGCAAACATTGCTTTCCAAAGTAAGAACCTCATTCCAACTGTCAAGCATGGTAGTGGAAGTTTCATGGGGCTGACATTTCATTTGGACTTGGACAGCTTGCCATAAATTGTGGAATCCTGAAGTTAGCTTTATATCAGAAATTTCTAGAGCAGACTGTCAGGCCATCCATCTGTGGGTGGAAGCTGAGCTGAGATTGAGTCATACAGCAAGACAATGACCCTAAACATTTAAGAAAATCTACTATAGAAAGGCTGAAGAAACCGAGATTTTGTGTTTTGGGTTGGCCAAGTCACAATTCCGACCTAAATCCTATGGAACTATTGTGGTAAGACCTGAAGTGAACTGTTCATGCACGAAAGCCCTTAAATGTCACAGAGCTGAAACAGTTCTATATGGAAGAATGGGCCAAAATTCCTCAAGGGCGATGTAAGAGACTGAAAACAGTTGCAGGAAAAGTTTAGTTGAAGTTATTGCTGCTCAAGGAGGTGCCACCAGCTACTGAATGAAGGGTTCACATACTTTTCACAAAAGGAATCGTTTTGTTGAATAATAAGCAAAATATGTTCTTTTTTGTCTAAGTTATTAATTCAGTGGGGTTATTTTTCTCTCTTATCAAGGTTCAGATTAGGACCTAACCTTGTTTTGCTAAAATATAGATCTTCTTAGGGGTTCACAATCCTTTTTTTGTCAGCACTATACGTGACAGTCAGTTTCAATCACTGGTAGGGGTGTGCATTCGTTTTGACCGCACATGTAAAACACAACTTTTTTTTTTTTTTTAACTTAAAAAAGTGATGAGGCGAAAACGATCGGATTTCCAACTTATTCAACATAGCTATGTTGAATAAGTTGGAAATCGTGATTGTTGATCCTAAATAAAAATTTAAACCCCTCACCCTCCTTAATCCCCCCCCAAGACTTACCAAATCTCCCTGGTGGTCCAGCGGGGAGTCAGGACCCCATTCCTGTATTCCTTTGCGAGGAGCACGTGACGTCGGCATCACGTCGGAGTGACGCGGACGTCACGTGATTCGCCACGCGTTCGCTCCGGGACCCTCATTGGACCCAACCGGAACTTTTGGCCAGCTTGGGGGGTCAGCTTGGGGGGGTCAGGAGGCCCCCCCAAGCTGGCCAAAAGTTCCGGTTGGGTCCAACGAGGGTCCCGGAGCGAACGCGCGGGGAATCACGTGACGTCCGCGTCACGTCGGAGTGACGCGGACGTCACGTGCTCCTCGCAAAGGAATACAGGAATGGCGTCCTGACTCCCCGCTGGACCACCAGGGAGTTTTGGTAAGTCTTGGGGGGGATTAAGGAGGGTGAGGGGTTTAAATTTTTATTTAGGGAACCGGTGCACGTATGGACATAGCCTCAACTTATGGAATTCTACATATGTCCATATTGGCCGAAATTGACCCCCCCTTTCGACTTATGGACTTATGAACATAAACTTTTTGTCTGCACATCCCTAATCACTGGTTATGTTTTCTTTGAGGTCCATGTTCAAAAAGGGGTTGTCCAACTAACTTTGGGAATTAGCTGGACAAATCCCAAGTTTTGAACTTCCCGCCCTGCTCAATGGATACATTTTAGCCAGATAAGTCATTACCTAGCTAAAGTATAGCCAAATAAAAAAGAGGTGACGTGAGGGGCATTCCAAGGGAAGGGGAACAGATTTTATTTTATCTAGTTGAATAATGTTATCTAGCTAAATATGGAAAAATCACTGTTTTAAAGTTAGATGACAAAAAAAAAATACCAAAGCAGCTGAGCAGCTGCTGATCCCTTCCTCCTGCCGTCCAGAATAAAAAAAAAATGTAGTCATAGCTTAGCAAGCTCTCCCCACCCCCCCTCCCAACCACAATAGAGTTTAAAAATTTAGAAGAGTATAGGTCAAGGAGGCCCCCTTTCCACCCACAATATATTTTACATTTTAGTCTTAGACAAGCTGCACCGTTCCCTCCCTGCACCCCATCCTGTACCTTCAAAAATGTATTATCCAAAATCCCCACCTCCCACTCTCGCCCCTAATCCCCCAAAAGCCTTCACCATATAGAGCTGGAAGAAGAGGGTCTCTTACCTCCTCCCACTGCACTGAAGTGCCAATAGGTCTGAGAGCTACTGGAACTTAATATTAATTCATTCATTACACTCTGGCAATGATGGGTTTCTTCACGCCTCCCCCTCCAGAAGTAGCAGCAGGAGAGGAATGCAGGTGCCCAGTTATACCTCTCCCCATGCAACATCTCATTAGGCTGCATACATAAAGCTGCAGGTTTAATTTTGACTTTTAATTCATTGGGTCTGTAAATAAATGTTTCATTTTGTTGTTATATTTAGTGTGGTGGTGCCAGTTCCTGTAAAACCTGTCTTGCGTTGTGATGTGTATGCTAGAAATTACAGTATATGAGTAGTGAACCATCAGTGGTTGTGCTGTATGTGTGGAGTGATGGAGGACTAAGAGAGCCCTCAAACTCTTGTGCAGTAACTTGTGTACTAAATAAATGACTGTATACAATAATGCTACCTAGTTCTATGACTACTCAATGAGATTGAATTATGCTTCCTAATGTACCTGAGCAACATCACATTAGGTCAGGTCTGACAAACCTTAAATTGGCAATCTGCTTTGTAAGTTGGAATTTTCTGTAGTGAGCTATTAGCATGTTCATCATATTTAGATTTGTATGAGACCCTGCCTAATGCTAGCTGAATGGACCAGACTGACTCATCCTGAATTGGTTGATTATTTAGCAACCTGATGATATAACAGATCTGCCCAGAGCAAGTTCCAGTGTTTCTATCTCCAGTCTTTATACTGTTTTGTTCCTGCTTTCTCCTTATCCTGCCTGAACCCTTCTGTTCTGCTCCTGGTTCCTACATTCTGCTTTTGGATAGACTATCCAGACCAGCTTTGCAATCAGCTTGACTCTGATCTTCAGCATATTTACTGGATCTGTTCTCTTCTGGCTATAAATACCTTTTCTCAGCTTGCCAGATTATTTTCTAACTCTCTTCTTGTTCCAGCTGCCTTTGTCTTGGCTGTAACCCAACAGCTTGCACCATCTAAAAATGGTTTGCTGTGAAGGAAACTGCTGGCTATTCAGACATAATGAGAGAACTGATGGCAGCTATGTATAATATACAAACCAAGCTCATTAGTCTATAGCAACAGGTGAATGCACTACAGTCATCCATTTCAACATCTACTGATCATAGCCTTTATCAGGAGAAGGTGCCAGCAGGGTTCAAACCGGTGACAGCAGGATGAGGACTGGTGGAAGGGTATTAGGCACTCTAGATCAAACTTACAGCCTGCCATTATTCCACCCCCAAGTCACATCCTCCCCACACACAATGAATTAAAAGATAATATACATTTAAAATAATTTCACATGAAAAAGAACATTTAAAGTACAGTCTTCTGAAGTAAAAAATATAACTTTTAACATGTAAGAACATAAGAAAATGCCATACTGGGTCAGACCAAGGGTCCATCAAGCCCAGCATCCTGTTTCCAACAGTGGCCAATCCAGGCCATAAGAACCTTTCAAGTACCCAAAAACTAAGGGGTAGATTTTCAAAGGGGTATGCACGTAAGATACGCGCGTACCTCCCGAAAACCTACCCCAAACCCCCCCTGCGCGCGCAGAGCCTATTTTGCATAGGCTCGGCGGCGCGCGCAAGCCCTGGGATGCGCGTACGTCCTGGGGCTTGCATGGAGGGGAGTGTCGGGGGGCATGTCGGGGGGGCGTGCCGGGAGTGACGCGGAATTTCGGAGGCATGTCAGGGGGTGTGGTTCCGGCCCGGGGGCGTTCTGGGGGTGTGACAGTGGCCCCTGGACTAGCCCCCGGACCGGAACATGGAGCGCGACAGCTGGCCCGGCGCACGCAAAGTTACACCTGCTTCGAGCAGGTGTAACTTTCGTGATAGAGGTATGGGGAGGTTTAGATAGGGCCGGGGGGGTGGGATAGGTAGGGGAAGGGAGGGGCGGAGGGAACGGAGCCAGGCTGCGCGGCTCGGCGCGCGCAGGCTGCCGTTTTTGGGCAGCCTTGCGCACGCCGACCCTGGATTTTAATGGATATGCACAGCTACGCGCGTATCTATTGAAATCCCACGTACTCTTGTTCGCGCCTGGTGCGCGAACAAAAGTACGGGTGTGCGCAGATTTATAAAATCTGCCCCACCGTGTATTCCATGTTACCATTGCTAATGGCAGTGGCTATTCTCTAAGTGAATTTAATAGCAGGTAATGGACTTCTCCTCCAAGAACTTATCCAATCCTTTTTTAAACACAGCTATACTAACTGCACTAACCACATCCTCTGGCAACAAATTCCAGAGTTTAATTGTGCATTGAGTAAAAAAGAACTTTCTCTGATTAGTTTTAAATGTGCCCCATGCTAACTTCATGGAGTGCCCGCTAGTCTTTCTATTATCTGAAAGACTAAATAACCGATTCACATCTACCTGTTCCAGACCTCTCATGATTTTAAACACCTCTATCATATCCCTCCTCAGTCGTCTCTTCTCCAAGCTGAAAAGTCCTAACCTCTTTAGTCTTTCCTCATAGGGGAGCTGTTCCATTCCCCTTATCATTTTGGTAGCCCTTCTCTGTACCTTCTCCATCACAATTATATCTTTTTTGAGATGCGGCGACTAGAATTGTACACAGTATTCAAGGTGTGGTCTCACCATGGAGTGATACAGAGGCATTATGACATTTTCCGTTTTATTCACCATTCCCTTTCTAATAATTCCCAACATTCTGTTTGCTTTTTTGACTGCTGCAGCACACTGAACCGACGATTTCAATATGGAAATCCACTATGATGCCTAGATCTCTTTCTTGGGTTGTAGCACCTAATATGGAAGCCAACATTGTGTAATTATAGCATGGGTTATTTTTCCCTATATGCATCACCTTGCACTTATCCACATTAAATGTCATCTGCCATTTGGATGCCCAATTTTCCAGTCTTACAAGGTCTTCCTGCAATTTATCACATTCTGCTTGTGATTTAACTACTCTGAACAATTTTGTGTCATCTGCAAATTTGATTATCTCACTCGTTGTATTTTTTCCAGATCATTTATAAATATATTGAAAAGTAAGGGTCCCAATACAGATCCCTGAGGCACTCCACTGCCCACTCCCTTCCACTGAGAAAATTGTCCATTTAATCCTACTCTCTGTTTCCTGTCTTTTAGCCAGTTTGCAATCCACGAAAGGACATCGCCACCCATCCCATGACTTTTTACTTTTCCTAGAAGCCTCTCATGAGGAACTTTGTCAAACACCTTCTGAAAATCCAAGTATACATCTACCAGTTCACCTTTATCCACATGTTTATTAACTCCTTCAAAAAAGTGAAGCAGATTTGTGAGGCAAGACTTGCCTTGGATAAAGCCATGCTGACTTTGTTTCATTAAACCATGTCTTTCTATATGTTCTGTGATTTTGATGTTCAGAACACTTTCCACTATTTTTCCTGGCACTGAAGTCAGGCTAACCAGTCTGTAGTTTCCCGGATCGCCCATGGAGCCCTTTTTAAATATTGGGGTTACATGTATATTATATATATATATATATATATATATATATATATATATATATATATATATATATATATATATATGCATTGCTGTTGTATCAACCAGAAAACCCTGCAGAAAAAAAGTAAAAAGGACACTTAGAATTAGTATTAGGCCTATTGTAATGTTTGTTGGATGTGGACTTGGCCCTCAGAAATCTATGAAAAAACTGTAGTACAATTTCAATATAGTAAACCTCCCAACCAAAACAGCACTAATTGACAGCATTCAAACAGTAACAACCCTATCAATGAAAAAGCATCGCTGCAAATATTACACCAGGCTCTGAAACATCAATATGCCTCCTATTAGGAAACTATTTATTTATAACACAATCAATTACCCGACCACTGTTCTAGGCGGTTTACATCATCACACAAACAATAAAACAAATAAAAATCATAGACATCATAAAAACAGAAAAAAACTACATGAAAGACTTATTCAAAAGCCTTGCGAAACAGATGAGCCTTTATGTGCTTACGAAAGATGCTATAATCCTGTAATTGCCTGATTTTCTCTGGAGTGCATGCCATAAAAGTGGTGCTACACAAAAAAAGCCCTATTCTTTGTTTCTTGGAGTCTCATCATTGCCGTAGCTAGCACTCATAACACAGAAGCATTCTGTGAATGCAAAAGCCTATTTGCCATATACCTAGCACTGCCACCTTGAAGTAAACATTGCCCTCACCCCGCATAGCTCTAAAAGTCAATGATAACATTTTAAATTAGAACAAGCCAGGCTGCTATAGATCCCTACATATAAATTACAGGCTAGCAGAACACCTCACCTTGATCAAACATGCAGAACACAGACAGACCCTCATCAAATACAGAATAAAGACACTATAAACTATAAATAGAAACATGTAGACAAAAACTGAACTGGAAACCACAAGAAGGCAGATTCTGTATGCAGTGCAAAAATGGAAAATACCATTCCTCATAAACAAACAATAAAATAAAAAAATAAAATATCACTAGAGTAAACCATACTAATAAAAAGAATAAATATTTCAAAACAGCTGATAAGTAGAACAATATCCAGTAATTTAGAAAACATATGCATTTTCCAAATACCAATAAACAATTTAAAAACAGCAGACACATCAAACAGCACCCAAAAATTAAAATTAATAAGGATTAAAAAGTCCCTTGCTGTCGATACTGGGATCTTTTGATTTCCAGATGCCCTGAAATTGTCATGGATTAGCAGGTGGAGAAGACAGGGGTTGTTGCTCACAAAGCGGTAGATTTTAAAAACTTGCGCGCGTACATCCATGTGCATGCACTACCCCACGTACAAACATGGACATGCGATTTTATAACATGCGTGCGCCGGTGCACGCATGTTATAAAATTTGGGATCAGCGCATGCAAGGGGGTGCACATATGTGCGACATGCATGCGTCACTGCCCATTGCCTTCCGCAGTTCCCTCCCAATCCGCTCCAATTTAGAAGAGGCCTGAGAGAGAACTTCTCTACCCCCTATACCCCCCCCCCCCCCCAATAGCTTTAACCTACCTTTTGTGCCTGCTTTGAGCAGGCGCAAGTTGTTCGCACCGCCACCTTGCCGGCACGCGATACCCTGGCACAGCGGCAAATGGCTGCTGTGCCAGGCGCCTCTAGCCCCGCCCCATCATTGGACTTCCCCGCCCCCGGACTGCCCCTTTCAGCAGCCCCGGGACTTACACTGGTCCTGGGGGTTTACGTGCGTGGCCAGGCCTTTGTAAATTGGCCCGGCACGTGTAGGTGTTTTAAAATCCGGCCCAAATTTTCTCCTCTCTCATATATATATCCACACGCTTGCTCACTCAAACCCACACACAGACATGCCCTCTCTCTCTGATACATAAACACACACTCACACATGCTCTATCTTTCATACATATATATATGCATGCCCTATATCTTACATACATACAGACATGCTGTTTCTCTCCTATACGCATACACAATCAAGCTCTCACAGTCATACACGCACAACCCAGATATGCTCTCTCTCTAATATACACACACAGACATACCCTCTCTCTTACACACACACACACAGACATGCTATCTCTCAGACATACACACCCAATCATGCCCTGTCTCTTACATACACGCACACAGACATTCACTTTCTCTCTCTCTATATCATACCATATACACATTAGACATGCCCTCTCTCTCATACATGTAGATAGACATGCTCTCTCTCATACATACACATGCCCTCTCTCTCATTCATGCACACACAGACCTACCCTCTCATACACACACAGACATGTTCTCTCTTCCCCAGAAGCACAAGGCCAACAGTAACAGCCTCCTCCCGCAGCTCCCATGGCCCATGGTAATCTTCCTTTCTTCAGGGGCTGACGCTTCTCTGCTTCTTTCTCCTCAATCTGAGAAGGGACCGGCCAATGTTACTTCCTGAGTGGGCAGGGCTGTGCTGCTTCCCTGATGGCTGCTGATACTTTTTCTGGCCCTGGGCCTCACTACTACTCCTCCTTCTGCTTTTTACTGCCATGCAGGCCCTGGGCCAATACGACCTCTGCTTGAGCTGGGGACATGCTGATCTTCTTTCTGCATGGTAGTGATGGCATAGTCTCTCCTTCTTTCCACTCATGTGGGACCACTCCATGGTGCTTTCTCTTTTGGGCCATTACATGCCTTTGTCGCCCCCTGATTGATGGCACTCTAGGCAGCTGCCTGTTCTGACTAGTGCTTCCACCGGCCCTGAACAGGAAGGTGAAGGGCCAGATCCTTACTAATAGCGTCAACCAGGAAACTGGAAGGAAGTAGGGTCAGAAGCCATAAGAGACCAAGAAGAAAGAAGATGGCCATTTCCCCTAGGGGACCGGATTGGACAGAGCCAGGCTAAAAGGAGGTTGCTGGGAACAGGAAGTTCCAGTCTGCCGAATGGCAAGCTGCAGTTTCAGTCTTTGCTTCCTGCTCATTTCCAACCTTTGCATCAAACTTCACTTCCAAACTCTGCTTCAAGATCAGTTTCAGTCTTTGCATTAAACTGCACTTCTGGTCTCTGCACCAAAGTCCAGCTTCGGCTCCCATGTCAAGTTCCAGCTCCAGGTTCCTATACCAGTATGTCTCGCTCTGGCTCCCAGTGTCCAGTTCTGAAGGCCCACTTTGAGCCTCCAGTTCCAGTGTCTGCTTGGAGCTTCGGTTCTAGCTCCAGCTTCATGTTCAAGCTTCTGTCTCCAGCTCCTGTTCCAGGTTCAGCTCCAAGTCCCAGCTTAACGTTACAGCACAGGCTCCAATTCCTTCTCTAAGTTCTAGTTCCAGTTTCCAGCATCAGCATGCTGAGACTCCTCCTTCTGCCTTAACCCCAAACTCCTACACATGTGTACAGCATGGCTAGGGAACCTGACAGTTTGCTGTGAATCTCATTCTGCCCCCAGTGCTGACATAGAAGGCCCCAGGCCAGCACAGGTCATAGAAACCCTGCAGGGGCAACTATCAGGCTTGGCTGCAGAAAACCATAGCAACAGCAGATTTTCCAGCTGCAGGCAGAAAATGATGAATCCCAGCATTCTGTAGCTCCAGTCTTGTGCAGCAAACCTGTAGTCTTACCTTTACCTGAATGCTTTAGTGGTTGACGGGAACTGTTTCAGGGTTTTGTATTTCAGGGTCAGTTCAGTTATGCTTCACTGTTTATCCCCAAGACTGGCAGTGATACTGCAAAGATGAAGCCGGTACTAACCTCTTTATGGGAGAAGCTTGGGTCTCCCCATTCCTGAAGCATGAGAGCCCCTTATTAGGAACATAGGAAGTGTTTCTACGTGCGTTTTCTGGAGCTTTTGATTATCTACACCATGCCTATACCATGTAACCTGCTCCTCAGTAACTTAGACAAGGAATTGAGTCAGCCATTACATATGCCTTCCAGGTCTATCAACTAATTACTAATACAGAGTGGAGTGAACCCACTCAATGGTATCAGTTCTGAATGTGGCTCAGAGATGAAATAAAAGTCGAGCTAGCCTGAATAGACCCCTTGCCCCCCCCCCCCCACACACACACACAAGTAAATGATGCATTTATAGACTTGTGCATCCTGGTTGACAACTGCTTGAATGTGCAGTGGAATGGAGAGAATTCAGTTAAGCAGGCCCTGATCATCAGATATCCATGAGTCCCCTTATCTAGAACTGAAAGAGGTATCCACAAAACGGTCATGGCTTGCCCCATTATACTGAGGGAATCTTGGCACTATGCCCCAGGGTGCACTCAGAAGCAGACAGTGAGAAATGAGTCAGTCCACTTTGGGTGGACTGGGGGCCGGGCCTGCTACCAAGGAAGTCTTGTACCCCTCTGAAGGTCCTCAGAACAATTTCCATGGGGTGTTCAGCATTAGTCTAGACCTTCAAGTGGGCCTTTGCTGTCCAACTCTAGACCGAGCTTACCCATATCAGTGTGCTATGATGGATTCAGGTGACAGTGCCAATTTTATAGACCTGAACTTTGATCAAGCTTTTCATTCCAAATGAAAGTGCCCTGAGATGGTGGAAATGATTGATGGATCCCTGCTGAAGTCAAGGCTTGTGGCTCAGGAAACCCTTCCCCTGTAGGTGAATCTGGGGGGCACCTTCTAACCTTCAGACTCATTTGAATCTCCTATTTGCTGATCATTCTAGGCATTCATGGTTGAGAAAGCAGAATCCCCTTATCGAATGGGCTAAGGGGACGTTAACCTTCTCCTTCCCCTGTGTGTCTCCCATTGCCTCCAGGCATCCAAAGAAGTAGTCCAAAAAAAGGCAGTATGGCTATCCCTCCAAGGCCAGATGTATCATCTTCTGTGCCTAGACAATATGAGGCATACTGGACCATATCTGAGAAGTACAATGTTGACCATATTCACCCACACTGGAATTATGATTGTGCAACTGACCTGCTACTGGATTCTGGAATATCATATAGTCATCTTTATTCCATGTCTGAACCTGAGCTGACTGTACTCTAAGAATACTTGCAATAGGGTTCAAACAAAGAACGACCTTGCCAGCCGAAGCCCCAGTCTCTTTGTAAAACTGAAAGACAGCACTCTCTGTCTGTGTGTGGACCAGCAAGCCCTGAATTCAAGCTCCTGGATCAAGTCTGAACTGCTCATATCTTCTCCAAGCTGAACCTCTGAGGTGCCTATAACTTTGTGCAAATCCAAGCTGGGTGAATGGAAAACTGCCTTTTAGACCTGGTATGAGCACTTTGAGTACTGTATCATGTGCTTGGGCCTTACTATCATGACTGCCATCTTCCATATGTTTATCAATAATATCTTCTGAAATTTCCTAGACCACTATGTAGTAGTCTATCTGGATGACATCCTGATTGATTCGGAAATAGTGGAACTCCATGACCAGCATGTAACCTTAGTACTGGAGAGCCTCAAAGACCATGGACTGTATTCAAAACTAGAGATGTGCCTGTTTGATCAAGAGGAGGCAGAATTTCTCAACTAGATCCTATCCTTTTGAGAAATTAAAATAAACCCTCAGAAGATCCAAGCTGTGCATCATATAGCCATCACTTGAAGCATTTGGTACATTCAATGTTTCAAAATTTTCACAGATTTTTACAGTTGTGTACAAAGGATTAGGCACACCGGATCAAACTGTATGTTTCAATGACTCTCTAACTGAACAGAATGTGACACAACCTCTGCATCGTACAAAGTTAAACATATCCTGCTAACTAGCTGGGTATATTCAGTGGCACAATCACACTGCTGAATATACCCGGATATCTTAAAGTTAGCCACTAACTTTAGGACAGGTCAGTTAAGAATTAGTCGCTTAATTTATATGGATAACTCACTCCTCCCTGAAATGCCTCCTGCCCGCCTCTGGAGCATCCCCGACTTCTATGGCTAAATTCTAGCCACATAACTCATTATGCGGCTAGAATTTAGCCACATATGGCTTTTAATATTGTTGTTTAGCCATTTAGATGAATTATGTTTGTTCTCTGTCTAAATGGAGGAGAAGTCCATTAATGGCTATTAATCAATTTTACTTAGGGAATAGCCACTGCTATTAATTGCATCAGTGGCAAACAAAACATAGGGACTATGTTAACTCAAATTTCTCTGGAAGTCAATTTTATACATACACATAGAGAAATATAACTTTGTATAATTAATGTGCAATATTATTTATTATTGAACATATAAACAAAAATACATTTAAAATCAACGAAAAATAATCACTCCCATTCACACCTTAAAACCAACACACTGATGACACCAAATAATTTATACAATTTTTCACTTTAAAGTGCATAAGTGCCTCCAAACAGTTTTGAAATATAGAACCACTTTTCTTCACAGAATTTCCAATATTATAATTCGGGTACTATGTCCTCCCAATGTTGTTTATTTGTAAATCTTCACTGCTACTTAATTCACACAAGAAGAGAGAAGTCTTGTGTGAATTAAGTAGCAGTGAAGATTTACAAATAAACAACATTGGGAGGACATAGTACCCGAATTATAATATTGGAAATTCTGTGAAGAAAAGTGGTTCTATATTTCAAAACTGTTTGGAGGCACTTATGCACTTTAAAGTGAAAAATTGTATAAATTATTTGGTGTCATCAGTGTGTTGGTTTTAAGGTGTGAATGGGAGTGATTGTTTTTCGTTGATTTTAAATGTATTATTGTTTATATGTTCAATAATAAATAATATTGCACATTAATTATACAAAGTTATATTTCTCTAATTAATTGCATCAGTAGCATGGGATCTTCTTGGTGTTTGGGTACTTGCCAGGTTCTTGTGGCCTGGAATGGCCACTGTTGGAAACAGGATGCTGGGCTTGATGGACCCTTGATCTGTCCCAGCATGGCAATTTCTTATGTTCTTATGTTCTTATGGCTTTTGAAAATCGACCTCAACATTATTCTGCAATGTTTAATGCAAAATTACTATTCATTTGCTGATTTTAACAGATTGAAAATAATAAAACAGTGAATCTCCTGTTTAAATGATGGGCCTTACTCTCACTTAGGGTTGCCAACTTTTAATGACAGTCTGGGGTTTTTTTGCTGACAACCCAACATTTTTAATGATTGTGAGTAAAAAAATGTCCAAAAGTCTAGGGGAAAGATCCCCCTCAGAAATTTTATAGGGACAGGCCATGGTTGTCAACCACTTGGAAATAGAGGGTTTAACCAAGTTAGCTTTGAAAATAGAAACAACTGTATCAAAACCGCTAGGGATTCCCACAGTACTGTGGCCACTAGCAGGTCCTCCTTCTCTCCATAAAAGTCAGTATCATGGCAAACAAATCTCAGCGATCTTAATCCATTGGAGTATGTTGAATCGGCGGCTGAAGTAAAGTAGCTGGAATTTCACTTACTTCAGATATCCCGACTCGCACTGAAGAATTCACCCCAGCAACCTCCGGTGTTGACTGCTCTATATCCAGGCGTTCCACTGGCCTGTTCAGTCCAAGGGTCAGGTCATGGAAAGGGACGGAGGGAATTATTGGTGCTCCAGGACTCAACAATGTTTATGAAACAAGTGAAGCCAACATACGCTTCATGCTGGGAGTCAAGCATTTCCTACTTCTGGAGTTCGACCGGGGTCTGCGCTGAAAAAGCCCTCAGTTCTCTGTTGAATCGGGCCCTCAGTTCTCTGTTGAATCGGGCCAGGACTGGCTTTTAATAGTTCTTTGAATGGCTTTCTCATCATAATCTTGTACCTTGTACACCATTTTCTGTCTGCCATTTAAAACATCCATTATTATAAATAATCTCATGAGTTTGTGGTTTTTTTTGGAACCCTTTGCAAATTTTCTTTATGTTTCAACAGTGTAACATAATAAACTTTTACAAAAAGAATCTTGGCATGTCCAAACACAATATTCATCCTGTAGATTGTTTTCCACGTCTGTAGAGAGTTTAAGGGTGTCATATTGACCTGCCTGCCTTTTGTGGCTGTATAAAACTATGAGTATAACTGTGAAAAAACCAGACAGTATATCCTGATAGCAAAAAGTACTGTGTCCAGTAATGTATTTTTTGCTATCAGGATGTACTGATAACTCAGTACATCCTGATAATTCAGGATTGATTTGAAAAATAAAGTTAAACCTCTCCACTGTAGCAGCTTTAGTGTCACAAAATGATAAACGTCCCTATTTTTTTTTTACCACACTCTTCAGGAAGCTAGTTAAAAACTCTTTTCCCCTGTCTATATTGTTTTAAGATATATGACCCAACTTTAGAACATAAGAGCTTGCCATGTTGGGTCAGACCAAGGGTCCATGAAACCCAGCATCCTGTTTTTAACAGAGACCAATCCAGGCCATAAGAACCTGGCAAGTTCCCAAAAACTAAGTCTATCACACTTACTGTTGCTAGTAATAGCAGTGTCTATTTTCTAAGTCAATTTAATTAATAGCAGATAATGGACTTCTCTTCCAAGAACTTATCCAAACCTTTTTTAAACACAGCTACACTAACTGCACTAACCACATCCCCTGGCAACAAATTCCAGAGTTTAATTCTGTACTGAGTGAAAAAGAACTTTCTCCGATTAGTTTTAAATGTGCCACATGTTAACTTCATGGAGTGTCCCCTAGTCCTTCTATTATCCAAAAGAGTAACTAACTGATTCACATTTACCTGTTCTAGACTCCCATGATTTTAAACACCTCTATCATATCCCCCCTCAGTCGTCTCTTCTCCAAGCTGAAAAGTCCTAACCTCTTTAGTCTTTCTCAAAGGGGAGCTGTTCCATCCCCTTTACCATTTGGGTTGCCCTTCTCTGTACATTCTCCATCGCAACTATATCTTTTTTGAGATGCTGCGACCAGAATTGTGCATAGTATTCAAGGTGTGATCTCACCATGGAGTGATACAGAGGCATTATGACATTTTCCGTTTTATTCACCATTCCCTTTCTAATACTTCCCAACATTCTGTTTGCTTTTTTGACGGCCACAGCACACTGAACTGACGATTTCAATATGTTATCCACTATGATGCCCAGATCTCTTTCTTGGCTAGTAGCTCCTAATATGGAACCTAACATTGTGTAACTATAGCATGGGTTATTTTTCCCTATATGCATCACCTTGCACTTATCCACATTAAATTTCATCTGCCATTTGAATGCCCAATTTTCCAGTCTCACAAGGTCTTCCTGCAATTTATCACAATCTGATTGTGATTTAACTACTCTGAATAATTTTGTATCATCTGCAAATTTGATTACCTCACTCATCGTATTTTTTTCCAGATCATTTATAAATATATTGAAAAGTACGTGTCCCAACACAGAACCTTGAGGCACTCCACTGCCCACTCCCTTGCACTGAGAAAATTGTCCATTTAATCCTACTCTCTGTTTCCTGTCTTTTAGCCAGTTTGTAATCCATGAAAAGACATCACCACCTATCCCATGACTTTTTACTTTTTCTAGAAGCCTCTGATGAGGAACTTTGTCAAATGCCTTCTGAAAATCCAAATACACTACATCTACTGGTTCACCTTTATTTACATGTTTATTAACTCCTTCAAAAAAGTGAAGCAGATTTGTGAGGCAAGACTTGCCTTGGGTAAAGCCATGCTGACTTTGTTCCATTAAACCATGTCTTTCTATATGTTCTGTGATTTTGATATATAGAACACTTTCCATTATTTTTCCTGGCACTGAAGTCAGGCTAACCGGTCTGTAATTTCCCAGATCGCCCTGCAGCCCTTTTTAAAAAGTGGGGTTACATTAGCCACACTCCAGTCCTCAGGTACAGTGAATGATTTTAATGATAGGTTACAAATTTTTACTAATAGGTCTGAAATTTCATTTTTTAGTTCCTTCAGAACCCTGGGGTCTATACCATCTGATCCAGGTGATTTACTACTCTTCAGTTTGTCAATCAGGCCTACCACATCTTCAAGGTTCACCGTAATTTGGTTCAGTCCATCTGAATCATTACCCATGAAAACCTTCTCCGGTACGGGCATTTCCCCAACATCCTCTTCAGTAAATTCAGAAGCAAAGAAATCGTTTAATCTTTCCACGATGGCCTTATCTTCTCTAAGTGCCCCTTTATCCCCTCAATTATCTAACGGTCCAACTGACTCCTTCACAGGCTTTCTGCTTCGGATATATTTTAAAAAGTTTTTACTGTGAGTTTTTGCCTCTATGGCCAACTTCTTTTCAAATTCTCTCTTAGCCTGTCTTATCAATGTCTTACATTTAACTTGCCAACGCTTATGCATTATCCTATTTTCTTCTGTTGAATCCTTCTTCCATTTTTGAATGAAGATCTTTTGGCAAAAATAGCTTCTTTCACCTCCCCTTTTAACCATGCCAGTAATCGTTTTGCCTTCTTTCCACTTTTTTTAATGTGTGGAATACATCTGGACTGTGCTTCTAGGATGGTACTTTCTAACAACGACCACGCCTCTTGCACACTTTTTACCTTTGTAGCTGCTCCTTTCAGTTTTTTTCTTACAATTGTTCTCATTTTATCAAAGTTTCCCTTTTGAAAGTTTAGCACAAGAGCCGTGGATTTGCTTACTGTCCCCCTTCCAGTCATTAATTCAAATTTGTTCATATTATGATCACTATTGCCAAGCGGCTCCACCACCATTACCTCTCTCACCAAATCCTGTCCTCCACTGAGAATTAGATCTAAAATTGCTCCCTCTTGTCGGTTCCTGGATCAATTGCTCCATAAAAATGTCATTTATTCCATTCAGGAACTTTATATCTCTAGCATTTACCAATGATACGTTTACCATTTACCCAGTCAATATTGGGGTAATTGAAATCTCCCATTATTACCGCACTACCAATTTGGTTAGTTCCCTAATTTCTCTTAGCATTTCACTATCAGTCTCACCATCTTGACCAGGTGGACGGTAGTATACTCCTATCACTATAGTCTTCCCCGACACACAAGGGATTTCTACTCATAAATATTCAATTGTGCATTTAGTCTCATGCAGGATGTTTATCCTGTTGGACTCTATTCCATCCCGGACATAAAGCGGCACACCACCTCCTGGGTGCTCCTCTCTGACATTGCGATATAATTTGTACCCCGGTATAGCACTGTCCCATTGGTTGTCCTCCTTCCACCATGTCTCTGAGATGCCAATTAAGTCTAGGTCATCATTCACTGCTATGGTGGAGGAGTACGGTTTTGTACCCTGGAGAAATTACACGACTTTTTGATGGATTACAGAAAGTAATTTTTGCACACCGACTCTCAATTTCAAAAGGAAACACGCCCTGAAGGAAGGTCCCTTGCTGGACCTGAAACGCGGCTGTGTCAGGATATTCTGCACTCCAGATAAGTAGGGACATTTATTTGATAAGCATGCTTTTTAAAAAAAAATTGATTGTTGTGCACAAAAAAACAAAAAAAGGAAAAGTGTATTTATACACAGTGTAGTTACACTCGTTGCATGGTATAGACACATTAAAATATTGGATTGAGGAGGAGGAGGGTTGATGAGTTCACCCATGTGGGGTTCATTACTCTAATATATGAAACCTTTCCTCTTTCCACAAAAAAACATTTTTTTGTTGTTTTGAAATGTTGACTCGCGGGGTGACCGGACTCCGGAGTCATTAAAACAAATTATTGCAGAGTTGATAACCCAGCAGTGAGGCAGTAGATTGAACAATACAATATATTTAAAACTTATTCTGAGGTGATTTGGTTTTGGATCATTCACTGCTATACATTCTAATTCTCCCGTCTTACTTCTTAGACTTCTGGCATTAGCATACAAACATTTCAAAGTTTGTTCTTTGTTTGTATTTTCATTCTGCTTTTTAATTGATAGGGATAAGTTAGAAGTTTTTAGCTCAGCTGAGTTTTTAGTTACAGGCACTTGGACTACTTTTCTTATAATTGGAACCTCACTGTCGGGATGCCCTAATTCTAATGCATCATTAGTATCCTTTGATGATACCTCTCTCCGAACCATGCGTTGCTGAGCGACTATCGGCTTTCCCCTTTGTTCTAGTTTAAAAGCTGCTCTATCTCCTTTTTAAAAGTTAGTGCCAGCAGTCTGGTTCCACCCTGGTTAAGGTGGAGCCCATCCCTTCAGAAGAGACTCCCCCTTCCCCAAAAGGTTCCCCAGTTCCTAACAAAACTGAATCCCTCTTCTTTGCACCATCGTCTCATCCATGCATTGAGACTCCGGAGCTCTGCCTGCCTCTGGTGACCTGCACGTGGAACAGGGAGCATTTCAGAGAATGCTACCCTGGAGGTTCTGGATTTAAACTTTCTACCTAAGAGTCTAAATTTGGCTTCCAGAACCTTTCTCCCATATTTTCCTATGTTGTTGGTGCCCACATGTACCACGACAGCCGGCTCCTCCCCAGCACTGTCTAAAATCCTATCTAGGTGATGCGTGAGGTCCGCCACCTTCGCACGAGGTAGGCATGTTACCAGGCGATCCTCATGCCCACCAGCCACCCAGCTGTCTACATTCCTAATAATCGAATCACCAACTATGACAGCCGACCTAACCCTTCCCTCCTGGGCAGTAGGCCTTGGGGAGATATCCTCGGTGCGAAAGGACAATGCATCATGAGACCTTCTTCCTCCAAGGCATCGCCAGGGCTGCCAGTCTGAAGTTGGGAGTTGGCTACTATGTCCCTGAAGGTCTCATCTATATATCTCTCTGTCTGCCTCAGCTCCTCCAAGTCTGCAACTCTAGCCTCCAGAGATCGGACTCGTTCTTTGAGAGCCAGGAGCTCTTTGCATCTCATGCACATATACAATTTCTCATCGGTGGGTAAAAAATCATACATGTGACACTCGATGCAAAAGACTGGGAGGCTCCCCTCTTGCTGCTGGATTGCTGCCTTCATCTCAAATTTGTTCAGTTCCTACTTAAGTTTTAGGTTGCTATGGGAGTAGGAATGTGTCTAATTAATGTCCTTTAAATGTATTGGTGAATTCACCATATGTCTGGTAGTGGCCTACACGGGAATGATCAAACTCTCAATAAGGTGTTGTGGTTTTTGTTTTTTTTTTTGGGGGGGTGGGTTTAAAGTGGCACCTGCCTATAAATTAAAGGATGAGCTAGGGGTGGGTGGGGGAGGGTTGGGAAATACAAACAGTCTATCTTCAGTTTGTCAGCCAGAGTGAGTCACTGCTCTCTTGATTAACAAATGTTGGTACCTAATCAAACCAAACCACACTACCTCAACACTTTTCCAAGCTGAGTAACTGAACTGAACTTTTCAACTTTTTTACTTAGGTATACACTGCTCCTAGCTTATTTCTAGCTTCTGGCTACTCTTTTTTTTTTTTTTTTTTTTTTAGTATACAAACACTCTAACTACTGCTTACTAGCGGCCTTACTGACTGGCTATTTAAAAATACAAACAGTCTAACTTCTGTTTATTTGCTGCCTTACTGACTATTAAAAGCACAAACACACAAACACACTAAATAATATTACCAAATAGTTAACTTTGCCCCAATACTTTTAAAAAAGACAATGTCCCAAGCAAAATCTTACTGATTCCTTTCAGCCACCAGCAAGGTGATCCTCTCCTCTCAGTGCTCCCACTGGATTGTCCTCTCCTCTCAGTGTTCCCACTACTTCTTAGACTTCTGGCATTAGCATACAAATATTTCAACGTTTGTTTTTTATTTGTATTTTCATTCTGCTTTTTACTTGATAGGGATAAGTAAGAATTTTTTTAGCTCAGGTGAGTTTTCACTTTCAGGCACTTGGACTACTTTTCTTATTAATGGAACTTCACTGTTGGGATGCCCTAATTCTAATGCATCATTAGTATCCTTTGAAGATACCTCCCTCCGAACCATGCGCTGCTGAGCGACTGTTGGCTTTCCCCTTTATTCTAGTTTAAAAGCTGCTCTATCTCCTTTTTAAAGGTTAGCGCCAGCAGTCTGGTTCCATCCTGGTTAAGGTGGAGCCCATCCCTTTGGAAGAGACTCCCCCTTCTCCAAAAGGTTCCCCAGTTCCTTACAAAACTGAATCCCTCTTCCTTGTACCATCGTCTCATCCACGTATTGAGACTCCGGAGCTCTGCCTGCCTCTGATGACCTGCGCATCAAAGAGGAAGCATTTCAGAGAATGCTACCCTGGAGGTTCTGGATTTAAGCTTTCTACCTAAGAGCCTAAATTTGGCTTCCAGAACCTCCCTTCCACATTTTCCTATGTCGTTGGTGCCCACATGTACCATGACAGCCGGCTCCTCCCCAGCACTGTCTAAAATCCTATCTAGATGGCGTGTGAGGTCCACCACCTTCACACTAGGCGATCCTCATGCCCACTAGCCACCTGGCTATCTATGGTCCTAATAATGGAATCACCAACTATGAAGGCCGACCTAACCCTTCCCTCCTGGGCAGTAGGCCTTGGAGATATATCTTCAGTACGAAAGGATGATGTACCACCTGGAGAGCAGGTCCTTGCTACAGGATCCTTTCCTGCTGCACCAGGTTGATGCTTTCCGATCATGAGACCTTCTTCCAGACAGGCAGCACCAGGACTGCCAGTCTGAAGTTGGGATGCCTTCTATGTTCCTGAACGTCTCATGTATATACCTCTCTGTCTGCCTCATCTCCTCCAGGTCTGCCGCTCTAGCCTCCAGAGATCGGATTCGTTCTCTGAGAAACAGGAGCTCTTTGCATCGCATGCACAGTTAAATATCATTTCAAAAGCTTTGGTTACCTTACAGTCTGTCTTTAGTTTTAAACTCACAGCCCATGTGTAGTTCAACAGAATGTCAAACATGTAGGATCATTTATCAAAATGCATTATGGCGTTAAAGCGTACGATAACGCATTAATGCACGTGTTAATGCCATAATGCATGCAAAAAGTATAGTAGCACATGGAGTGAATGCAATTTTTGAGGGGGTGGGATCGGAGAGGAGTTTGGGGTGGGTTTTAGTTAAATTAGGGGCCATATCGCACCATGCAATAGCATAATGCATGCCATTGTACACTTTTAATGCCAGAAATAACTACAGCTTTTTCCCTGGTGTTAAGCTTTGCGATATGTCTGAAATGGCCATAATGTAATTTGTGATACATTTTTGAAATTGCATTTTGGCCACTTGTGGGTGAGGGAAGGGGGTGGGAGTGGGAGTGGAGTGAAAGAGAGAGAGTGCTCCTGGGAAGAACTGCACTGTGTGCACCTATTTATATCTGTATAGGAGGGCCACCTGATAGGCCGAGGTGAGGTGTTAGTAGTGGTTTAGGGTTTAGGGGCCAGTTTCGCATATAGGGGCAGATTTTAAAACCTACGCGCGCGGCCTACATTTGTGCCACTACTCGGTGCGCACAAATGTACGCCCAATTTTATAACATGAGCATGCAGCCACGCGCATGTTATAAAATCCGGGGTCGGCGCGCGCAAGGGGGTGCGCACTAGTGCACCTTGCATGCGCCGAGTTCTAGGGGAGCCGTGATGGCTTTCCCCGTTCCCTCGCACCCTCCATCTTCCCCTCCCTTCCCTTATCTAACCCGTCCCCAAGCCCTACCTAAATCCCCCCCTACTTTTAATTTGTAAGTTACACCTGTGTCAGGCAGGCGAACTTGCGCGCGCCGGCCAGCTGCCAGCATGCAATTCCCCGGCACAGCAGCAAATAGTCGCTAAGCTGGAGGCCTCGGTCCCGCCCACACCCCGCCCCATCCTGCTCCTTTTACAAAGCCCTGGAATCCCGGGGCTTTGCGCACGTCGCCGGGCCTATACAAAAAAAGCTCGGCGCTCGCAGGAGCGGTTTCGCACGTAAATCTTGAGGATTTACGCGCGTAACCCTTTTAAAATCCGCCCCATAGAGTGAGATGCACAAACAGCACAGTACAGCTTGGTGAAGATTTTATATCATTTGGAGTGAGGAAAGGCTAAAAAAGATGAAAATTGGTACTATGTTCTCTTACCCTAGCTTGATGGTACCCTGTTATAGAATCCATCAAGCTAGGATGAGAGAACATAGCAGAAATTTCATCCTTGTGAGACTTTCCTCACTCCAAATGATGTCAAATCTTCACCAATGTGTACTGTGCTGTTCATACATCTCACTCTACAAACAAAACTGGCCCCTAAACCACCACTAACACCTCACCTCAATCTATCAGTTGGCCCTCCTATAGAGATATAAATACTTAACTACTAGGCAACCTTTGTAGGGTCTCTCTCTCTCTCTCTCTCACTCAGATTTTTGCAGGGCTTGTCTTGGTAAGTTACAAATTTCCATAAACATAATGCATTATTAACTTTTTGAGGAAAGATGGGGTATATTTATAACCATAGTTATAACCGGACATATAGACCAAATGTGACTACCACTGTGCATCCATGTCCGAGACTATAATTTTGCTTCTTTTAAAACAGACTCTAGCTCCTCTGTGTAAAGTATAAGTATCTTTATTGATAATCCATTTTGGTGACGATTCCTATCAATTTCTTTATGATGCTTCCCAGTGGATCACACCTCCAAAACTCCATGCAGCCTGCTCTGATTCATAAATTATTTTGTTTACCAGCTCCTTGTACATGGCTACTCTCAAACTTATAACTCACTTCTGTGACTGAGTAAATGCAGAGGTCTGGATGTACCAGCAGAGATCAACAGTGCCACTTTCAAAGTCAAAGGTCATTCCTCCACACAGTGTCCCTTAAGCCCTTTTCAAGTGCCTGCTGTTTTTACCTTTTCACTGACTGCAGAAAGTAGTGAGGAAAAGAGGGGCTGAGAGAGGATTTGGCTGTCTGTAGCTACTGGTCATACAGGGGCCAATGTTATAAGCTGCGCTAAGTCATCTGCATGTTTTCAGTTCAATTTTTGCGAGGGTTTATTTAGCGCTAACCTCAGTCATGTATATAATATAGGTTTCAGCACCAAACAAATTGGAGTAAAAACATGTGGATGGCTTAGGGTAGGCACATGCAAATGCCCTGTAAATCCAGCAATTTGCTATTACCAGGTAATGCAGAGAGCCGCATTAGCAGTGAGACCTGTTAATGTCTTGTTTTTTAGCGCCGGGATCAGGGCAGGAGTAAAACTTAAAGCAGCTGTAAGTGGCCATTCTACTCCATTGCTGGCATTTGTGTGGCTGTGTAAGTGCTTCTGTTGTAATGATGGATTACCTACCCTTTTTTTTCTATGTTTTGGTAGACTTTAAGGGTCAGCCGAAGAATAAGAGAGGCAGAAGCTTTACAGCGAGAAGAAACAGGCGAGAGAAGACAGTTTATTGATGAAAAAGAGTGGAGGACCCAGGAGAGCGGGGCTTGGCTCAAGCTGTTCATAGAAGGACCTGCAGGTAGCGTATATTGTGCCTGAAGGCAACACTGCTGAGGTTGCTGGAGACAGATTTAGTGCGTACCTGTAGACTGAGCTCCAGGGCAATTCTTGCTCTCCATGAAGAAAACAAGGATGATATAGATCAGGGGTGGGCAATTCCGGTCCTCGAGGGCCGCAAACCAGTCTGGTTTTCAGGATATCCCTAATGAATATGCATGAGAGAGATTTGCATGCACTCTGCCTCAGTTGTAGGCAAATCTATGTCATGCATATTCATTAGGATATCCTAAAACCTCGACAGGTTTATGGCCCTCGAGGACTGGAATTGCCCACCCCTGATATAGATCCTCTAGCAGAACGTGAACATATCAGTCTGGGTTTGGTCAAGCTTCTTGGCACCTTGCATTTTCTCGCCTCAGGCTTATTCCAGAACACAGTGGCTGTGGTGGCTGGGACTTTTTCAAGGCATTTCAGCCAGATGCTGAGTGCCATGATGAAACGGGTCAGGAAGTACATCAAGTATCCACAGTAGCTTACGGAGTGGCAGGAAATGAAAGTGCACTTTATTTGACATAGCTGGCATGCTGATTGTAATGGGCGCAATTGACTGCTCCAGAGACTTCCATAGTACTGTGGAAGACTCTGGAGCAAAGGTGCTGGGCCTGGCCTGGGTATTTCACAGGTGTTGCCGGCCCAGTGTCCTGGCTCCAGAGACGTCCACACTAGTGAGCAAGTCTCTGCAGCAGCGACACTGGGCCAGTGACATCCGTGAAACAGAGGTCTAGCGTCCTTGGTTCAGAGATTTACCAGACTGGTCTTGCAAATATATAGGCCAAGGATGCAGGCATGGACCACCCCTTGACAGACTTTAAAGAAAAAAAAACCAAAACAGATTGTTTACTTGACTTCAAAATAAATTGCACAAGTAAACATTTAGAATTGACTTCAAAGTGATTGCATAAAATACAAGGTTGCATATGCAGCAAAAGTCCACAAATTCCATCAACGGGTCCATAAACTGGGAGACCCTCACTGAAAGCCTGCAAGGTGGACAAAGCAGCTCCATTTCAAAAAAAAAAGTTGTAGATGATCCACCGTCTTTTCAAAACAGCAGCTGGGAGCGAACCACCAGCTTGCTCATTTTCAAAAATGAGCAAGCTGGGAGCGAACCACCATCTCCACATACTGCAATGAGAAGTGCTGATGATGAAGATGCACCCACCTGTAAAAGAAAGGGAAAACAGGCAAAAAGATTAGAGTAATTCTGAAGCAATTCAGTGCCCACTGGGGAACCAGAGAGAATGGGGCTATGGAACGTTGGAGTGCTAATACTCATGGAAAGAGAAGGGATGAGCATCGGCGGGAGGTAGGTCAGGCAATGGCAGAGACGAGGTGTCTCAATGGGAGAAGCATCTGCATAGAGATGAGGCATCCAAGCGGGACAGGCATGCAGGAAAAGCAGGAGTGCAGCCACCATCTCCACACACTGCAGTGACAAGCGATGACTGTCACTGGTGGTCTGGCATGGCAGCAGATTGCAGAATAGTCATTGGTGATCTGGTGTAGGACCGGAATGGGTCCAGATGGAGTCAATAATGGTGCACCTTAGGATTGGGTCCAGAAAAAAATCTTGATGGGAGTCAGTGCGGTGGGAATTTGCCTCAAGGATACTGCTTGTGTCCATGGCCCCCACCTCTGCCGCGGTTGGGGGGCTGCTGTGCTCTGTGGTTTCTGAGGAAGGGGATGTGTTTACTTCCTGAGGGAACATGAGCTTGGTTAAAATGCTCAGTGTCTGATTTACATCCCGCAATGTGGAGTCAAGACCATGTACAACACCAACAATGTCATCAGATGGAGTACAAAAGCGATCCGACGTCACAATGGCTGCAGCTGTGCTCGCCTTTGCTGAAATTCTGGCCTCTCTACTCATCTGGGGCACTTCTTTTGGCATGTGCTCCATCTCCGCATGTATAGCCCTCCATCCAGCTGTTACACTGGAATCTACAAGTTCCTGCCTCATGATCAGTTCTGCTGCCAGCAGGTCCACAAGCACATTCATGGAGGAGGGTGGTGTTTGTATTGTTGAAACAATGCCAACATCCGCAGGCCCACCACCAACCACAGCATCACCTGGAGACGCACTGCCCACACAGGCGCCAGGTGTCATTGGTACATCTGGGATGTCAGGCAACAATGTATTTGGCAATGTAAGGAGAAGCTCGGTCAACTAATTGTCCTCTTTTGTACTACCTCTGTCTCATTTAACTACTGCAGACTTCCCATGGGTTCATCCTGGGCCTGGCTCTTTTCAGCCATGACAGGCCCATCTGTGGCAAGCACCTCATTCTCCATCGTCTGCTGACCACCTCTTTCCACAGCATCTGAATCCGTGCTCCCAATATGGACACCTGTCACATAGCCCCACTACAAGTCTTTTATTGACTTCAGTTGCACCTCTCATGACAGACCCTTTCTTGACTGGCACAAGGATTGGGTGGTTTGGGTCCCTACCTTCTTGGGTACTACTCTCACTCCTAGTTCCCATCCCCTCCCCTCCCTCTGTTCTGGCAGCTCCACATGCCTTCTTTTTCTCCCCCCTCTAGCTGCACCCTTTCTCAACCATACCCCTCTCCTCCTGTCCCATTCCCCTCCCAGCTACACTCAAGCGACTCATGCACCACACTCCCCTATCCACTCCATCATCACTCACCTACCTGTGACTCTCATCCTCTCCCCCACTCACTCCCCCTCTGTTACACTCCATTCTCACCACAGCCATGATCACCACTACACTCTTTCAGGAACTTGAGCAAGCAGACAAAAAGACAGATAGACAATTACAGATGCACTCAAAACATTCACTCACTCAAATAACACAGACAAAAAGCAAAAGGAAAGAGATACAGCAATGGAAAATCAAACAGCACAAAAGACACCACTCACCAATTGAAAAGAACTCCAAACACCAATTCTAACCACCAACTCCAAACCCCTCCTACCAACACCTACACAGGTCCCTGGATGGAGCTACCTTTCATTCCCCTGCATGGAGGAGTGTCCCAGAAAATTTGATGGACATCTATGCACACCAATTACACCTCAGTTTGGCCCATGTCAATTTAAACAGTAACTAAGGAACTCTGCAGCATTTTTTATATTAGAGCCGATTTTAGCGCCTGTTTTTCCCACTTTAACGTGGATTTTTGCATGTGGTTTTTACCTAGCTCAGATTTATAGCGTGAGGCTCATTTGCCTACCATTATTTTATTACATCAAATGGGACCACTGGTTTTTACCTCATGCATTATCAAAAATTGGTGCAAGAAAATAGCACTGATTTTGGCACGGGTTTTATTGCATCGGCTCTCCTGTGAATTAGTCCCCCTTCTTAAGGAAGTTAATTGTTCTGAAGTCCAAGGCCCTTGCCTCTCAATGAACCACCTCTGTCTGTACTCTAATAGTGAAGCACATCATCCTGTGGCCACTCAGCCCCAGCTGACATCAGGAACGTTCCCTTCTGTGGTAAGCACTGACATGTGAATATCGCCCCTTCAAATGTCAGTTCCAGCACCAGTTGCCTGAACAGTTTTCCCTACTTCTAGATGACACTACAGCCGGGATGCCCCAATCAACATCTGGCGGATTGAAATCCCCTACAATAGCACCTCCTTTTTCATAGCAATTTTGCAAATGTCATTAATTAAATCTATATCTGTTTCTTCTGCTTTCAAAGGAGGTCTATGTATCATATTACTATAAATGACTGTTACAATCCTCTTTCCAGATTAATCTACAGTGCCTCTTCCTAACCTTGTAAGCCCTGCATTTATGTTGCTTTAATATTCTTTTTCATATATACATATAGCACAACTCCTCCCTTTTTTCCTTCCCTGACCTATCTGAATACCTTTCACGGTGGCCCAATAGCGCCACCGTGAAAAGTGGTGCTATTGGGGGTGCTGCTGACAGCAATAAGGTGTCCTACCTTTTCGCCATCAGCGAAGTCGTCACGGAGTCCACCCCGACTCCTCCCCTTCCGGTGTGGACTCCGCCCTGATTTAGATATCACACGCGATAAGGGATACCTTTGAAAAATGGCCCCCTAAGTGGTGGTGGCTGAATATCTGGCCATGTTTTGTGGCCACCATTTATACAGATAAGTACTTAGCTGGATAAAAACTTTGCCAGTTAAGTGATGGGCAGGAAGGTGGGTTTTGAGGAAGAATTACTTATCTGGTTAACTTAGCTGGATAAGTGCCAATGTCCGGCTAACTGGTAAAATATTCAGGGATATTCAGCAGCACATTCAAGAGCCATGAAATCACTTTTGATATGCTCTGGGTGGTTCCTAGCAATATCATTCATCCCAATGTGGGTGAGAAGCATTGGATAGATGTCAGATGGTTTTATGATTCTAGGCAATTTATTTGTAATTTCTCAGATCTTGGCATCCGGCATACTGCACACCTCCTGGGACAACATGTCTGGTCAGCAGATGGATGTGTCCCACCAACCACCACTACTCTTTGTTTCTTAGGTGGAGTGGTTGCTGAGCCTGCAGCTTTGGGGGTTTATGAGTTCCAGTTCCTCCTCTTCCTGGGATGGTTTCTCCTCCTCCTCTAGTTCTGGGGCTGAACACCGATTCTTCAGTTTGAAGGAAATGAGATATAGCGTCTAGTGCAGGGGTAGACAACTACAGTCCTAGAGTGCCACAATCAGGTCTGGTATTCAGGATATCCAACATGAATATGTATGAGGTATATTTGCAAATGCTACCTCCATTGTATGTAAGTAAATATGCATATTCACTGTATGTGTCCTCCAAAATTGGAGTTGCCTACCTTTGGTCCAATGGCTATAGCAATCTGTTATCCTATGGTCCAGTCTCATCTTCCCCTCTGCTTGAATTTTTCATCGTTGAGGCCTCAATAAACATTTTGTTAATGTAGTCCTTATTGTCCCAGATACTCTCAGCCTGGTCAATTCTTGTCTCAGTCTGGCCACCTGTTTTCTGAGGGAGCTGACCTGCAGACAACTTTCACATTGAACCAGTTCCTCCGTATGAATCAGGAAATCCTCCAGGAGAGTGTCAGAAGTGTTGACAGCCTTCTGCTATTAGGAGCATTTGGTACCTCTGGAAAGAAATGAGAAAGATCACCAAAGTCTGTAGCTTTACCTCAGCTGTCCTGCAAATATAATCAGTTAACCTGTGGAATCTAACTTCCACCTCCACACTTGGCATCCCTGTTTGTAGTCCTCTTTGCTTGCTGACTTATGATGAGTGCTCATCTAAATTTTTCTTTGCCTAGTTTAGTGACTTCTTTCTATTGTCCATTAATGTGAAGTTCAGTCCCAAATCATTATTGATTACATTTTAACCAGCTCACCCATCCCTCATGAAAATACTTTTCTGACTTGCGCCTAATCCAATATTTTACAATACATCAAAATAATGTAACAGAAGCGAAAGCCTCAGCTATCATTTTTTAATGCATATGGTGCTTGAAATGGCATATGTGCCATGCTTTAGTGATTCTGGCATGGACGTACATGGTGGCTGATTCTAACTGCCAGAACTTCTGAAAACAATTATGCAAATGCTCCCATCTTTGTTATTCATAATATTATTCTAGCAGCAGTTATATTGTGCTAATCATATGGTAACTAGTACAACTAGTCACCCACTTTAACTTAAAAAGAAAATAAAGGCTTCAAAAGTTTATGACCACCTGGTGTAATGCAAATCTGTTTGTTTCAGCCAGCAATTTGAAGAATGTTATTGACGTGCATCCAAAAATATTTCAGCTAGTCTAGCTGTTACCATAATTGCAGGTCTGCCTGGTATATTTCACAGCAAAGCAAGAAAATCGATCCATCTTTTGCCAAAACAAAGAACACTGTATTGATGATGTTGTCACATGCTGCATTGTGTGACAGAGGAAGGTGACCTACATGAATACAAACTGCTACCCTGAAGATGGCCACACCATAGGGAATGAAAATGTATACTTACAACTTTTTGAAGTGAATGATTTTTGTTTAAGTTAGATATGCCTTATTACCTTATATTTTATTGTTTTAAACACCTAGACACCACTCTCCAGGGCGGTAGGCATGGTAGGGTCCCATTGGGCAACGCCTATTCAAACACCGCACAGGTGCCACCTAAGTCTACCCCTCTCCCACTTCACTGGTGGAACAGGCAAAACTGTTCCAGTGTGGTGATCCCATCCACTCCCTCAGTGAGACAGGCTGGGCAGAGAAAGCAGTGGTAGTAGAGTCCCGTAGGGAGAGCAGGCAGGCACAGGAAATAGCAAAGAAATGCCTTTCCAAGTTCAGTCACTTCTCTATAAAGGGAGCACACTCCTGTAAATATTTTATCACGAAAGTGTATAGCATAGCTTTACTTATATAGTAGTCTTTATTTTGGTTGATCTGTACAGGTATTTTCTATATGTGAAATAATTTTATTAAAGTTTCAAGCATATGACATACAGGAAAACCAGTCTGGGAGAGCTGGAACACTTAACCCTCACCAGACAGAAACCACGGATAGTGCTGAGAATATTGTACAATCACTATCCATACCCCCCCCCGCTTCCCCCATAAGTCCTCCAGAACAAATTGTCAAAAATACATCACGCTGTGCAAGGTGAACATGCCTCAGAGCCTCTCGGAGTCGTGAGATCCAATATGGTATCCAGAATCAGTTCAGTCATTGAGAATTAAACTGCGGGCTCGATGCGGTAGGGCTTGTAAGTAAGGGTCCCAGATCAGCACAAATTTCTGTCGTAGTAAAGGGGACTTGCACGAACTCAAATCATCCATTCTCAGCATATGATGAAGATAATTATGCCAAGTCCAAAAAGATGGGCCCTCCAGGTATTTTCTAAACAGGGTTTGAATATTGAATTATGTGTCTAACTTTGCTCTTTTCTAACCAAGGGTTTGGTGGATTTTCTAACCCAGGGCGGTGGATTGCTGAGTTCTGCCATGGGGATAATTTAGGCTGTGTTCCCAGGTCAGAACCCTGCTCCGCAGGCTGGCCGGGAATGCCATGGAGGCAGCCTTCACAACCCACAGGGGAAGGATTCCCAGTCGTTGCTGAACAGCAACACCTGGCAGCAAGATTCAGATTCCCAGTTCCCATGGCCCAGGGGTAAGCAATGGCAGTCCTTAGTGCTGCAAACTGGTCAGGCTTTCAAGACCTCCGCACTGAATATTCATGAGAAACATTTGCATGCACTGCTTCCACTGCATATGAATGCATCTCATGCATATTCTTTGTGGCAGTGGGTCTCAGCAGGTATCTTGGGACACACTGGCGAGTCACAAGGTCCCAGAAGGTGTGTTGCAGAGCCAGCAGGATGCTGCTTTCTCCTCATCAATCCGGGTGGGAATTGGTTGACTTCTCCTTTATTGGGCCTGACAGGAGGATACTGTCACTTTCTTCTCCTCTTTCTGGCCCAGTGGGAGACCGTTTTCTCCTTTACCCAGATCAAAGCAAGACATCACCAACTCCAGTTCTTCTGGGCCCAACAGGACACCAACTTTATCTTCTGCTGCTGAGCCTGGAAGTGATGTGGGGGGGTGGGGAAGTTAGGGATGCTGGGCAGAGAGAGAGGGAGTATGGGGGCTGTTGAGCAAGGAGGAGTGGGAAAGAGTGGGTCAGGGATTAGCTGGGGAGGGAGAGTCGAGCAGGGGCGACAGGGAAGAAGATGTGTATGGGGGGGAAGGGATTTCAGGAATGGCAATAGGAATGTGAGTCTGAGGGGATGATA